>NC_089839.1:156032737-156341828 GCF_035609145.1 Eleutherodactylus coqui | reverse complement strand
GTACAGACGTATCAGACTGCTTCTTGCCATCTCCTAACCTCATTCATACAAAATACGTATTTATGCATATGCTCATCTGAATAAGCCCTAAAATGTAACATGCTGTGTTCTTTCTTTAGGCGCGTTTTATTCTCAATGAATATTCGCAAGTGTGAATGGACCAATGAAAATCAATGTACTTTCATTGACTCCATTCACCACCTAATATGCGTGTGTATATTGCATGCGTAATACACAATTAACCCTTTGCAATCCAATTTTGGATTCAGGGTTTCCTAGGGGGGCTTTCTATTTCTGCCATTATACAATGGCGCCATCTGCTGGCTAGAGCCAGTACTGCAGTGTGGGACATGCTGGAGAGGCCCCCGACAACAGAGCGGCCAGTAATATACAGTAAGAATACCCTGCCGGACGTCTTCCAACATTGGAGCTGTACAGCCTTTAATCAGAATGTCTTTAGACGTCAGACAGTGGATTGGAAAGGGTTAAATTACGCTCTTGTGAGCCCGGCCTTAAAAAGCAGACATAATGCAGCTGCTTGAACAACTTTTTTTTTTAATGTATAAAGAAAAAGTAACTAAAACCTGAAGGAAAAACAATGTATCCGTCAGTAGCAGTTGCTGACTTTATAGTGTATTACAGCCTGTCATAAAGTATCGCAATGGTTGGATGAAAACTTGTCTGTGATGTTGAGATCTGTGATAGATCTGCAGAAAGCAACCATCTTTCACTCATTTCCTGTAAGGATGCGATTGAAGTAGATTCTGTATGTGTCACTCGGGCTCCTATTTACCTGCTAGTCATATGTAGAAGCTGGGCATTGTATATTGCTCTGACTCACTCGCTATCCATGTTGCACAATGAATCTAATCCCCAGGCAGAGGGTTGCTTTAATTTTTTATCCTAATTCTACAACCATTAAAATGCAAATGTGAATTTGTGCAAGTCCTTGTTGTCACGGCAACACTTAGGGGGGCAGGGAACTGCATTCCTAAAATTCCCTATAGCCAAATATCAAGTTATTGATGAAATCTTTTTTCCACCAGAAAGAATAACAGAATCAGAATCCATTTCATACTAATTTGTCGTCAGTCGCCCTAACTCAGCCTCACGTGCTTTCCACGAAACTATATTTCTACTTCCTGCAATAACTCCCATGTTAATCCTCATTTCAAGAACTATAATACTGCGGGTTCCCTATATAGCTAGCAATCCTTGTAGAGGAAGCTCAGCGGGGACACACATTACAGATAATGAATGCAGAACAGCAGTGATGTCATCTAAATGGGGCTAAAATATGCAGTTTTACTAAATTAGGCATTTTGCAATGTATGGAAACTGCTCAAATTCAGGCAGATACCAATAACAAGCACTGCAGCAGTTCTGACAGGTCCCCCTACCAGCAGGCATATAGTCTGGATTTCATCTACTGTGCGTATTGTTGCTTAAAAGGGTTTTCTGTTGAAATACTTTTGATGACCGATCCTCAGGATAGGTCATCAATAGTTGATTGGCTGGGGTCCACCGCTCGGGACCCCGACTGATCAGCTGTGTGGGCACATGCTGTCAGCACTGCAAACACAGAGGTCGGAATGGAAGCCTCAATACCCATGTCCTATGTAATGTCCGGCGCTTGTAACTGCAGGCACAGCTTGCATTGATTTCAATGAGAGCCGTGCCTGCACTTACAAGCATCGGCCACTATACAGAGAATAGCACGGAGACTTCCGCTCCAGCCTTTGCTATTGCGGTGCTCAGCTGATCGGTCGGGGTCCTGAGCAGTGAACTCCAGCCAATCAACTATTGATGATCTATCCTGAGGACAGGTCATCAATCGTATTTCGTATATATATATATATAGAGATGTTCTTTTCTTTAGCTTGGCTCCTAATGCAACGTGCTATTATGGTGTGCTGCGCTATCAGAGGGGTTTATTGACACTCTTTAGCGCGAGTTTGGAAAAAAAACGAGAAGATAGGTCCTGTCTAGAGATGAGCGAGCGTACTCGTTAAGGCAAATTACTTGAGCGAGTATCGCCATTTTCGAGTACATGCCTGCTCGTCCGGCAGGGGTGAGCAGCGAGATGCGGGAGTGAGCAGGGAGAGGAGGGGGGAGAGAGATAGAGAGATCTTCCCCCCGTTTCCCCCGCTCTCCCCCGCCACCCCCCGAATCTTTTCGGGCAAGCAGGCATGTACTCGAAAATGCCCATACTCGCTCGAGTAATTTCCCTTAACGAGTACGCTCGCTCATCTCTAGTCCTGTCCTATCTTTCTCGCACATAATTGGGAGTCTTTGCAGCCGCCTTTGAATGGGGTCATACATACGAACGATTTTTTTTCCGTACTGCACCACGATGAGATTCAGGAAAATAGGCACGGCATGTCCCATCTTTGGGGTGTGCCCTCGCATCACCCATTGTTTTCTATGGAGCCATTGGCAGCATCGCACCACGTGCTAGGTGCACACTAGTGCGATGCATGGTATTGCATTGAAATCAATGGGCGATGCGAGGGCGGCCCAAAGATAAGATATGCCCCTACTATTTCCTCAAAGTGATGCAAGGCAGTTTTAATACAAAAATGCCTCACATCCACCGCAAAATTGCATTATGGCAAGCGCAATATTGGGCAATGTTTCACAGCCTGATATCGCACCTGGCCGTGTGAAATTAGCCTTAGGACACGCTATGATGCGGGGGAAAAAATTGCTTCTGTATAAGACCCTATTAAAAAAAATGCGGTTCATTTTTGTTCGAGATTTATGCATCTTGCAACGTAGAAATCTCGCGCGAAAATCTCAGCCGCATGAAACCGGCCTTAGGGCTCTTTCCCATGAGCGTATATCAGCCTGCCGTTTTCACGGTCGTCCGATATACACTGTGATCTGATGCATTAGATTCCAATGCATCAGATCACATCGCCATATTCCAGCGACGTAAAAGCGCCCGGCTAGCTAATATAGTGCCAGGTGTTTTTACATCGGGCCCAAAAGATAGTTCCAGAACATCCAGAGTACATCGGCTGCTGCATGGGCTCCTATGGGAGCCTATGACAGCGGCCAGAGAAGGGAGGTGGGAGGGAGTTTAGCAACGTGACTGCTAAACTCCCTCTTTTCTCCTCCCCTCCAGCTGATTCCAATGGGAGGGGGCGGGAGGGGGGCAGCGCTAAGCACCACCCCGTCCCGCCTCCTCCCATTGTTCGCTGCGGACAAGGGGCAGAGCTAAGCTCCCGCCCCTTGTCCGCAGCCAGCAATGGGAGGAGGTGGAACAGGGTGGCGCTTAGCTCTGACCCCGTCCCACCCTGTCCCATTGCAATCAGCCAGAGGGGAGGAGAGAAGAGGTGAGCCGGTGAGGGGAAGGGAAGGGGAAGGCTCAATGGCATGGCAGCCGTTAGATTTGTGGGCCCGTTCACGAGCTTTTACTGCCCAGATGGTAGCGTATATCGACCGGCCCTGAAAACGGCGGCTGATATATGCTCATGGGAATGAAGCCTTAGTTGTATGACAATAGTGTGTCATTTTTTTGTTGCCGACCTGAATGGAAATCGAGGGGATTCTATGCATTAAGTGGCACCATTAGCACAAGGCAATGGCTGTCCTGAATATTTTTATGGGCTTATTCACACAAACGCATTTGTGCAGCGTATTACTCACACAAACTTTGCACATGCAATACGCAGTGAATAGAACCCATTGATTTTAATGGGTTTGTTCACAGAGTATTTTACACACGCGTTTTGTTTGTGCAAAAAAAATGGGCAGCATGTTCTATTTTCGTGCATATTGTGCTTGAATATAGCAAACTAACTAATTTAACTTAATTGCCTATTGAATTCAATATTCAAAACATGCAAACGCAAAAACTCCAGTAAAACATGCAGTCAAAAATGCAATGTCCATTATGCAAATAGATGGTACATATACCCCTGTGAGGCCGGCGTCAGAGTGTTTGCAAATTGTATCAACTCCCAGAAAAACCGTTTAATATTTATGGTTTTATTTTCAAGTTGATTTTAGCCCTTCACTTGAAGAATATGTGAATCAATTATTTTAGAAGGAGCGGGACTGACTAGGATTTGCGTTATATTATTTTGCATGATTGCAGCCAGCAATATATTAATACAACTGAAGCTGCATCTAAACTGTATCTGCAGCTGTGAAGCATTATTATCATTTTTAATGGCAACAGATTGTGACTTTTGACCCACATCAGCATGACAAAAACATTTCATATAAATGAAAAACTCTACATAGGCAAAACCCATATCCTGAATACTTCCACGTTAAGCTACCATAGCAGATTTGTGGTTGATATTCTCTATGCAGTGGCCCGGAACACCATCCTAGTCCCCTCCATAAATGTCATACATGTTTATCTCATGTAGATGCACTGTGCAAAGCTTGTCTTGTCATTTCCAGTGTGTGTGTTGCACAGCTGCGGTGCTTGAGAGGTTAACTTCACTAAAATCATTGCTTGCATGTAAATGTATCAGTTTGTCATGTCATGTGGTGTGAGTGAAGGTATAAATAGGAGTGCTTGAGAGTGGGAATAGGTCTTCTTTAGAGATGAGCGAACGTACTCGTCCGAGCTTGATACTCGTTCGAGTATTAGCATGTTCGAGATGCTCGTTACTCGTGACGAGCACCACGCGATGTTCGAGTTACTTTCAGTTTCCTCTCTGAGACGTTAGCGCGCTTTTCTGGCCAATTGAAAGACAGGGAAGGCATTACAACTTCCCCCTGAGTCGTTCAAGCCCTATACCACCCCCCTGCTGTGAGTGGCTGGGGAGATCAGGTGTCACCCGAGTATAAAAATCGGCCCCTCCCGCGGCTCGCCTCAGATGCGTTGTGAGATAGCTGAGGGACAGTGCTATAGTGTTGGAGCTGCTGTAGGGAGAGCGTTAGGAGTTAGTGTAGGCTTCAAGAACCCCAACGGTCCTTCTTAGGGCCACATCTAACAGTGTGCAGTAGTGTGGAGGCTGCTTTTAGCAGTGTTGCACTTTTTTTTTTTTTGCTATATCGGCCGTGCAGAGCATTGCGCCCTGCAGTAATACTACAGGGATAGAATTGTGTAGGCAGGGCCAGAAGACATATATTATCGATTGAATATACGCAGTGGTCCTTTAGAAAAAAATATTTGAAAAAAAACTATTTGGCCTGCCTGTCACTCTGCTCAGTGTTCTGGGTCTGTGTCTGCTGCGGGTTGTAGTTCTCAAAATAAATACGCAGCCAGCTAAGTGTTACAGCAGGCTTGCGCAAAATTCTTTCCTGCCTCTGAAATCACCGCTCTGTTGCACTTAATAACAGCAACACTGCAGTTCCGTGACACACACATCAGCGACAGAATTGTGTAGGCAGGGCCAGAAGACTTATATAGATTGAATATACGCAGTGGTCCTTTAGAAAAAAATATTTGAAAAAAAACTATTTGGCCTGCCTGTCACTCTGCTCAGTGTTCTGGGTCTGTGTCTGCTGCGGGTTGTAGTTCTCAAAATACATACGCAGCCAGCTAAGTGTTACAGCAGGCTTGCGCAAAATTATTTCCTGGCGTTCCGTAAGCGAACTCAGTCTACAACCACAGGGCAATAAGTGGCACATTAAATTACAGTGTTGTGTTTCTGCATTCCTGGTAATACAGCATGCTGAGGGGTAGGGGTAGGCCTAGAGGACGTGGGCGCGGCCGAGGACGCGGAGGCCCTAGTCCGGGTGTGGGCACAGGCCGAGCTCCTGATCCAGGTGTATCGCAGCCGACTGCTGCGGGATTAGCAGAGAGGCACGTTTCTGGCGTCCCCACATTCATAGCACATTTAATGGGTCCACGCGGTAGACCCTTATTAGAAAATGAGCAGTGTGAGCAGGTCCTGGCGTGGATGGCAGAAAGTGCTTCCAGCAACCTATCGTCCACCCAGAGTTCTGCGCCGTCCACTGCTGCAACTCAGAATCCTCTGGCTGCTGCTCCTCCTTCCTCCCAGTCTCCTCACTCCATGAAAATGAGACATTCTGAGGAGCGGGCAGACTCCCAGGAACTGTTCTCGGGCCCCTGCTCAGATTGGGCAGCAACGGTTCCTCTCCCACCAGAGGAGTTTATCGTGACTGATGCCCAACCATTGCAAAGTTCCCGGGGTCCGGGGGATGAGGCTGGGGACTTCCGGCAACTGTCTCAAGACCTTTCAGTGGGTGAGGAGGCCGATGACGATGAGACACAGTTGTCTATCAGTGAGGTAGTAGTAAGGGCATTAAGTCCGAGGGAGGAGCGCACCGAGGATTCTGAGGAAGAGCAGCAGGAGGACGATGAGGTGACTGACCGCACCTGGTTTGCTACGCCTACTGAGGACAGGTCTTCAGAGGGGGAGGCAAGGGCAGCAGCAGGGCAGGTTGCAAGAGGCAGTGCGGTGGCCAGGGGTAGAGGCAGGGCCAGACCGAATAATCCACCAACTGTTTCCCAAAGCGCCCCCTCGCGCCATGCCACCCTGCAGAGGTCGAGGTGCTCAAAGGTCTGGCAGTTTTTCACTGAGAGTGCAGACGACCGACGAACAGTGGTGTGCAACCTTTGTTGCGCCAAGATCAGCCGTGGAGCCACCACCAGCAGCCTCACCACCACCAGCATGCGCAGACATATGATGGCCAAGCACCCCACAAGGTGAGACGAAGGCCGTTCACCGCCTCCGGTTTGCACCGCTGCCTCTCCCCCTGTGCCCCAACCTGCCACTGAGATCCAACCCCGCTCTGAGGACACAGGCACTACCGTCTCCTGGCCTGCACCCACACCCTCACCTCCGCTGTCCTCGGCCCCATCCACCAATGTCTCTCAGCGCACTGTCCAGCCGTCGCTAGCGCAAGTGTTTGAGCGCAAGCGCAAGTACGCCGCCACGCAACCGCACGCTCAAGCGTTAAACGTGCACATAGCAAAATTTATCAGCCTGGAGATGCTGCCGTATAGGGTTGTGGAAACGGAGTCCTTCAAAACTATGATGGCGGCGGCGGCCCCTTGCTACTCAGTTCCCAGTCGCCACTACTTTTCCCGATGTGTCGTCCCAGCCCTGCACGACCACGTCTCCCGCAACATTGTACGCGCCCTCACCAACGCGGTTACTGCCAAGGTCCACTTAACAACGGACACGTGGACAAGCACAGGCGGGCAGGGCCACTATATCTCCCTGACGGCACATTGGGTGAATTTAGTGGAGGCTGGGACAGAGTCAGAGCCTGGGACCGCTCACGTCCTACAAACCCCCAGAATTGCGGGCCACAGCTCGGTGGTGGTATCTGCGGCGGTGTATGCTTCCTCCACTAAACCACCCTCCTCCTCCTCCTCCTCCGCAACCTCTGTCTCGCAATCAAGATGTGTCAGCAGCAGCACATCGCCAGCAGTCGGTGTCGCGCGTCGTGGCAGCACAGCGGTGGGCAAGCGTCAGCAGGCCGTGCTGAAACTACTCAGCTTAGGAGAGAAGAGGCACACGGCCCACGAACTGCTGCAGGGTCTGACAGAGCAGACCGACCGCTGGCTTGCGCCGCTGAGCCTCCAACCGGGCATGGTCGTGTGTGACAACGGCCGTAACCTGGTGGCGGCTCTGCAGCTCGGCAGCCTCACGCACGTGCCATGCCCGGCCCACGTCTTTAATTTGGTGGTTCAGCGCTTTCTGAAAAGCTACCCTCACTTGTCAGACCTGCTCGGAAAGGTGCGCCGGCTCTGCGCACATATCCGCAAGTCCCACACGGACGCTGCCACCCTGCACACCCTGCAACATCGGTTTAATCTGCCAGTGCACCGGCTGCTGTGCAACGTGCCCACACGGTGGAACTCTACGCTCCACATGTTGGCCAGGCTCTATGAGCAGCATAGAGCTATAGTGGACTACCAACTCCAACATGGGCGGCGCAGTGGGAGTCAGCCTCCTCAATTATTTTCAGAAGAGTGGGCCTGGTTGGTAGACATCTGCCAGGTCCTTGGAAACTTTGAGGAGTCTACCCAGGTGGTGAGTGGCGATGCTGCAATCATTAGCGTCACCATTCCTCTGCTATGCCTCTTGAGAAGTTCCCTGCAAAGCATAAAGGCAGACGCTTTGCACTTGGAAACAGAGCCGGGGGAAGACAGTATGTCGCTGGATAGTCAGAGCACCCTCCTGTCTATATCTCAGCGCGGTGAGGAGGAGGAGGAGGAAGATGAGGAGGAGGGGGAAGACACAGCTTGGCCCACTGCTGAGGGTAGACATGCTGCTGGCCTGTCATCCTTTCAGCGTGTATGGCCTGAGGAGGAGGAGGAGGAGGAGGAGGATCCTGAAAGTGATCTTCCTAGTGAGGACAGCCATGTGTTGCGTACAGGTACCCTGGCACACATGGCTGACTTCATGTTAGGATGCCTTTCTCGTGACCCTCGCGTTACACGCATTCTGGCCACTACGGATTACTGGGTGTACACACTGCTCGACCCACGGTATAAGGAGAACCTTTCCACTCTCATACCCGAAGAGGAAAGGGGTTCGAGAGTGTTGCTATACCACAGGACCCTGGCGGACAAACTAATGGTAAAATTCCCATACGACAGCGGTAGTGGCCGAAGGCACAGTTCCGAGGGCCAGGTAGCAGGGGAGGCGCGGAGATCAGGCAGGATGTACAGCACAGGCAGGCCAACACTCTTTAAGGCCCTTGACAGCTTTATGGCTCCCCAGCAAGACTGTGTCACCGCTCCCCAGTCACAGCTGAGTCGGCGGGAGCACTGTAAAAGGATGGTGAGGGAGTACGTAGCCGATCGCACGACCGTCCTCCGTGACGCCTCTGCCCCCTACAACTACTGGGTGTCAAAGCTGGACACGTGGCCTGAACTCGCGCTGTATGCCCTGGAGGTGCTTGCTTGTCCTGCGGCTAGCGTCTTGTCAGAGAGGGTGTTTAGTGCGGCTGGGGGAATCATCACAGATAAGCGTACCCGCCTGTCAACCGACAGTGCCGACAGGCTAACACTCATAAAGATGAACAAAGCCTGGATTTCCCCAGACTTCTCTTCTCCACCAGCGGACAGCAGCGATACCTAAGCAATACGTAGGCTGCACCCGCGGATGGAAGCATCGTTCTCTATCCCCATCAAAAACGGGGACCTTTTTGCTTCATCAATCTGTGTATAATATTCCTCCTCCTCCTTCTGCTCCTCCTCCTGAAACCTCACATAATCACGCCGAACGGGCAATTTTTCTTAGGCCCACAAGGCTCAGTCATATAATTTTTCTAAACAATTTTTATACGTTTCAATGCTCATTAAAGCGTTGAAACTTTCACCTCCAACAATTTTTATTTTAACTGGGCTGCCTCCTGGCCTAGTTACCAATTAAGCCACATTAACCAAAGCGATTAATGGGTTTCACCTGCCCTCTTGGTTGGCCATGGCCAATTTTTCTTATGTACATTAGTACTGTTGGTACAGCAATTTTTGTGGGCCCTCGCCTACAGTGTAATCAAATGAATTTTTAGCCCACCTGCATTACAGCTGACGTTACATCCGCTGTGTTGGGCAATGCAATGGGATATTTTTATGTACCGCCGGTGGGTTCCAGGGAGCCACCCATGCTGTTGGTCCACAGGGAGTTGTAAATGCATCTGTTTCCACTTCTAAAGAACCCCAGTCTGACTGGGGCATGCAGTGTGGGCCAAAGCCCACCTGCATTAAACATGACATTACTACCTCAGCTGTGATGGGCACTGCAATGGGATATATTTATGTACCGCCGGTGGCTTCCTGGCACCCACCCATGCTGTCGGTCCACAGGGAGTTGTAAATGCATCTGTTTCCACTTCTAAAGAACCCCAGTCTGACTGGGGCATGCAGTGTGGGCCGAAGCCCACCTGCATTAAGCACGACATTACTACCTCAGCTGTGTTGGGCAATGCAATGGGATATTTTTATGTACCGCCGGTGGGTTCCAGGGAGCCACCCATGCTGTCGGTTCACAGGGAGTTGTAAATGCATCTGTTTCCACTTCTAAAGAACCCCAGTCTGACTGGGGCATGCAGTGTGGGCCGAAGCCCACCTGCATTAAACATGACATCACTACCTCAGCTGTGATGGGCACTGCAATGGGATATTTTTATGTACCGCCGGTGGCTTCCTGGCACCCACCCATGCTGTCGGTCCACAGGGAGTTGTAAATGCATCTGTTTCCACTTCTAAAGAACCCCAGTCTGACTGGGGCATGCAGTGTGGGCCGAAGCCCACCTGCATTAAGCACGACATTACTACCTCAGCTGTGATGGGCACTGCATAAATGGGATACATTTATGTACAGCGGGTGGGTTCCAGGGAGCCACCCATGCTGTGGGTGCACACGGAATTCCCATTGCGGAGTTGTACCTGCCTGTGACTATTTATAAAAAACCGCGGTCTGACTGGGGCGTGCAGACACCTTGACAGAATGAATAGTGTGTGGCACATAGGTTCCCCATTGCTATGCCCACGTGTGCAGCTCCAGATGGAGGTGGCACAGGATTGGATTTCTCATTGCTTCTGTACAGCATTGTGGGCTATCGTCCCGCCCCTTTTAAAGAGGGTTGCTGCCTAGCCGTGCCAACCCTCTGCAGTGTGTGCCTGCTTTTCCTGTGGCAGACGCCCTTATAAATGGACATGAGGGTGGCGTGGCATGAGGGAGCTGAAGGCTGGGCAGGGACAGTTTGGTGTGCGCTGTGGACACTGGGTCGTGGGGGGGGGGGAATTGGCAGCATGTAACCCAGGAGAAGTGGCAGCGGAGTGTCATGCAGGCAGTGATTGTGCTTTGTTGGAGGTAGTGTGGTGCTTAGCTAAGGTATCCATTGCTAATGAGGGCTTTTCAGAAGTAAAAGTTGTTGGGAGGGGGGGGCCCACTCTTGCCGCTATTGTGACTTAATAGTGGGACCTGGGAACTTGAGATGCAGCTCAACATGTAGCCCCTCGCCTGCCCTATCCGTTTCTGTGTCGTTCCCATCACTTTCTTGAATTGCCCAGATTTTCACAAATGAAAACCTTAGCGAGCATCGGCGATATACAAAAATGCTCGGGTCGCCCATTGACTTCAATGGGGTTCGTTACTCGAAACGAACCCTCGAGCATCGCGAAAAGTTCGTCTCGAGTAACGAGCACCCGAGCATTTTGGTGCTCGCTCATCTGTAGTCTTCTTCCATCTTGTCTTCTGAGAGAGTGCTAACACAGAGCCACATGGAAGCACCTTCAGCTTCCATGCAGGTGAAGATGGAGGAAAAGGAGAGATATCTCATAGCGACTGAAGTCTGGATCTGAGCGGAGTAAGTCCCAAAACCCATAAGAGAGAGCATTCATAATTCCCAACCAAAAGTTGTTCCTGTGTGGCCGTCCAAAGTTAGGATCATCACGCAGAATTACGCTACAAGTCACACCCACGCATCTCCCAAGCGGGGTGTCAGAGCTAATACTTTAAGTAAATAATTGTTGCCAGAGTGTCTGTGGAGTGACCCCTACCCTCTTTCCTCTGGAGTGCTCCCAGTCCAGGAGCAGTACCTGACAGATAACGTAGACTGTAGGACCAGTGTCATCCTGTGTATTCTCCCTGATTTCTGAGCTCTGTTCTACTTTATCTGTGAAGAATTGTACCTGCATTACTGTGACTAATTGTTTGCTAAAATCTATCAAGTAAAGTTATACCGGGCCCAAATGTCTGTGATAATTTTCTGCCGCATAGCATAACAGTATGGGAATGGTGGTGTCACGCGTGATAACTACTACGCCCCTCATCCTGTTTATTGGCATGCCCTATCCTAGGGCTGTTGAAGGTGGCCTGCAATCCTGCTCTGGCCTTGGCTACGTGTCATCCCTTTACCCTCCCAGCTCTTCATGTTGGTCAAGTGTCTAGGGTATCCCCCTGGGGTGTTGCATTCTATACTAGACAAGCAGCTTGTGGGGTAAATTTTGTTGCTTTAGGACTCAGTCAGACGAACGTTTTTTCAACGCATGTATAGGTGCGTGAAAAAAAGCATGTATAAAAAATGCGTGACTGAAGCTCCAGATGCAGTTTTAATTCACACTTGGTATGCGGTCAAATGATAGTAAAATTCACACATAAATAGTGCAGCCCCATCGAAAGCAATGGGAGAGGATTGCTATCCCCTGCTGCAGCTGTGACAACTGCAGCAGAGGATTCATTGGAAGTGAAAGCCCTGGATGTTGTCAGATCCAGGAGCTTCACCTTGTTGTCAATGGGGCCAGTGGCAGCAGCGCCGGCCCCATTGAAAGCAACGGGAGAATATTGCGCTTCTCTGCCACTGCGGTGACAGCTGTGGCATGGGATTCCTTCATCGCCGAGGGGAGTCCCCTCATCACTAAACCCTGTGAAAGCACTGTCACAGTGTTCAGTGATGAGGGGACTCCCCGCAGGAAGGAAGGATTTCCCTGACACAGCTGTGGCAGAGGAGCACAATGCTATCCCATTGCTTTCAATGGGACCGCCGCTGCTGCCGCCCCATTAATAGCAATGGGATGAAGACAACCGCCACAGGGGCTTGAAATATAAGCCCTACCCTGAAAATAACCCCCTAGCTGCAGGAAAAAAAAATTATATATATATATATATATATATATATATATATATGTCATCTAGAAGCACTGTCCGGGTCAAGCGCATCTTCTCCCCTGTTCTTCATTTTCTTTTTTCAATCCCCGTCCAGAAGAAAATGAGGAAGAGTGTGGCGGACCTGGGGAGAAGACATGCCTGACCCGGACAGCGCTTCTAGGTAATGTATAATTTATTTATTTTTTCGTTGCAGCTAGGGCCTATTTAAGGGCTTTAGTAGAATTTCCTACTGTCAAAGTTGCATTGCTTCACACAAAAAACACATTTTTGTGAGAATCGAAAAACGCTGTCCTATCTTTTGCAGGTGTGAATTCTAAACGCTTGTAAAAAGCGAAAATGTGACCATTTTCATTGGAAAGCATTGGCTCTAACAGATCTGTTTTTAAAATGCACCTACTGTATACAAGCCTTAAAAATTTGCTTGTCTCACTGAGCCCCAACCGCGTAATGAACGTCCATACGTCTTCTTCTGTTGGATCCCGGAGACCAAAGAAACCTCAAATCTCTGGTGTTTAACCCTTTACATGCTGTGGTCAGTGCGGCTATGGCATGTAAAAGGCTGACAAAGGGAGGGGGCTCCCTCTGTCACCCATTGGACATGTACTACTGTTGCAGAATTCAAGACACTGAGGCATATTCTTCAGGAAGCATAGGAGTTTATTTATGCCAGCACAGGCTCAGAAGAATAAAACTAAAGTCTGGGCCCACAACGCAATGGAGAGTACACTTGTATGTACAAAACCAATACAACCGGTACAGTTTTACTTCCTTCCCTTATCTATATATAAGTTGATTGGCTACAATTTCCTACATTGCCACACAAGCGCTGTAAGCTTCTCTCTACACAAACTGCTGTCTTATTTCCCTGCCTTTATTAGGCATACTTCCGCCCTCCATTTTATGTCATTCGACCTCTTAAGGCCCATTTACACACATGGATAATCTTTCAAAAGATTGAAAGTTCAGCGATCATTTTGCATAAAGTACTAAGAGTACTTAATTTGCATGCAAATGAGCTTCTGGGAGCTGTTGCAGAACTCAGCAGGAGGTCTTAGCTCTGTAATTAGCTACATTGTTCACCCATGGGCTCACCATGGAGAATTGAGCACCATGGACAGCAGGCACAGCATGCGGTCCTGCTTATCAGCTGTTCTGCCAGTCGGGCTGGCAGCTGATACAATGTTATCAGCTGTAATCAGCTCTCCCCGGGCAGAACACAGCGTGCAGTCCTGCTTATCAGCTGTTGTGTGGAATGATGGTTCTCAAGCAGAACTGAAAAACATTGTTCGGCAGAAAACTGAAAGATGGGCACATTTAGACATAATGATTATCGCTCAAAAGATGGCTTTTGAGCAATAATCGTTGTGTCTAAATAGGCCTTTACTTGCTTAACTGTTTCTTATACTGAAGTATAGTAGTGTTTTAGAAGAATGATAAAATATAGCGATAATCAGGTCACCTAGTGGGACAAAAGTAAAAAGTTGAAAAAAGTAGTAAAAAAATAATAAAAACAAAAATACTAAAACCACAACTTTCCACTTTTACTATGTAAAAAATAAAAAAATCGCACATACTTTATTGCTGTCTTTGTAATGACCGAGAGAAAAGAACATTATTTTACTTGCACAGTGCACATCATTAAATAAAAATAACTAGTTTTGCCTATCTTACCTTACAAATAAATTAAATAGAAGTTGATCAGAATGCTGCATGGATCAACAAATGCTGCTATTAAAAAGCAAAACTCCTCCTGCAAACGTAAAAGCCTGTCACTGACCAAAAAAATGTTACAGGGTCTTTGAATGCAGCTATAAATACAAAATAAATTAAAAACATAAGAGGTGAAAAAGTTTCAAAAAAACTATATAAATTTGGTATTGGTGTAATTGTACAGGCCTGCAGAATTAATTTAACATATTTAGGCCTCAGTCACACGGGCGTGTAGGGTGCCGATGCGCCCGTGTGACTGAGGCCTTATACTGCATGGTGAACGCTGATAGAAGTAAAAATAATAAATATGCCAGAATTGCAGATTTTTTTAAATCTTGCTTCTAGAAAAAAATGGAAAAATTGGATAAATGTAGACTAGAGTTCATCCCGCAGAAAACAACAAACCCTCATAGAGCTCCGTCAATGGAAAAATAAAAGTGTTAAGACTCTTGGAATGCAGCAACACAAAAGCTTATCTTTTTTATACAAAGGTTTTCATGTACAAAAATTGCAAAACATGAAAAAAACTATATAAACTTGGTATCGCCGGAATCATGCCGACTGGAGAGTAATGTTATGACATCACTTATTTTGCACATTGAATGCTGCAAAAATCACAGAATTTCTTTTTTTTCCCCCAATCGCCCTGAAAAAATTAATAAAGGTTATACAGTATATTAAATGTACCCCAAAATGATGCCATTGCAAAATACAATTTGTCCAGCAAAAAACAAGCCACATATGGCTATGTCAACACAAAAATTAACAAAGTTATGGCTCCTGGAATGCAACAATAAAAGTAACAGAAAAATTAGTTGGTCATTGAGGCACAGATAGGCTTTGTTACTAAAGGGTTAAACCAACTAAGTTACAGAAGGTAAGAAACTGAATTAAAGTAGTATTTCCAAGATTGATCAATGAGGGTCCAATCTCAGGGAATGTGAATGGGACTGTGTTGCATTTTCCTCTATAGAGAGTAGCTGGAAGTGTTACTCTATAAGGTAAAAAT
Organism: Eleutherodactylus coqui; assembly: GCF_035609145.1. Lineage (NCBI taxonomy): Eukaryota > Metazoa > Chordata > Amphibia > Anura > Eleutherodactylidae > Eleutherodactylus > Eleutherodactylus coqui. The sequence goes on along the minus strand of NC_089839.1, from coordinate 156,326,549 downwards.
GTGCAGATAGGGCTGTGACCCCTTCAACCTAAAGACCATGGGGGTTAAATTACTGTAATATACTTTTTACCCATGAAAAGCCGGGGTCTTTCCTTCCTCCTTTACTGGCAAGGGAACTGCATACAGTTCAGGCAATGGTTCTGGCCACACTGGTTCAGACGGTGGCCATGCAAGAAAATGTGTCCAGCTGCTCAGGGTACAGCAGAGGGTCCAGGGGAAAGCCATATATCCAGGAAGCAAAGCCATCTCCATAACTGCAGAACTACTTTTATTCCAAACAGCAACATAGTCTCAGTCATTTTACCCTGTTAAATGAGATGTGTCAATAAGGCTGCCAATAAAGGCGCCAGTCCCACTAACTACGTTTCCTGCGTTGGAGTCTGTCTGTACCAAGTTTACAGTTTGCATGAATATTGCTTGTTGCTTTACTCTCAGGGCGCTCTGATCCATAGGAACAAATGCTAACCTCTTCACCGAGTTGCTCTAATGAGTCACTCCTTGCTGCCATTTCTCTCTAAGGGCTTATTCACACGAGCAATATTCTCGCGTAAGTTTTGTGTGGTGCAATGTGCACAAAACTTGCACAAATATGAAATTCTTTCTTTTGAATGGATTCATTCACACTACATAACTGTGGGTGAGGAAAAAAATCACATTATGTTCTATCTTTTGACATTCCCTCTGAACTCTTCTCCCATTGTTTTCAATGGTACCTTAAAAGCCATCACATGGCACTCGCATGCTATGCAATCAACACTTGTGATCCTTTTACAGAAGTGATGTGAGACATTTTTGAATCAAAAACGCTTTGCATCGCCATTAAAAACACGTTAGCAAATGCAATATATCGGCCTAGGGGGCTTTTTCACACAAGCGTATATCAGCCACCATTTTCACGGCCGGCAAATATATGCTATAATGCTTTGACGCCAGGCCGAAAAGATAGTCCTGGAACTTTTCGGCCGGAATATATTGGCTGCTGCATGGGCTCCTATGGGAGCCAATGACAGCGGCCGGAGAAGGGAGGTCGAAGGGAGTTTAGCAGTGTGACTCCTCTCCCCTCCAGCTGTTTGCAATGAGAGGAGGCGGGATATGGGTGGACCTAAGCTCCGCCATGCTTCGCCCCTCCCATTGCTGGCTGCGACAAGGGGCCGGAGGGGGAGGGTGCTTAGCTCTGCCCCATCCTGCCCACTCCCATTGCAAACAGACAGAGGGAAGGAGAGAGGAGGTGAACTGGCGAGGAGGAGGAAAGAAGAGGCAATGGCATTGCGGCTTCAGAGTATATGCGCCAGGGCCCATGTTGTCTGAACAGGCACGTGTAGAAACGCGGGCACATGTAAAAACACCTACGGATATGTGAAAGAGGCCGGATATTTTGCTCGCCATCTGAATGCAGCCTATCTTTGACTCGTTTCCTCCTCTTTCATGCTCAAATTCACTCCTCTGTTCCCATCCCCTCTCTGAACTGTACAGATAATTCCAACAGCAGACCCGCTATTTTTTGTTTTTATCACCATGATATTCATTCAATTACTAAATCAAAAATATTTTGTATCTATTTTTTTATTCACTTTATAATCATCATCCGCTGAATTTATTGTATCTGTTTGCAATACTGAAGTTGTGAAATCTACTTAGTTCACTAATGCTCTTAAGTATTGATTTTATTTTTGTCTCTTCATTTATTAAATTATTGTTCTTCGTACCTTCTACTATCCATTCGTTTTATTAGTATTTCTTTCTAGTCATTTTTTAAGAAGGGGCTGCGTTCACAAAACATGTTATTTGTGCTGGCTATCAATAAATTAATAAAGAAGAAATGGGGTTAACCCCTTTGCTTTTATGTGCTATTACAAGGGTTGTGCCCACGATCTATCATTTTCTCTTTTTTACAATTAAGCATTTCTTTCCCCGTTACCGATGGCGACGGTTATTGGACTGTCAGCATCCAACTGACTATTCTACAGAAAACTATTCTATCAGGATCACATCCTTAATAGGAGTCTCTCCAGTTTTTTCTCTTTAACCCTTTCCAATCCAATCTTGGATTCAGGGTTTCCTAAAAGGCTCTCTCTTTTTGCTGTTATACAACAGTGTCATCTGCTGGCTAAAGCCAGTGTGTGTGCACCAGGGAGGCTCCAACAGCAGGGTGGCTAGCAATAGACGGTAAGAATACCCTGTCGTATGTCTTCTGACATTGGAGCTGTACAAAGCTTCAATCAGAAAGTAGGAAGACGTCAGACAGTGGATTGGAAAGGGTTAATTCTCTGAATAGGGTTCTTTTAAAACAACAAATTCTGCACAGCGCTGTGTGAACCTTCCACCATTGCATCATCACCCCCAGACGAAGGCTATTCTAGCCTAACTATGCATCGGGGTGGACGTCATCCCAGACCTCTCCATATGGGTCAAGTATTATTCAACCTGTCATTGTTTCTTATGCACTAACATTGTCATTTATTACTGTCATTTAAGAATTGGAAGTGAGTATGAAAAAACAACGTGAGGAAACAGTCACTGTATGCAGCCAACCATGCTGACTTTATACTATGACAGGTTCTCTTTAATGAATGCTTATTTTTCTTTCAACCCTTTTGCGCCGCATGGGGTAGTAAGTGGGGATTGGATTGGTGTTTGGGGATTAGTAGTTTTTTTTAATTATTTCTGATTGGATCATGTATGTGAAGGTTGGGATTTAGCATTTTTAAGTAATAATATAATGACTATAAAAAAGAATGCTCTAATTGGCCTGACACAATATGGAAGGCCAGCTACCACTGTGGAGCATGCATCTATAACCCTGCTTGTTGATGACTTTTTTGTGGGTTATTCAAAAACAAGGAACAATATCATTCAGTCTTTATTGATATGTGCAATGAAAACAGCAGGGTTTACAGTACAAGTAAGATAGCTGATGGGTGGGACGGAGACCCGTTTTCCTCAGCCTGACATGGAGACTGTGAATTGGAGATATTATTGTCATTGCATTGTACCGTTTCCAAATTTACAAAATGGCTGACCTCTTGTCCGAGGATTGAGCGCATGTTGCTATGGTGCTAATATCAAGCCCACAGGGAGTTTCTGTTCCTCTAGCTAAAGATGTATGGCCGAGACATTTAACATTTTCTAAATGTACATTTTCTGTGGACATAACCTTTAAGCAAGTCCCTGCTTTGTTCCTACAGTGATTCAAACAATTCCATGCTGTATTTCTCTGCATGCATTATTTAGGGCTGTCACTGTGTGAGTCACATTAACTCTGCCCCTTTCACTCGGCGTTATCCGTGTGATTATGTTGTCTTACAAATAATGAATGTGGAATTCTTTAGGGAGTGTTCTCTAAATTATGTAGACTCCTCAAATTTGAATGAGATGCCTTAATAAAAGTAGGATTAATTCAGATAAAATCCTATTTGTCATCATGCAAAAACAGCATTTGATTTAACATGATATTTTTTTTTCTAAAACCCATTATCATTACTCAGATGGTCCTTAGTTAAGGGAGCATTTTTACATCCCTATCATGAAAGGGTTAATACTTACAGCTAGCCTGGATATTTTCTCATATAAAAGATGAAAGTTGAGAATGAAAACTGAAGTAAAAATTGAAAAAAAAATCAGAAGTTAATGTAACAGTAGTGGAGACGACAACATGGATTAGTTTGGCTGTTAGGCCAACTAGGTGGATGAGTAACTTTAGACAGGCCTAAAGTGTAGCAGATTTATTCAGATTTTAAGCTAAATAGGTCCAAAATTTTGTTCTCATTAGTGTCATAATATTTCTTTATGGGGGTTGGAGATGTTTTTGCAGTCAGAACTCCATATCTCTACTTTCCTTCCCACAGCCATACAGTAAAATTGACCACAGCCGCCATTGGTGGTAGCTTGGGATCTAAATGAAGTATTTAATTGCTGGGTTCAACAAGAGCTTTATGTACAGATACTCCCCTACTTCCGAACATTCGTGTTACAAACTTCGCAAGATACGAACAAGCCTGTCCTGCAGTATGATGTAATGCTGTGGCATTACATCATACTGTACAGCAATCGGAAAGGCTTCTATCAAGCCGTGCCATAGGCAACCAAATAGCATCGCGCAATCTTTTCGCAGGAGGCCGTACGGGACCCCCAAATGTTGGGTGCGGGCTGTTTCTTACAGCCAGCACCCTTTCCACAGCAGCTCCGATCAGCTGCGCCGCTAATCGGAACTGTTAACGCTTTAAATACCACTGTCAGTTCTGACAGCGGCATTTAAAGCGTTAACAGCCCGATGAGCGGTGCGGCTTATCGGAGATACTGTGGCCAGGTGCTGGCTGTAAGAAATAGCCTGCACCCAATGTTGTATGGAGCGGGATCCACCTGCGTTCTCCCTCTATACAAGCATTTGTTTGGACATACGTACAAATGTACTTACGAACAGCTTCCTGGAATGCAACTGTTTGTAAGTAGGGGACTATCTGTATCTGTTTACAGTAAGCATGCTTATTTAGAGACCTAAAACATATGACAGGAACACTTTAGGTCCTTCCCCCTCTGTGACATACATGTAAGTGACCGAGGTGCAAGGTAGGTGGGTGCCGGCTGTTTCTGGTATTGCAGGTACTGTTCCCTTTGAATTCAATTGACTTTTATTTTATTAAAGCAATGAAAAAATAATAATACCATCAAGGGTCAACATGAAAAATCAAATTCTACCCATTAGGCCAGGCTCACATGGCCGTATGAGTCACGCAGCATTTTACCGCTGGCCTATTGCCATGTATGGCAGCGATATTGTACTGTGCATGATAGCGTATCTCACGCACGCTGTTATGAGCATTCTTCCTTTTTTTTCCTTTACATTTTCAGCTCTGTGGCTTTACAACTGCACATATATATATGGCACCTATAAAAAACAATGCGTTCTCTTGCAGGTAATACGTAGCAAAATAGAACATGCTACATTCTTTTTTGCACTCGTGTATTATGCAATTCCTACATGCAAATGTGAGCAAAACTGCGCACAGCAAGGTATTTGATTGCCTGAAAATTACTGTGTATCGCATGCATAATATGCGGTAATCTTACGCTCCCAGACGTATCCTGAGGGGACTATCCCAGTATCTAACAGATCTAAGTGACTCAATATGCCTGTATTTTATACTCCATATTCAAGCCCTTAGGTAAAAGGGGTTTTGTCATTAAAACAAAACCCTGCCCTGCCCCAGTTGGGCCCTGCCTAAAATAACAAAGCAGGGGCCCTGGGATGCAACTGACAACCGAGGCTGGCATCGGCGGTGACTTATGGGTAGACGAGCTGGGAAGCATGTGACCGTTGCAACTTCGTATTGGCACATCCTCAAACTCTTGTCATCATGGTAGCCAGGATATGAATGCTGGTGCCAGGAGAGCTGACAATGATGCACGGCCTATGGTTGGCTGCAGCAGTCACATGGTTCAGCCCTTTCCATCTACCTGGAAGTCATCACCAGTGCCAGGGATCCCTCCACACATCTAGTGAGGCAGAGAGAAAGAAGACTGAGCATGTGTAACCCCCTTGGAAAATTTTGTGAGTTGAATACAGAATAGAAACTTGAAGTGGAGCTATTCTAACATGAGTGCTAAAATATCTGAGGATATAAACATTTCTTTAAATAAGCGTAAGTATAAAAAATGTGTGTAATTATGGGCTAAATTTGGCTATAAACAATATTTTTCATGGGACAATCCACTTCACCTACCAGGGTAAGCATTTCCCCCATGTTTGGAGCATGTTGCTGTCCATTTAGTGGCATTGTTGTGTATCAGGGCACTTTGTTCTTATGCCTATCTATACCGTCCATTCGAGGTGTGTGCATCCAATTGCACCCTGTGGCTAAGCCCATATTGGGGGGGGCATTCGTGTTTGGGCCATATAAACCCGAGTTAATTTGGTACTGGTGTTTATCTGGTGTTCACACGCAAAATCTTATGAAGTCGTGGTTACTTTAGAGATACCGAGGAAAAGAATATGTTCACCATTTTGCATGGTTCTCTGTGCTACCCAGGAAACACCATGTGGAGGTAATCATGCGACGTTTCCTTCATATAAAATGACATCAGGAAGTGAAAGAATTAGATTCCGTACATAAAATTTGGACGCTAATTCCTTTGTGCTTAGAATTGAATAATGGAGTTGGGACCCATTAACTTTTCCTATTTATGACATAATCAATGCCCATGCAAATTTCAAGTTTCTATGACATCAGGAAGTGAGAGAATTAGATTCTGTACATAAAATTTGGACGCTAATTCTTTTGCACTTAGAATTGAATAATCGAGTTAGGACCCATTAGCTTTTCCTATTTATGAGGCAATCAATGCTCGTGCAAATTTCAAGTTTCTATGACATTGGGAAGTGAGAGAATTAGATTACGTACATAAAATTTGGACGCTAATTCTGTTTCGCTAGAATTGAATAATGGAGTTGGGACCCATTAACTTTTCCTATTTATGACATAATCAATGCCCCTGCCAAGTTTCAAGTTTCTATGACATCGGGAAGTGAGAGATTTAGATTCCGTACGTAAAATTTGGACACTAATTCTTTTGCACTTAGAATTGAATAATCGAGTTAGGACCCAATAACTTTTCCTATTTATGACATAATCAATGCCCGTGCCAAATTTCAACTTTCTATGACATCAGAAAGTGAGAGAATTAGATTACGTACGTAAAATTTGGACGCTAATTCTTTTGAGCTTAGAATTGAAAAATCGAGTTGGGACTCATTAACTTTTCCTATTTATGACATAATCAATGCTCCTGCCAAATTTCATGTTTCTACAACATTGGGAAGTTGGAGAATTAGATTCCGTACGTAAAATTTGGACGCTAGTTTTTTTGTGCTAGAATTGAATAATCGAGTTGGGACCCATAAGCTTTTCCTAAATATAACATAATCAATGCTCGTGCCAAATTTCAAGTTGCTATGACATCAGGAAGTAAGAGAATTAGATTACGTATATAAAATTTGGACGCTAGTTCTTTTGTGCTAGAATTGAATAATCGAGTTGGGACCCCTTTACTTTTCCTATTTTGGACATAATCTATTCTTGTGACAAATTTCATGTTTCTATGACATCGGGAAGTTGGAAAATTAGTAGCGAGTCAGTGAGGGCTTTCGTCTTTTTATATATATATATATATATATATATATATATATGTACTCAGAGCAGAACCAGATGCTATTTATTAACCCCTAGTCCACTAACAGGGCTGATGGGCTCCTGTTTATTATTTTCTCTGCCTTTGGGGGATTGTCTCTAGTCTTACTAAGAGCTTTTGTTACTGAGAGTTTTCAATGCAGTTTATTTGTACCCATGGAACTTGGGATCTTGGCCTTATTTGGTTAACATTTAAGCCCTATTCAGCCAGCAGTAATCTGCACTCTCTAGAGGTTGTATCAGGACTGAACGCAGGACCTCCTGCTCCCAAAATGGTGGCTGTCCCTGCTAAGTCACCCTTTGGACAAGTTCCCCTGCATACTTTTGCTTGGTTCCCAGATCCTGCTATTCTGTCTCTGTTCTAGCTCCACCCTGTCCTTGATTAGGCTTGCTATATAAACGTGGTCCTGATCCCTCCTTCCTTGTGTGGTTATTGTGCTCCAAGCCTTGATCAAGCTCTACTTTTGTCTGCTCCTCTGCGATCCTACTAAAACCTCCCACTGCTGACCACTGACTTCCTTCTGACTATGCTACCTGCCTCATCCATCTGTACTGCAAACCGAGACCTTCCATTGCTGTCCCCTGACTCTTCCCTGACTTCACTCAAGACATGCGGTTATTACACTTGAGGCTCCAACCCAGTACCTTAAATTGATACAGGTTGTACGGCTAGTTTGTAGTGGTGCTGGGTACTATTGTAATCCCACAGTCTTTCTATTTACTATCATTTTAGATGACTAGGAACTCTATGGGTGCAATTTATCTTGATTTATCTAATCTTACTGGGTTCCTGAAGAATTGGGATCAGACCAAGGAAACGCATTGAACCAGAACCTTTTTTTTAACTTCGCCTTATTTATCACATGAAATTATACGATACAGAAAGGAAAAGTATATGGTATTAGAATTCAGTCATGTAACATGTATACACTTATTTTGCATTTACAGACTTTACAAGACAAATGAATATATATGCTTTAAAATACAACTTAGTATTATGGACCGGAGTATTTTTTTCGGGGTTTTTTTATCCATCACTGAGTTTAACTTTCTCTGAGTTTTCTCTAAATATTTATGAGATTAAGGCTGCCTGTCCACAGCCGCAACGGAATACCACTAGCAATATTCCGCTGTGGGAGAGATGGAGGGGGCACTGTAAGGTCTCCGCGATGAGCCTATTTAATTGATAGGCTCACCGCAGAGAATCGCAACAAATCATGGAATACCACTATTTTAATCATGCGAGCGGAGAATCGCTATGATTCTCCACTCGTGGACGTCGGGCTGCACTTTCCATAGTTATCCTATGGAAAGCGTGTAATGCAAGCTCCGCAGGCGATTTATCGCCATGGATCTCACTATGACATCTCACCCGTAGACTGGCAGCCTAACTCTGTCATCAAACCTGAATCTTTAGTACATTTCTTAGTGGTCTTTATGTTTTAAACCACTGAGTTATATCTAGAGAACACTCAAAAAGGTATATCGGAGACTAACTCTTTTACTTGACTGCAAAAATCGTATTGTATTTTCTTTTAAATAGAAGGTATAGTGCGTTTCTCCTGAACAACTGTTGAAATATCCTGCATGGCTGTGTCACTTATTGGCTATAATCTAGGTCACGCACTAGACCCATGATTAATTTTTTCATTTCAATGTAAATACCTACTTTGAGCTGGCCTTTTCACTAATTTGGTTTCATGTATCCATACAGGTGTCAGCACCTAATGTGGTAAGCTCGCTCTAAATTGGCATCTCATTACATTTTGGGTGGGGTTGCACTTTAATGATTTTTCTTTAGGCATCTTTTAAGTATTGAGCAGGTGCGAGTTGTTTGTGCTCTTCATTAGGGTTCACCCTACTGTTGATCTAACCTAGGAGGGGACATTTGATCACCCTAGGCCCTGACGCAATAGCAAGTAGCCTGGTTCTACTGTTTCCCTTCACCTGAGTTTGTGATCAATACAATGAGGTACCCATATTTCTCTATATGTATTTTGCAGCCCTCTTTTATTAGTATATCAATAAAAAAGTTGTCTATTTCCGTGAAGGGCTCTTTGGATATATATTTGGACCCCTCTGGTTCAGTGACTTATAAATATAAAAAATGGGTGTAATTATGGGCTAAATTGAACTATAAACAATATTTTTCATGGGACAACCCCTTTAAGTTGAGGATGTATCTCATTAATTTCTCTCTGCAACTGCAGTAGCTCATTAACCCCCTAATGACCAGATGTTAGGCTGACATCTCTACAATGTACATGGAGAAAGCTGCAGATTCTGCTCCCTAACGATCTGCACATACAGAAAAGCAACATGATCATTTAATTGCAGTAGCTATAACACAGAAAACAATTACTTACAGTACTATTAACTGAAGACACACCTGTGCGATTTTCTCTCCTTCCAGAAGCTCCCTCCTCCTCCCTTCCCCTTTCTATAGATTTTTATGGGCAGCTTGAGTCATCACCCTCTTGTACTTCCTCTTTTCTATCTTGTTATCTTTCAGTTACTAGAGATGGGCATCAATTGACAACAGTAGTGAACAGCAAATTAGGAAGAGAGACCCATAGTAACTAGCACTTAAGTGCTCTTTCCCACGAGCATAGGTAAGTCTAATGTTTGTGCACCTGTTCAAACGGCACGGGCCCGGCGCATATACGGCAATGTCGCAATGCCTTTGCCTCCCTTTCCTTTCCGTTACCGTCTCACCTCCTCTCTCCTTCCCTCCAGCTGTTTGCAATGGGAGTGAGTGAGAAGAGGTGGAGCTATGCACCTGCGCCTTTCCACCTCTTGTCTGCAGCCAGCAATGGAAGGGGCAAGGTTTAGCTCTGCTAAACTCCCTCCCACCTCCCTTCTCCGGCCGCTGTCATTGGCTCCCGTAGGAGCCTATGCAGCAGCCAATGTATTCCAGGCAATAGATGGTAGCGTATATCGGCCGGCCGTGAAAATGGCAGCTGATATACGCTCATGTGAATAAGCTGCAAGAGTGATGTTTTAGAAGAAAAACCTTACTATTGTAAATAAAGCGAGTTTCACATTTGCTAGTTATCAGATTGACCATCACATAAGCACAAGTTGTTTAAAAAGTTAGTGATCATTTTAAGGGAACCTGTCATTAGTTTTTTTTGCTCTCAAACTATCGAAAATGCTGCAATGTACTTTTCCACAGTTACTCTCTTGGACATCCTAGGCAAAGCATACCTGTACAATGAAAATTTTTATTTTTCCAACATTGTATGCAAATTACCAGAAAGCAATGTAATGGTCGGGTCAGGTCATCTCTGGACCATCTTTGCTGGCTTCTTTATCTCCCAAAGCAGCACACCTCTCTCCTGCAGTGACATGCAGACGTCCTTCATGTCACCGTCGTGGCAGTGGAACTCTCGCATGAGCTCAGGGACAATCAGTACAATCTGATGAGTATGCCCACAACAGAGACAGAACTAATGCACATGCGCTGGTCCCGCAGCTCATGCAAGAGTTCCATTCTTCCAGTAAGCACGAGCGTTCTATTGCCGCGATGGTGACATGGAGGATGTCTGCACATCACTGCAGCAGAGAGGGGTGCTGTTTTGGGACATACGCAGGCCAGCAGAGATAGTCCAGACCTCTCTTTGGTAATTTGCATTTGATGCGGGAAAAATAAAAGCCTTCATTGTACAGGAATGCTTTGCCTTGGATGTCCAAAGAAGTAACTTTTGAAAAGTGCATTGCTTTAACAGTGTAGATGGTTTACTACTGATGACAGGTTTCCTTTAAGTTCTCTGCGAATCTCTGATATATATTTAGCTGTATCCATTACTACCAAGGCACCAACTATGTCTGCTTACTTGATAGTAATGTGTTTATCACTAGGTAGTTCCATTAATTCTTTTTTTTTCCAATGCAAAAGTATTATTCTTAAAGAAATACTCCAGGTTTTTCTGAGAAGGGGAGGGAATTCATCACAATATCACTCATCACTACTGTGAAGAATCCCATTTTCTTGCTGTTCCTCTCCAGGCTCTGTATTCTTGTAAGAACAGTTGGTGTGCACCCACCTACCACTAGCTGATTTGGCTTTTGGTTAACCTTGGGGCAGCACCTGTGGTTTCCTGGTTTTCACTCTTTAACTCCACCAATCAGGAATTGGTCTTCGCTATAAAGGACCCCTAATGTTACCACCAGAAGTAGTCTCTTTGTTGTGCAAACTGGTCAATATACGCATAGCGCAGTAACAAAGAAGCAAGCAGAGATGTGATTGTGATGAAAAGTCGAGGTCAGGACAGGCAGAATTCTTGCATAACAATATCATAAACATATCATCTGTCAGGGCAGGCAGCAGACAGATATAACATGCTCCAGGAACAAAACAAGGTCAGGTATTGAAGAGATGGGAAAGCTGGCACAGGTCAAACCAGGAGTCATTCAGAGTCAGAACACACCTTTAGATAAAAGACAAAACGAATTGCTCAGGCACCATCCAGTGGGAAAGGGTCCCTTAAATACTTGTCCAGATTTGCCAAAGATCAGAAAATTGGCTGTATGCACACCATATGGGCACTACTAAACTGACAGCTGAGGTGGCATTTGCCGCAGAGAAGATGGAAGACATAGCTCTGGCCATCAACCATGAGCAGTCATCATAACATCTATAGTTTATTTCTCTCCTTCAGATTAGATTATTAGCACTCTACGTCCTGAAGCATATGACAACTATGTAAAAGAAAAATAGTTTTCTTTCCCATAGCAACCAATTACAGTGCTGTTTTCTTTTCATATTCTGTTCTGGAAAAAATAAAGCTGTGGTGTGATTGGTTCGTAAGGTAAGAAAGTCAATTTTCTTTTAGACAGTTGTCATAAATATACCCCATTAACTGCAGGACACAGATCATTAGAGTGTTATGTATGTGACATTGAAGCCAGGAGAGAAGTACAGAATACTTAGGTTGGAGGGGACAGAATAAATTTATCAGGTTATTTCTGCTGTAGTGTGTACACTGTAGAAAAAAAAACGCACCCAAAGATCGCAGAATTTGGGTTTTTTTTTAATTCACTCCACTTAGAATTATGAAAAAGTTTTTCAGTACATTATATAGTAGATTAAATAGTACCATTGAAAAATACAACTCGTCCCAAAAAACAAGCCCTCAAACATCTACATTGTATAAATAAAAGAGTTATGATTTTTTAAGAGGGGGGAAAGAAAAAACAAAAATGGGAAAAAAAGGACCACGTCCTTAAGGGGTTAATACACACAGTATTTTCCAATTGTCTTAAAATTAACAACGTCTTGTTGTACTACACCGATATAGGGCTTCAACAATATAATTCACCTGTTGAGATTGAAAATAACTTTCAACATATAACCCCAAATTATTCTGAGACAAACCAATATAATCTCATCACTCCCAATATTACAAGATTTAGTCCTGTTCTGTTCCGCAAAACACTCTCAACTGCAATCTCCCTTCCCCTTCTCTCCTGCTCTCCGCCCTTTGCCGTCTGTTTGCAATGGGAGCAGGCAGGACTAGCAACTAGCTCCCGCTTCGTCTTATACCCTCCCATTGCTGGCTGCCAAAAAGGGGTGGAGAGGGGGCGGGAGCTCTGCTAAACTGCCTCCCCCTTACCGCCCCCTCACCGGTTCTCGACATGGGGAGGAGGCGGGGCAGGGCGGGAGCCCTCCAACCCCATTCCGCCCTCAACCATTGCAAACAGCCATAAGGGGCGGAGAGGAGGAGAGAAGGGGAAGGAAGTTTAGCAGTCATGCTGCTAAACTCCCTCCCACCTTCCTTCTCCAGCAGCTGTCATAGGCTCCCATAGGAGTCTATGCAGCGGTTGATGTATTCCGCCCAGGAAGATAGTTGCAGGACTATCTTTCCCACCAGGTGTAAAAGTTCCCAGCTGAAATGCGCTATTTTGGCTGGCCAGCTGCTTTTACGCTGCGGAAAATTGCCTGTCTGATCTGATGCATTAGAATCCAATGCATAAGATAGTTGCATATCTTGGTCAGTCGTGAAAACGGCGGCCAATATACGCTTGTGTGAAAGAAGCCTTAGGCCTCATGTCCACGGGGAAAATCAGATCCGCTGCAGATTCTCCATGTAGAATCTGCAGCGGGTCCCTCCTGCCCCGCGGACATGAGGGCTGAAAATAAGAATTTAAAAGTATTTACCATCCGGCGCGGGCGGAGAAGATCAGCTGTTCCTCACGGCCGGATCTTCACTTTCGGCCGGCGGATGAATCCCTGACGCCGGCGGCACGTCGCCGGCACGTCGTCGACGTGCCGCGCGCATGCGCCGGGCACATCCGCCGAGCCGAAGCAAGGAAGATGCGGCCGTGAGGAACAGCTGACCTTCCCCGCCCGCGCCGGATGGTAAATACTTTAAATTCCTATTTTAGGTCTCCCGCGGATCCGGACGGCTTCCATAGGCTTCAATAGAAGCCTGCGGGAGCCGTCCCCGCGGGAGACCCGCACGAAAATGGAGCATGGTCCGGATTTTTCCATGCTCCATTTTTTTAAAAATGCCTTTTATTGACGATCCGCGGGTATTTATCTACCCGCGGGTGGTCAATGCATCCCTATGGGGTGCGGATCCGCATGCGGGAGATCCGCTGCGGATCTTAAATCATAATTTGCCCGTGGACATGAGCCCTTAAGCGTTCAGTGTGAGAGATGTCTAAGGGTCCTTTTAGATGGGATTATTGTCAGGCAAAATAAGAACGAATGATTAGATTGATTGATAGGTTTTTTAAGTAAACTCTACTAATGAGGACCAGAGAATATCACTCCTATTCTTTCTTTTCCTGTTCTTGTGTAGAAATTTTAATCTTACCAATTTAAGGTGGAATAGTAGTGTAACGATCTGTTACCACTTCAGAGTTTCTTGTTGAAACCAATGCAAACCGGTAGCATAGACAGGTTACAGCAGAGGTTGGTACACAGGAGCAGTGATGGTAGCCAAAGGAGCAAGCAGTAGCGTAGTCAGGTGGAGGCGGAGGTCAATACATGGGAGCAGTGATGGTAGTGAGAAGAGAAGTTGATAGTAGAGCTTGAATAAGGGCTGAAAGCACAATAATCACACAAGGGAGAGAGGTACAGGGCCAGGTTTAAATAGGAAGCCCAATTAGGAAATAGAGTGGAGCAGGAACAAGGAACTGGGACATGATTCAGCAGGGGAGCTGTCCAACAGGCTGGATAACTCACTGAGGAGAGCCATCGAAGCACAGGAAGTCCTGGGTTTGAGTCCCAACAAGTAGTTCAATCAATAGAGCTTTGTAGGAAACTTACGTAGTAAGGAATACAGTGCAAAATTGTGCAGCTATTGGCCACGGCTGAGGGGTGGCTTAATTTTGTGCAGCCACCACATTCACCCTATTATGAAGCAACTACCACCCTCATGAATAATAGGTGTTTGAGAGGCTGTCCATCAGTATTTTGCACCGCTGCAACTTCCTCCATATAGCATTTGCTTTTCTGCTTGCTACTGGGAATCGGTGTTTGTACCTGACCTGCCTTTGTATCAGAAAGCATGGCCTTTTTCTGTAATCTTAAGTAAATTTGATCCCATTTCCTGTGATTTACTCTTTACAGATCTTCACTTAAATAAATGAGAGATAAATGCCATTTCATTTTTACCAGCCAATCTCCACAGGAAGCTTCAATATTGTCATCAGACAGAAAAACGGAAAAAGACACAAGCAGGGAATAAAATTATCATGATCCTCCGCAAAAGTTGTCCTCGCAAAGTAATACAGTCACCCAGTTTGACTCCTAATAAAACATGATGAAGAAAGCTGCCACGATTCAGGTCAGATGGGTCAGACAGAAATTTCCTTTCATCCATGTAATGCAGCATGAAAAATATTTTTCTTCTCCTTGCTCAGTATTTATATTTTCCATTTGTTTGTAGAATCCCTATTGAAGGCGATGAGAAAAGGATCACAAAGGGTTTTTTTCTGTCTGCTTTCCTTTGCAGCCCCGATGTCAATTTGCAGAGGGCCAACAATGGTTTTTATGCTTTAAAGGGGTTGTCCCGCGAAACAAAGTTGGGGTATACACTTCTGTATGGCCATATTAATGCACTTTGTAATGTACATTGTGCATTAATTATGAGCCATACAGAAGTTATTCACTTACCTGTTCCGTTGCTAGCGTCCCCGTCTCCATGGTGCCGTCTAATCTTCAGCGTCTAATCGCCCGGTTTGACGCGTTTGCGCAGTCCGGTCTTCTCCCTTCTGAATGGGGCCGCTCGTGCCGGAGAGCGGCTCCTCGTAGCTCCGCCCCGTCACGTGTGCCGATTCCAGCCAATCAGGAGGCTGGAATCGGCAATGGACCGCACAGAAGACCTGCGGTCCACCGAGGGTGAAGATCCCGGCGGCCATCTTCACAAGGTAAGTCAGAAGTCGCCGGAGCGCGGGGATTCGGGTAAGTACTGGACGGTTCGTTTTTTTTATGCCTGCATCGGGTTTGTCTCGCGCCGAACGGGAAGGGGGGGGTATTGAAAAAAAAAAACCCGTTTCGGCGCGGGACAACCCCTTTAAGTCTAATTAGCATAAGAATAATATGTAACCCGAATTTCCTGTAAGGATGACTGCACAAGTAGCAGTTTTATAGCAGTGCTGCTAAAGCTTTTGGAATAAATTACAGTGAAACCTTACAACAAATATGTGAGAGCTCATCCTTAAGGGCAGGTCCTATTTTTTTCTCACATGTAGGATTTGTACAAGAGACACACGCTCATGAGAACCAAGCCATTGCAATTGTCATGCCTTTGGCAGTCTCTGTTCAGTAAAATTGTCTGTACTGTATAAGGTATATGATATTGCTTTATTTCTGGCATTATTAGATGGACTTTCTGTTAGGGCTCCATCTAGTGTGCATTCATATACTGAGTCTCAGTGTATTTTGTCCTCTGAGGGATGCTGTACCTTTTACCCATGACCTCAGTGACATCATCAGCTCAGCCCACAGTAGCCATTTTCTGGCACATTCCCTCCATGTCTGGACTGTTCTAGAGACCCTCTGCAAACCTTTATTATCCAGGCTCACAGCGGCATCGTCGGTATGTGATAACTTCTACCTGATGTCCTACTCTTAGCATCCTGTGTATACATGTTTCCAGTTCCATGATTATACCACTTCTATAGTTTCTAGTCTTGTGTGTGTTGTTCAGATAGCAGAGCATGTGTCCTAGGGTTATCATCTCTCATGGCTGTATCACATGCTGCCTGTCTTTTCACATGTATGTAATGTATTCTATGTACTGCTATGTTAGTGTACATTGCTAAGTGCATCATTTTCTTTGTTCTACAGTTTTACCTCTACCTTGCAATAAAGTTGAAAGCGGACATTGCTCCATCGTCATTGTGTTGCAGGGAAGGTTATCTGCCTGTCTACTTATGCTCCACTCATAGGGAGGACAGAACAGTAAAACGACGGCCCCTCACAGACTGGATACCAGTAAAACGGCGGCCCCTCACAGACTGGATACCAGTAAAACGACAGCCCCTCACAGACTGGATACCAGTAAAACGACGGCCCCTCACAGACTGGATACCAGTAAAACTACGGCCCCTTCGCAGGCTGGATAGAGAAACAGGGACTTCTCACAGGCTGGACACAGGGCACCAGCAGTCTAGACAGCAGGATACTAAACCACGTTTTGTGCTATACGCAGAGATACTGCTACAGGACGCCCACTACAGCGGCAAGCACGTAAGCTGGTCCGGAGCGCCACCATGTCAACGTTAGAGACTGGACTGTATGAGACAAGGTCTCACATCTCAGCTAGCTCCAGAAGCTCAAAAGGGTCAGTGAGTAGCTCTACAGTCGCCATTGCTCGTGCAAAAGCGGAAGCCGCCAAAATGCGAGTGCATTATGCTGAGCAAGAAAGGCAATTAAAAGTAGAGAAAGCACGCATGGAAGCAGCACTGGAAAAACTATCAGTAGAGAAAGAAGCTGCAGCTGCTGTGGCCGAAGCAGAGGCTTTGGAAGAAGCAGCGATCTACGCAAGTGAGAGATTCAGCAACATGTCTAGGCACAGTTCTGGTCACCAAGACAATCTCCAGCGTACTTCAGACTATGTTCAGCTACATGCCAAGTCGGGTGACGACTTGTGCTCAGATCCGGGAGAGGAGTCAAACCTCCAAAAAGAGCTCCGCCAGCAATCGGTAACACAGCAAGTGACCTCAGCACACCACATGCCCAACATCAAATTAGATAGCAGTTTGATATTCAATCGGCCCTCAGTACAACCTAAGCTTGAACCAACAAATGTTTGGCGTACCATGGTCGCCACCAATAAGAATGAACCTTTAGACTGTGACTATTATCATAGCAGCATGTCAAAGAATCGCTGTAACTCAATAGGACCTCCACAAAGCAACTTACCTTCAGATCCACCACGAAGAGATCAAGGTATGACAGACCTCATCAAGTTCTTTGCACGACATGAGCTAATAACTAAAGGACTCACAAAGTTTAATGACAGACCTGAAGGCTATAGAGCATGGCGTTCGTCATTCAGAAATATGATCAAAGATCTTGACCTGTCTGTAAGTGAAGAAGTTGACCTCCTAGTCAAATGGTTAGGCAACGAGTCAGCAGAACATGCAAAGCGAATTAGAGACATCAACATTAACTACCCAAGCAGAGGACTAAAAATGATATGGGAAAGACTGGAGGAGTGTTATGGCTCACCAGAAGTGGTAGAAAACGCACTCTTCAAAAGGATTGAGGATTTTCCTAAGATTCCCAATAAAGGATTTCAGAAGCTGAGAGAATTAAGTGACCTGCTGATGGAACTCGAAGTTGCTAAAGGTGAGGGAGACTTGCAAGGTCTCGCATTTTTAGACACAGCACGTGGTGTCAACCCCATTGTACAGAAATTACCTTACAGTCTACAAGAAAAGTGGATTACTCAAGGCTCCAAGTACAAACAACAGCACAATGTCTCATTCCCTCCATTCTCCTATTTTGTGGATTTCATACGCCAACAATCAAAGACTAGGAACGACCCAAGTTTTGACTTCTCAACATTTGAAACCACTTACACCAGAACTAACAAACCTGCTGCACTTCGTAACCCGAAAGCTACACCTGTTGCAGTACACAAAACCAGCGTATCTGCTGTGCATCCCTCAACAAGAGACCCTTGCAAAGACTGCCCTCTACATAAGAAGCCTCACCCATTGCAGAAATGTAGAGGATTCAGGGAAGAACCTCTTAAGGACCGGAAAGCCTTTTTCAAGGAAAACCAAATTTGCTACAAGTGTTGTGCCTCAACATCTCATCGGGCGAAAGACTGTACAGCAAACATCGAGTGTTCAGAATGTCAAAGTAAGGAGCATACCACGGCCTTACATCCCGAGCCCGCCCCATGGACTCTCACGCCTTCAGACCAGGCTACAGAGCATGGCGGGGAGGAGAAAGTCACAGTACTTCCTGAAGTGTCACCCCAGTGTACCCAAGTCTGTGGAGAGGGCCTCAGAGGTAAATCCTGCTCTAAGATTTGTCTTGTTAAAGTTTATCCAATTGGACACAAAGAAATGGCTGTAAGGTTGTATACCATTCTTGACGATCAAAGCAACAGGTCCCTTGCCAGCTCTACTTTCTTTGACATCTTCAACATTGAAGGACATAGCTCTCCATATTCACTTAAGACTTGCACAGGCATGACTGAAGAAGCCGGGAGAAGAGCTACTGGTTTTCAAATAGAATCCATGGATGGTGAAACATCCCTGCCTCTACCTAAACTGATAGAATGTAATCAAATTCCAAACAACAGAGAGGAGATTCCAACGCCTGAAGCAGCATTACCACATAAGCACTTGAAGACCATGGCCCATCTCATCCCTGCTTTAGATCCTATGGCTCAAATAGTGCTTCTGCTTGGAAGGGATATCATAAGAGTCCACAAGGTCAGAAAACAGGTAAATGGCCCTCACAATTCTCCATTTGCACAGAAACTAGACCTAGGATGGGTCATTGTAGGTGACGTCTGCCTAGGAAATGTCCACAAACCATCCACGGTAAATTCCTATTGCACTAATACACTGGAAAATGGACGTCCATCCTTTTTCCAGCCTTGTCCTAACAGGTTTCTTATAAGAGACACACCTAACAGTATTTCATACTCTGACTCTACGGAAATTGGGACCCATTTCTGTGACGAAGACAGAGACCACTTAGGATGCACAGTGTTCCAGAGGACAAAAGACGACCACAAAATCGCCCCCTCTATCGAAGACGAAGCCTTCTTGAACATAATGGAACAAGGCTTTTTCAAAGATGAAACAAACAATTGGGTGGCACCACTTCCTTTCAAAAATCAGAGACGCCATCTCCCCGACAACAGAGATCAAACACTGAAGTGCTTTTTCTCACTCAGACGCAACCTTCTAAGAAGACCAGATATGAGTGAACATTTCTTCACATTCATGGGGAAGATATTTCGAAACGGTCATGCGGAAGTTGCTCCACCTCTAAGAGAAAAGGAGGAACACTGGCACCTGCCAATCTTTGGTGTCTACCACCCTAAGAAGCCAGGACAGATCCGGGTAGTATTTGACTCCAGTTCACAGTGTGAAGGAGTCTCCCTCAATGATGTTCTCATGACCGGACCAGACCTCAATAACACACTATTAGGAGTGCTCATTAGGTTCCGTAAAGGATTAACTGCCATTGTTGCTGACATACAGCAGATGTTTCATTGTTTTCTAGTGAAAGAAGAACATAGGAACTTCTTGAGATTCTTCTGGTTTAAAGACAACGACCAAACCAAAGACATAATGGAATACCGAATGAAAGTACATGTTTTTGGCAACAGCCCATCTCCTGCAGTCGCCATCTATGGACTCAAAAGGTCTGCCCGAGAAGGTGAAGAAGAATATGGACAAGATGTCAGGCAGTTTGTAGAAAGAGACTTTTATGTGGACGATGGCCTGAAATCACTTCCATCACCAGATGCAGTCATCGACCTACTCAAAAGAACCCAAAGTATGCTTGCTTGTTCGAACCTCAAACTCCATAAGATAGCTTCAAACAGCAAGCTTGTCATGAAAGCCTTTCCCACTCAAGATCACGCCAATGACCTGAAGGATCTAGACTTGGCAACGGCCACAATACCCTTGCAGCGCAGCCTAGGACTCAACTGGGACCTCAACAACGACACCTTTACCTTTCAGGTGGATCAAAGGCCAAAACCATTCACACGACGCGGTGTCCTATCTACGATCAACAGTATCTATGACCCGCTTGGGTTTGCAGCTCCCGTGACCATTCAAGGTAAGATGCTGCTCAGAGACTTAACTGCAGATACATGCGATTGGGACTCCCCCCTTTCCCCAGAGAAGGAGACATTGTGGGTAAAGTGGAGAGACTCCCTGGTAGCATTATCCGACCTACGCGTTCTTAGGCCGTATGCACACGTGCCTATTGCAGAGGTCAAGTCTAAAGAGCTGTGTGTATTTTGTGATGCCTCAGTGAAAGCAATTGCTGCAGTTGCCTACCTCAAAACGATTGACATTAAGGGCCAGACACATATTGGGTTTGTGATGGGAAAGGCAAAACTGGCACCATCTCCTGAGTCTACCATACCGAGGCTGGAGCTTTGTGCTGCCGTTCTGGCAGTAGAACTAGCTGAACTCATTGTGACAGAAATAGATATGACACTTGATGACACAGAATTTCATACAGATAGCAAAGTAGTGCTGGGCTACATTTACAATGAGTCTAGGAGATTCTATGTGTATGTGCATAACAGAGTCCACAGGATTAGAAAGTCGTCAAAACCTACTCAGTGGCACTATGTACCGACTGATCACAACCCAGCAGATCATGCTACAAGAGCTGTACCAGCACAACTCCTTAAAGACACCACATTGCTCACAGGGCCAACTTTCTTTTATAAACCAGTACTGGACGCTCACAAGAAAGGCACCTATGAACTGCTAGACCCAGATTCCGATGCAGAGGTTCGCCCTCAAGTTTCCACGCTTATTACGACACTTTCTAGCAAATGTTGGGCTGTCCTATTCACTTGTATGAGTATCAGGGCAGTGCATATAGAAGTTATTGAGTCTTTGGACACATCCAGCTTCATAAATGCATTAAGACGCTTCATTTCTATTAGAGGTCCAGTCAAGCAAATCCGTTCTGATAGAGGTACCAATTTCATTGGAGCGTCTAAAGAGTTGAATATCCCCTCAAACATTGACAGCGACCATGTAGGAAGATATCTTGCGAACCAAGGTTGCACATGGTCATTTAACCTTCCACATTCTTCTCACATGGGTGGCTCATGGGAGCGTATGATCAGCATAGCACGTAGGATCCTTGATTCAATATTCCTCCACGAGGGCACTTCAAGACTCACCCATGAGACCCTCACAACTCTTATGGCTGAAGTAGTAGCTATCATAAATGCGAGACTATTAATGCCAATATCCAGAGATCCAGATGACCCTCCTTTGCTTACCCCTTCTACTCTACTCACGCAAAAGTTCGATGCAATTACAGCTCCTGCTGGTGAGTTTGATTCTAAAGACTTGTACAAGTGTCAATGGAGACGGGTACAAAGCTTGGCAAATGTGTTTTGGGAAAAGTGGAGGAAAAAATACATCTCAACTTTACAGACTAGGAATAAGTGGCATTCCAGTAAACCCAACATGGAAGTTGGCAATGTTGTTCTTGTCAAGGACTCTCAGTCAAAAAGAAACGAATGGCCTATGGGACTCATAACCAAGGTTTTTCCTAGTGAAGACGGGAAAGTCAGAAAGGTGGAAGTCAAATTGTGCAAACAAAATGAGCCTAAACTCTTCTTCAGACCTGTTACAAAACTAATTTTATTACTCACAACGAAGAGGTCTTAATGTGGTAACCTTGGGTTACCAGACGGGGAGTGTCATGCCTTTGGCAGTCTCTGTTCAGTAAAATTGTCTGTACTGTATAAGGTATATGATATTGCTTTATTTCTGGCATTATTAGATGGACTTTCTGTTAGGGCTCCATCTAGTGTGCATTCATATACTGAGTCTCAGTGTATTTTGTCCTCTGAGGGATGCTGTACCTTTTACCCATGACCTCAGTGACATCATCAGCTCAGCCCACAGTAGCCATTTTCTGGCACATTCCCTCCATGTCTGGACTGTTCTAGAGACCCTCTGCAAACCTTTATTATCCAGGCTCACAGCGGCATCGTCGGTATGTGATAACTTCTACCTGATGTCCTACTCTTAGCATCCTGTGTATACATGTTTCCAGTTCCATGATTATACCACTTCTATAGTTTCTAGTCTTGTGTGTGTTGTTCAGATAGCAGAGCATGTGTCCTAGGGTTATCATCTCTCATGGCTGTATCACATGCTGCCTGTCTTTTCACATGTATGTAATGTATTCTATGTACTGCTATGTTAGTGTACATTGCTAAGTGCATCATTTTCTTTGTTCTACAGTTTTACCTCTACCTTGCAATAAAGTTGAAAGCGGACATTGCTCCATCGTCATTGTGTTGCAGGGAAGGTTATCTGCCTGTCTACTTATGCTCCACTCATAGGGAGGACAGAACAGCAATCAATGGCTTTACATCGTCGCGTTATACAGACAAGTGTTTTATGAGGGCAAAATGTTCGTCTTGTTTATTCTACATAAACAATGTCCTGTCTGTCCTATTTTTTTGTATTCCTCGGAATGCATGGCATGCGAGTGTGATGTGAAGTTTCCTATTGAAATCAATGGGAAATAATTCTAATCCCCTATCACACGTGACACACACACGAAAGGATGGGTATCTCAAAGAAGCGATGCAAGGTGTTTTTGCCTGAAAAATGCGTTGCATCCAGGGGTAAAATGCACATTGATGAGTTTGATATCGAGCTCACCTGTGTGGAACCATCCTTAGGCTACCTACACACAGGTGAGCGCAATATTGGGCCTTGAAACTCAGCCCGATATTGCGCTCCCCAACATGCGTTTTCCCACAGATACCTCCCATCACTTCTGTGAAGTAGCAATCCTCCGGCGTGGCTTTCAGTTGCGTTAGAGTATCCGCAACTGTTTCATATTGTTTTCAATGGGAAACATCGCATCGCACTTGTGCACATCACATGCTGTGTGATTTGATTTACTGTCCCATTGAAAACAATGGGTGACGCGTTCCGAGGAATGCACAAAGATAGAACATGCATTGCTCATGTACTGTATATGACTCTATTCAAAAGAATGGGGTTCATATTCACGCAAGATTTGTGCATCTCACAACGCACAAATCTCGCATGAGTTTCTTGGCCGTGTACAATCAGCCTTACTCTGGGTCATGTGACCACATAGACAAGATGCGACATCCATGCAGTGTTTTTACTTTTGTTACTTGAAACAAATTCCCCATCTCGCAAAATCCCTTTAACACCTTAATGGTACGGCCTATTTAGGCCATGAGGGCGCAACGAATTTTGGGGATTTTGATCTTCACTTTTGAAAAGTCATATCTTTATTTTTCCATCGACAATATAAAGGCTTGTTTTTTGCATGGCTAAATGTAGTTTTTATTGGTACCATTTTTTGTGCATATAATGTATTGTAAAACTTTTATTCAATTTTTTTGAGAGCAGGGAGAGAAAACCCATCAATTCTGCCTTTTTTTCCCCCAGTGTTAATCATGCAGCATAAATGACATGATAAATTTTTTTCTGTGGAGCGTTACTTATCCTTTGGACGGAAATTTTTTTTCTACATCGCTGCATTCAAAGTCCCATACCCTTTTTATTTTGCAATACACAGAACTCTGTGAGGCTTGTTTCTTGTGTGACAAACTGTAATTTCTATTGGTACCATTTTGGGGTACGTACAGCTTTTGATCACTAGAGGCAAAACAAACAAAATAAGCATTTGCCTCCATTTTTAGGGGGTTTTTTTTCATTTTTTGCTGTGCAGTATAAATAATGTGTTAAATTTATTATACAGGTCGCTTCAGAGGGTTTTTTTATACAAATAGAGAAAAGTGCACAAAAAGGGTTTTTTTTCAGCTATTTTTTACATGTTTTTTTACACTGCTTTAATTGTATTTTTTTTACATTTTTTTCTTGAACCATAACAGCTATGATCGTTATGATAATGTACTACAGGACTTCTGTACTACAATGCCTTATCACTTACAATAGCCTCTGTGAACCCTTTACATGCCACAATCTGCATATATCGCAGCATGTAGGGGTTAACAGTGGAGATCGATGGTTTCATTGATCTCTGGTGTCGCAGCGGGAGGCTGAGTATCAGTAACAGTCATCTCCCGCTTCGGGATGGAGCAAGCTCAACTCTGATCCTGCGTCATCCACATGTAAGTTTACGTCCTTGTGTGTTAAGTACCACCCTGCCAAGACGTAAACTTACATCATATAGCATTAATGGCTTAAACTTTGTAGACAATAATGCAACACAAATTGATCTTGACCCTAATGACATGGTCATGCAGAATCCACACATCCTTTCACCATATAGAAAATAGTATAGATCGAAAATAGCAGATGGTTCTGATGCACCTACACAGTGGAGGACTTGTTGGGAACAGATTGCCAGAACAAAATGCAGTGCATAGCAAGTACATTGAATTTTTCAAAAGGGTACTGACATATTGATTCACACTAGCTTCTAAAAACATACAGTATCCCTATAAATATGTCTATATCTTGACAAATAGCTGTTCTTTTGACAACTCTCTAGCTGACAAATGTAGCTGCCATCTATGCAGTCCTCAAAATAAAATAAACAATATAGATATAACTATTGCAGATAATTTACAGCCCCAGTCATAAAACAGATAAATGCTATTAAATTTCAACTTGTTATAGACCAGCAGTAAATGGGTTAAATTACTACAGGTCTAGATATCCCAATGGGAAGAAATCTCCCAATTAGCTACTGACCCTAAAACCTTCCCAAGCTGTGCATGTATTAAATCCTAAAGCCCACTGGGAACAGCTCCAAAAAGACTCAGCATCCCATGATATTGCTGGTACAAAGAGGCAGGCAAACCATTCCTTTTTTTTATTAGGCACGGAAACCCCGGAGGGGATAATATCTCTTTTGTTCTATAAATGTTACTATACATAGTACAGGAAACATCCCAACGGTTACAAATGTTTTTACAGACTGTAATAAAGTATTAAAAACAAGAGCGTTCACAGTGACATCACTGCTAGTGTTCATCAGCTTCTAGTCTGGGTTACATTGTTATGTAGGAAGCAGTGATGGCATATAAAAAAGTATAATAATGATTCCAGCAGACATAGATCCTCCACTTACATACTCTTCACACACTTCTCTGATAGTCTTTAATCTGTACTGTGGTCCCTGTGATTAAAGGAAATGTCTTATCCAGACTTATGTAAGTAAATCCTAAGATATGCAACTTTCCAATCTGTGTATTATTATGCAGAGGCATAAATAATAGATCAGCTAAAAAATAAGATCAAAAGTTCTATAGTAAGAACAAAGAAACTATTAAAGGAGAGTTCTGATTAGAGATGAGCGAACGTACTCGTCCGAGCTTGATACTTGTTCGAGTATTAGCGTGTTCGAGATGCTCGTTACTCGTAACGAGTACCACGCGATGTTCGGGTTACTTTCACTTTCATCTCTGAGACGTTAGCGCGCTTTTCTGGCCAATTGAAAGACAGGGAAGGCATTACAACTTCCCCCTGTGATGTTCCAGCCCTATACCACCCCCCTGCTGTGAGTGGCTGGGGAGATCAGGTGTCACCCGAGTATAAAAGTCGGCCCCTCCCGCGGCTCGCCTCAGATGCGTTGTGACAGAGATCAGGGACAGTGGTATCGTGTTGGAGCTGCTGTAGGGAGAATGTTAGGAGTTAGTGTAGGCTTCAAGAACCCCAACGGTCCTTCTTAGGGCCACATCTAACCGTGTGCAGTACTGTGGAGGCTGCCTTTTGCAGTGGTGCACATTTTTTTTTTTTCCATATCGGCCGTGCAGAGCATTGCGCCCTGCAGTAATACTACAGGGACAGAAGTGGTGGTTAGGCAGGGAGAGTGTTAGGAGTTAGTGTAGGCTTCAAGAACCCCAACGGTCCTTCTTAGGGCCACATCTAACAGTGTGCAGTACTGTGGAGGCTGCTGTTGGCAGTGTTGCACTTTTTTTTTTTTTTCCAAATCGGCCGTGCAGAGCATTGCGCCCTGCAGTAATACTCCAGGGACAGAATTGTGTAGGCAGGGCCAGAAGACATATTTTATTGATTGATTATAGTCAGTGGGCCTTTCCTTTAAAAAAAAGGGCAAAAATTCTATTTGGCCTGCCTCTGACAGTCCTCAGCGTTCTGGGTACGTGTGTGCTGGGTGGAGAACGTAAAAAAAATCATACGCAGCCAGCTAAGTTTAACAGCAGGCTTGCGCCAATTTATTTCCTGGCTGGGAAATCACCGCTCTGCTGCAGTTAATAACAGTGCAACACTGCAGTTCTGTGACACACTGCAGGGCCACAACACATTTATTATTGATTGAATATAATCAGTGGGCCTTTCCTTTAAAAAAAAAGGGCAAAAATTCTATTTGGCCTGCCTCTGACAGTCCTCAGCGTTCTGGGTACGTGTGTGCTGGGTGGAGAACGTAAAAAAAATCATATGCAGCCAGCTAAGTTTAACAGCAGGCTTGCGCCAATTTATTTCCTGGCTGGGAAATCACCGCTCTGCTGCAGTTAATAACAGTGCAACACTGCAGTTCTGTGACACACAGCAGGGCCACACAACACATTTATTATTGATTATAGTCAGTGGGCCTTTCCTTTAAAAAAAAAAGGGCAAAAATTCTATTTGGCCTGCAGGCTTGCGCCAATTTATTTCCTGGCTGGGAAATCAAATCACTGGTAATACAGGGGTAGGGGTAGGCCTAGAGGACGTGGACGCGGCCGAGGACGCGTAGGCCCAAGTGAGGGTGTGGGCACAGGCCGAACTCCTGATCCAGGTGTATCGCAGCTGACTGCTGCGCGATTAGGAGGGAGGCACGTTTCTGGCGTCCCCACATTCATCGCACAATTAATGGGTCCACGCGGGAGACCTTTATTAGAAAATGAGCAGTGTGAGGGGGTCCTGTCGTGGATGGCAGAAAGTGCTTCGAGCAACCTATCGTCCACCCACAGTTCTGCGCCGTCCACTGCTCCTCTCCCACCAGAGGAGTTTATCGTCACTGATGCCCAACCATTGGAAAGTTCCCGGGGTCCGGGGGATGAGGCTGGGGACTTCCGGCAACTGTCTCAAGACCTTTCAGTGGGTGAGGAGGACGATGACGATGAGACACAGTTGTCTATCGGTGAGGTAGTAGTAAGGGCAGTAAGTCCGAGGGAGGAGCGCACAGAGGATTCTGAGGAAGAGCAGCAGGACGATGAGGTGACTGACCCCACCTGGTTTGCAACGCCTACTCAGGACAGGTCTTCAGAGGGGGAGGCAAGGGCAGCAGCAGAGCAGGTTGCAAGAGGCAGTGCGGTGGCCAGGGGTAGAGGCAGGGCCAGACCGAATAATCCACCAACTGTTTCCCAAAGCGCACCCTCACGCCATGCCACCCTGCAGAGGCCAAGGTGCTCTAAGGTCTGGCAGTTTTTCACAGAGACGCCTGACGACCGACGAACAGTGGTGTGCAACCTTTGTCGCGCCAAGATCAGCCGGGGAGCCACCACCAACAGCCTCACCACCACCAGCATGCGCAGACATATGATGGCCAAGCACCCCACAAGGTGGGACGAAGGCCGTTCACCGCCTCCGGTTTGCACCGCTGCCTCTCCCCCTGTGCCCCAACCTGCCACTGAGATCCAACCCCCCTCTCAGGGCACAGGCACTACCGTCTCCTGGCCTGCACCCACACCCTCACCTCCGCTGTCCTCGGCCCCATCCACCAATGTCTCGCACCGCACTGTCCAGCCGTCGCTAGCGCAAGTGTTTGAGCGCAAGCGCAAGTACGCCGCCACGCACCCGCACGCTCAAGCGTTAACCGTCCACATAGCCAAATTTATCAGCCTTGAGATGCTGCCGTATAGCGTTGTGGAAACGGAGTCCTTCAAAAGTATGATGGTGGCGGCCCCGCGCTACTCAGTTCCCAGTCGCCATTACTTTTCCTGATGTGCCGTCCCAGCCCTCACCAACTCGGTTACTGCCAAGGTCCACTTAACAACGGACACGTGGACAAGCACAGGCGGGCAGGGCCACTATATCTCCCTGACGGCACATTGGGTGAATTTAGTGGAGGCTGGGACAGAGTCAGAGCCTGGGACCGCTCACGTCCTACCCACCCCCAGAATTGCGGGCCCCAGCTCGGTGGTGGTATCTTCGGCGGTGTATGCTTCCTCCACTAAAGCACCCTCCTCCTCCTCCTCCGCAACCTCTGTCTCGCAATCTAGATGTGTCAGCAGCAGCAGGACGTCGCCAGCAGTCGGTGTCGCGCGGCGTGGCAGCACAGCGGTGGGCAAGCGTCAGCAGGCCGTGCTGAAACTACTCAGCTTAGGAGAGAAGAGGCACACGGCCCACGAACTGCTGCGGGGTCTAACAGAGCAGACCGACCGGTGGCTTGCGCCGCTGAGCCTCCAACCGGGCATGGTCGTGTGTGACAACGGGCGTAACCTGGTGGCGGCTCGGCAGCTCGGCAGCCTCACGCACGTGCCATGCCTGGCCCACGTCTTTAATTTGGTGGTTCAGCGCTTTCTGAAAAGCTACCCACGCTTGTCAGACCTGCTCGGAAAGGTGCGCCGCCTCTGCGCACATTTCCGCAAGTCCCACACGGACGCTGCCACCCTGCGCACCCTGCAACATTGGTTTAATCTTCCAGTGCACCGACTGCTGTGCGACGTGCCCACACGGTGGAACTCTACGCTCCACATGTTGGCCAGGCTCTATGAGCAGCGTAGAGCTATAGTGGAATACCAACTCCAACATGGGCGGCGCAGTGGGAGTCAGCCTCCTCAATTATTTTCAGAAGAGTGGGCCTGGTTGGCAGACATCTGCCAGGTCCTTGGAAAGTTTGAGGAGTCTACCCAGGTGGTGAGCGGCGATGCTGCAATCATTAGCGTCACCATTCCTCTGCTATGCCTCTTGAGAAGTTCCCTGCAAAGCATAAAGGCAGATGCTTTGCGCTCGGAAACGGAGGCGGGGGAAGACAGTATGTCGCTGGATAGTCAGAGCACCCTCCTGTCTATATCTCAGCGCGTTGAGGAGGAGGAGGAGGAGCATGAGGAGGATGAGGAGGAGGGGGAAGAGACAGCTTGGCCCACTGCTGACGGTACCCATGCTGCTTGCCTGTCATCCTTTCAGCGTGTATGGCCTGAGGAGGAGGAGAGGAGGAGGAGGAGGAGGAGGATCCTGAAAGTGATCTTCCTAGTGAAGACAGCCATGTGTTGCATACAGGTACCCTGGCACACATGGCTGACTTCATGTTAGGATGCCTTTCTCGTGACCCTCGCGTTGCACGCATTCTGGCCACTACGGATTACTGGGTGTACACACTGCTCGACCCACGGTATAAGGAGAACCTTTCCACTCTCATTCCCGAAGAGGAAAGGGGTTCGAGAGTGTTGCTATACCACAGGACCCTGGCGGACAAGCTGATGGTAAAATTCCCATCCGACAGCGCTAGTGGCAGAAGGCGCAGTTCCGAGGGCCAGGTAGCAGGGGAGGTGCGGAGATCGAGCAGCATGTACAGCACAGGCAGTGCAACACTCTTTAAGGCCCTGGACAGCTTTATGGCTCCCCACCAAGACTGTGTCACCGCTCCCCAGTCAAGGCTGAGTCGGCGGGAGCACTGTAAAAGGATGGTGAGGGAGTACGTAGCCGATCGCACGACCGTCCTCCGTGACGCCTCTGCCACCTACAACTACTGGGTGTCGAAGCTGGACACGTGGCCTGAACTCGCGCTGTATGCCCTGGAGGTGCTTGCTTGTCCTGCGGCTAGCGTCTTGTCAGAGAGGGTGTTTAGTGCGGCTGGGGGAATCATCACAGATAAGCGTACACGCCTGTCAACCGACAGTGCCGACAGGCTTACACTCATCAAGATGAACAAAGCCTGGATTTCCCCAGACTTCTCTTCTCCACCAGCGGACAGCAGCGATACCTAAGCAATATGTAGGCTGCACCCGCGGATGGAAACATCGTTCTCTATCACCATCCAAAACGGGGACATTTCTGCTTCATCAATCTGTGTATAATATTCCTCCTCCTCCTCCTGCTCCTCCTCCTGAAACCTCACGTAATCACGCCGAACGGGCAATTTTTCTTAGGGCCACAAGGCTCACTCATATAATTTTTCTAAACAATTTTTATACGTTTCAATGCTCTTAAAAGCGTTGAAACTTTAACTTGAACCAATTTTTCGTTAAACTGGGCTGCCTCCAGGCCTAGTTACCACTTAAGCCACATTAACCAAAGCGATTAATGGGTTTCACCTGCCATCTTGGTTGGGCATGGCCAATTTTTTCTGAGGTACATTAGTACTGTTGGTACACCAATTTTTTTGGGCCCTCACCTACAGTGTAATCATAGTAATTTCTATGTTCTTCGCCTGCACTCATGGTACAGAAAGGTGTGTGGGGTTGGCCTACACTTTAGCTACATAAATGTAACTGGGGCCTTGTCTATACTGCAGCTACTGAAATGTGAAAGAGACTGTTATCTCCCTAAACTGCTGCAATGGGAATGTTACTGGGGCCTGTCTTGAGTGCTACTATTACTGAAATGGAACTAAGACTGCGCTCCCCCTATACTGCTGCTAGTGATATGTTAGTGGGGCCTGTCCCTAATGCTACCGCTGAAATGTTAATAATTCTGGGCTCTGCCTATACCGCTGCTAATGGTATGTCACTGGGGTGTGGAAACAGTGGCTTCACAAAGACATGATGGCGGCGAGGCCATTTCCCACCAACGCTGTTACTGTTAAGGTGCATATAACCACGGACACGTGTAGAAGACACATAGTGCCTCCAAAACATCCCCCTCCTCCTCCAACAATGAAAACATTCTTGCAAATACCTTTGCATTGGTCCGTCTGGTGGCAGTCCAAGAATTTCACCTCTAACGACACAACAAGAGAGCACCACCACCATCCCCCCACCACGGCCCACTTAATCCTGGCCACATTCCGAAAACCAACTACATAAAACCGCGCTACCAGGTCCGCAGTCACCACCACATTACCACCAACGAGGTTACTGTTAAGGTACATATTACCAGTCTGACTGGGGCATGCAGTGTGGGCCGAAGCCCACCTGTATTGTATCTGACGTTAGCTCTGCTGAGTAGGGCACTGCAATGGGATATATTTATGTACCGCCGGTGGGTTCCAGGGAGCCACCCATGCTGTGGGTCCACACGGAGTTGTAACTGCATCTGTCCACTTGTAAAGAACCCCAGTCTGACTGGGGCATGCAGTGTGGGCCGAAGCCCACCTGCATTAACCACGACATTACCTCAGCTGTGATAGGCAATGCAATGGGATATTTTTATGTACCACCGGTGGGTTCCAGGGAGCCACCCATGCTGTAGGTGCACACGGAGTTTAACCTACATCTGTCCACTTGTAAAGAACCCCAGTCAGACTGGGGCATGCAGTGTGGGCCGAAGCCCACCTGTATTAAGCACGACATTACCTCAGCTGTGATGGGCAATGCAATGGGATATTTTTATGTACCACCGGTGGGTTCCAGGGAGCCACCCATGCTGTAGGTGCACACGGAGTTGAACCTACATCTGTCCACTTGTAAAGAACCCCAGTCTGACTGGAGCATGCAGTGTGGGCCGAAGCCCACCTGTATTGTATCTGACGTTAGCTCTGCTGAGTAGGGCACTGCAATGGGATATATTTATGTATCGCCGGTGGCTTCCTGGCACCCACCCATGCTGTGGGTCCACAGGGAGTTGTTACTACATCTGTCCACTTGTAAAGAACCCCAGTCTGACTGGGGCATGCAGTGTGGGCCGAAGCCCACCTGTATTGTATCTGACGTTAGCTCTGCTGAGTAGGGCACTGCAATGGGATATATTTATGTACCGCCGGTGGCTTCCTGGCACCCACCCATGCTGTGGGTCCACAGGGAGTTGTTACTACATCTGTCCACTTGTAAAGAACCCCAGTCTGACTGGGGCATGCAGTGTGGGCCGAAGCCCACCTGTATTGTATCTGACGTTAGCTCTGCTGAGTAGGGCACTGCAATGGGATATATTTATGTACCGCCGGTGGCTTCCTGGCACCCACCCATGCTGTGGGTCCACAGGGAGTTGTTACTACATCTGTCCACTTGTAAAGAACCCCAGTCTGACTGGGGCATGCAGTGTGGGCCGAAGCCCACCTGCATTAACCACCACATTACCTCAGCTGTGATGGGCAATGCAATGGGATATTTTTATGTACCGCCGGTGGGTTCCAGGGAGCCACCCATGCTGTGGGTGCACACGGAATTCCCATTGCGGAGTTGGACCTGGCTGTGACTATTTATAAAAAAACGCGGTCTGACTGGGGCATGCAGACACCTTGACAGAATGAATAGTGTGTGGCACATAGGTTCCCCATTGCTATGCCCACGTGTGCAGCTCCTGATGGAGGTGGCACAGGATTGGATTTCTCATTGCTTCTGTACAGCATTGTGGACTATCGGCCCGCCCCTTTTATGGGGGGGTCGCTGCCTAGCCATGCCAACCCTCTGCGGTGTGTGCCTGCTTTTACTCTGGCAGACGCACTTATAAATAGACATGAGGGTGGCGTGGCATGAGGGCAGCTGAAGGCTGGGCAGGGACAATTTGGTGTACACTGTGGACACTGTCGTGCGGGGGGGGGGGGGGGGTTGGTCAGCATGTAACCCAGGAGAAGTGGCAGCGGAGTGTCATGCAGGCAGTGATTGTGCTTTGTTGGAGGTAGTGTGGTGCTTAGCTAAGGTATGCCATGCTAATGAGGGCTTTTCAGAAGTAAAAGTTGTTGGGAGGGGGGGGGCCCCACTCTTGCCGGTATTGTGGCTTAATAGTGGGACCTGTGAACTTGAGATGCAGCCCAACATGTAGCCCCTCGCCTGCCCTATCCGTTGCTGTGTCGTTCCCATCACTTTCTTGAATTGCCCATATTTTCACACATGAAAACCTTAGCGAGCATCGGCGAAATACAAAAATGCTCGGGTCGCCCATTGACTTCAATGGGGTTCGTTACTCGAAACGAACCCTCGAGCATCGCGATAATTTCGTCCCGAGTAACGAGCACCCGAGCATTTTGGTGCTCGCTCATCTCTAGTTCTGATCTTTAAAGGATGTGGACACCCTAATTTAGTGCATAAAGTTGCACTAAATTTCAAACTGCTATCTTCATTTCTTTATGCATTTCAGATACTACAATATTCAGTTTGCAACCTGCTCTTAATTTCAGACTTTTCACACGTGGAAGTGTCCATCCAGTAATGAATGATGATGGTGAGAACTGTATGTATAGGATGCTGCTGCCTTCAAGCGTCATTCCTGTATTTGTCCTTCTACAGACCATAAGGAATCTCTTCTCTCTCTTGTGCTGCCAAACTCTGATGCTAAGGAGTTTATCCACCAACTTTTAAGTAGTCTGCCATTAGTGTTACCCTCTCACTGATACACAGTTTTTGTGATCTTGCCTACTACCTCTTCATTTAGGGCTCTTCTCCTTATCCATATGATCTGACTTCCTTCAAGACTTGGAAGCTTTTGGCTGGCTGCACATGGCATAGTCGGATTCCGCATACAGGTTCCCGCAGCGGATTCCGGCTCTAACCCCGGTCAGCGATCCTGTATACCTGTTTCTTCTGTACTGTGGACAACTGCGGACGCTCACTGTCGGTCATGCACAGCATAATTTTTTTTTTTTATGTTGTTTTACCCGTATCGTTGCTAGACGATGATGCAGGTACCCGCAGCTTATCTGCAATCTCAACTGTGGATGGGCTGCAGATCGGACAGCTTCTATTGACTTCAATGGAAGTGGTCCATTTGAAGTCCGCAGCAAAAAAGAGCATGCTGCGATTTTTCTTACACTCCGTGAGTGTGCAGGAAAAAGCAAGTTTAAATAGGTATTTGTTGTGGATTCTCCGTGCAGACACTGGCCACGGATTCCACAGCAAACATCCATTCATGTACAGCTGGCCTTTCTCTGTTGCTACTTTTTTATCTTACTTTTACAGCCGTCTCCCTGCTCGTATCTCATAGGCTGGGTTCACACATTGCAACCGAGCATCTATAATGCAGGTGAAAATCAACTTGTAGTTCTGCATGGTTTACAAAGAACCTTTGCTGAAAGCACTTTAATTTTTAATGGCCACAGATTGCGAAGCAAAATGGCAGTTCACCATGTAGCAGGTTACCACGGGAGGTGGTGAGTTCTCCTTCAATGGAAGTGTGCAAACAAAGGCTGGACAGACATCTGTCTGAGATGATTTAGTGACCCTGCATTGAGCGAGGGGCTGGACTTGATAACCCTAGAGGTCCCTTTCAACTTTACCATTCTATGATTCTATGAGGAAAGTCACATGGGACACATTTGTCACAGGGGTGTGAGGGTGTTATAGTCTCAGTATATTGGTAATGTTCCTTACAGTATGCTAATAATTTCTTGTTGTAGAATCGTAGAGTTGGAAAGAACCACCAGGGTCATCTGGTCCAACCTCCTACCCAATGCAGGATTCACTAAATCATCCCAGACAGATGCCTGTTCAGCCTCTATTTGAAGATTTCCATTAAAGGAGAACTGACCACCTCCTGTGGCAACCTGTTCAGCTTATTAATCACCCTGTCAGAAAGCGTTTTCTAATATCTAATCGGTGTCTCCTCCCTTTCAGTTTCATCCTGTTGCTTCTAGTCTTTCCTTGTACAAATGAGAATAGGGCTGATCTCTCTGCATTTTGACGGCCCTTCAGATATTTGTAGACAGCTATTAGGTCTCCTCTCAGGCTTCTTTTTTGCAAGCTAAACATTCCCAGATCCTTTAACCGTTCCTTATAGGACATGATTTGCAGACCGCTCACCATCTTGGTAACTCTTCTCTGAACTTGTTCCAGTTTGTCTATGTATTTTTTAAATCGGGGTGCACAGATCTGGACACAGTATTCCAGATGAGGTCTGACCAAGGTAGAGCTGAGGGTGATAATTACCTCACACGATCTAGACTCTATGCTTCTCTTAAAACATTCCATTTGAACATGCGGTTCTGGTGTCTCTGAGTGTCTCGCAAGGATGGGAGTACCTGCATCTGATTTGTGGTGATTTAACATTTCGCAAAATATTCCTGTCAATGGGCTGCGATGTACAGATCAGTCATAATTTCTAAATTACATTTTCCTCTTTATTTGAGGACATTTTTTAGAATTTGGGTCCAAAAAGATATCAGGTCTGGCTGTGTCCAGTTACTTTGTCATTCCCATATTTGGTCATTTTTTTAATAAGTATGGTATGAGATAGTTTGTTAAATGCTTTACTAAAGTCAAGATATATTATATCTATCGCATTTCCCTGATCAACCCAGTTGGTGATTCTGTCATAGAAGGAAATTAGATTCATCTGACTTGTTTGTTACAAACCCATGCTGGCTCTGGTTAATTACTCCATTTTCATCCAAGTACTTGCATACATGCTGTTTAATAACACAGGTCTGCGATGAAAAAATTGTAGCATATTTAATAAGTGGGTTTAACAGTATGTTTTTGTGCTGATTATGGTAAAAATAGTGAAAAAATTCCATCACCCCTAGATAAGTCACAAATTTCACCTGAAATTTTCTTATTTTCAGGGTTTTTCAGGTTCGGTACGCGTACAACGAATCTAAACTGTCTGCTAGGCGTGACCTTGACTGCAGTCAGTGACTCAGTGTGGAGCCAGCCACTGTGGTGTACGCATCAAACAGTTTTGTGATACGGTATTTAGAAGAAATGGCTACTAGAAGATGTGTCAACTCTCCTAACTGTTTCTGTTATATTTGTGGGTCTTATACCGTCAAGAAGCAACAAAGGAACATTTCTAATTTTGTTCCGAAGGTGTATTTTGCATACTTTGGTATGAAATTAGGGGACCAAGATAAATCTTGGGCTCCCCATATAGTGTGTTCTGTGTGTGTTGAAGAACTGAGACAATGGTTTCAAGGTAAGAAAAATCATTTCGTTTTGGAGTACCCATTGTTTGGAGAGAGCCTAAAAATCACAGTGATGACTGTTATTTTTGTTCTTGTTCAGTGCAAGGTTTCAATTTAAAAAACAGGAAGGACATTTCATACCCAACCAACATACGTTTGGCTATTCGCCCTGTTCCTCATGGACCTGACTTGCCTATTCCTTCACCTCCGAATACCGTGGACAATATTTTAGACGATTTAGACCAAATGTCACATAGTAGCAGCGATAATGATGACAGCTATGATCCAGGTACCAATGACCCTGAACTTTTCTCTCAATCAGACTTGAATGATTTAGTATGAGATCTGGGCCTACCAAAGGATTCAGCGGAAGTGTTAGGGTCTAGACTTAAAGAAAGACATATGTTAGCCTCTGGTGTTTCATTTTCATGGTACCGACTTAGAGAAAAGGAATTTGTCCCTTTTTTTACACAAGAGGGTGAACTAGTTTTCTGCAACAATGTACCTGGAATCATGGAAATGTTCAACATAACGTATGACCCAGAGGAATGGAGACTTTTCATAGATTTGTCAAAAAGGAGTTTGAAAGCCGTACTTCTTCACAATGGTAACCAATCTGCTTCTGTGCCTGTTGGACACTCAGTCCATTTGAAAGAATGCTACGAAAATCTTGGGTTTGTTCTTAATATGTTCAGCTACTCTGACCATAAATGGACCATTTGTGGGGATTTGAAAGTTATTTCCATGTTACTAGGCCAACAAAGTGGTTACACAAAGTTTCCATGTTTCCTCTGTGAATGGGATAGCCGTGACAGGAAACAACACTATGTCAAGCAGACCTGGCCAATCAGAAAGGCTCTTATTCCTGGAGTTAAAAATGTTGAAAGACAAAGTTTAGTGGATCCTAAAAAGATCTTATTTCCACCACTTCATATCAAATTGGGACTAATGAAACAGTTTGTGAAAGCATTATACAACGAAGGAGAGTGTTTCAAGTATCTTTGTGAACAGTTTCCTGGTCTATCAGGTGCTGAGCTGAAAGAGGGAGTCTTTGTTGAGCCTGACATAGGAAAACTTTTTAAAAGATGAAATCTTTGTCACTAAAATGGAAATGGAAGAAAAAAATGCCTGGAATTCATTTAAAATTGTTGTAACAGGCTTTCTTGGAAATAAAAAAGACCCAAACTACAAAACTTTGGTTGCTGAATTGTTCCAAAACTACAAAATCTTGGGCTGCAACATGAGTGTCAAAGTCCATTTCCTTCACTCACATCTGGACTACTTTCCAGAAAATCTTGGGGCTGTAAGTGAGGAACAAGGAGAACGTTTCCATCAAGATCTAAAAGAAATGGAGCGCAGATACCAAGGTCGATGGAATGTCAACATGATGGCAGACTACTGTTGGATGTTAAAAAGGGAAAATTCACAAAAACATAGCCGAAAAAGTACCAAAAGAAGCTTTGATGGAAAAAGAAAAGTTATTATAAGTCTTTGTAAAAACGTTTTCAACACATGTGTATCACTATTATGCTTATTTTAGCTAGGTATTGTTGTTGTTTTTTTTGCTTTTACTTCATGTTAAAATAATAAAAACAAATAAAAAAATTTCACTTTTTTGTATTTTTTCACTTTATTTTGTAGGCAAGCCTTACATGATAGAAAAAATACCATGTCATTTTTGAAATCTGTGCAAAAAAACTACACAAAGATGATTTAACAAAATCAAAACAATTTTTTAAAAAGTTTTTTTTGCAGACCTGTGTAATTTGTTTAAAGATTTTTCCTGGTATAGAAGTCAGGCTCACAGGCCTGTAGTTTCCTGGGTTCACCTTCTTCCCTTTTTTGAAGTTAAATACAACATTGACCTTTTCCAATCTTTTGCAACTTCTCCTATTCTCCTATAAATTTTATTTATATTAATCCATGCCTCTAAACATGCCCAATCCTTGTCCATATATGCCCAATCCTAATCAGTCTTTTTATTCCCCCAAACACTAGCAGTCCCCTTCTTTATGTAACACAAAGTAATGGTGCCTCTTTAGTACTCCACACGCCGTCATCATGCCCTTTTTGTCTGGCTCACAGTAAGAATGTCCCTACAGAGTAGCATTTCCCTTTTGGTCCTCTCTCACAGTAGAGATTCACCCTTAGTACTCTCCCACACAGGAAGTCGCCCCTTTAGTGCCTCCTCACACAATAAGTATATCCCCTTAGTGTCCTACATAAAGTAGTAATGTCCCCTTAGTTTCTCCTCACACAATAGGGATGCTTCCTTAGTCCCCCTCCCACACACAGAATGGAGCAAATCACTCTGCAGGTCAATCCAGTCTATGTTGTCAGCAGCTCAACACAGCAGATGCAATGACGCTACTGAATCGCGCCTGTATACGCTAATTCAATGACTGCAGAAGTTGCAGGATAAAGCTTCCTGCTTCTATATTGCATTCAACTGTATTATGAGTATGTAGATACAGTTAAAATAGGGACATATGACAGGCTTCACTGGACAATGTTTGAAATCCATGTATGTTGCTCAGGAGTGGGGTTGATGGCAAGAGGCTGATGCAGCTTAGCAATATCACAATTCTGGCTGAGGTTTCTCTTCATGATAGACAATAGTAAATGTGCCGCACCCCAATCTGGCTAGTCACACATTTAAAAAATGGTGTGGGGGTGTTGTGACAATGCAAATTCTAAATTAAAAAAAGAGTACAGAGAAACTGGGGAGGCAAATATCCAAAGATTAAGGCAACATCCTTGAACATCAACAGTTACATTGTAACATAGTGTGTAAAGCTGAAAAGAAGACACATGTCCATCCAGTTCAGCCTATTAACCCCTAATATTGATCCAGAGGAAGGAACAAACTCAACAAGGTAGAAGCTAATGTTCCTCATTTTAGGGGAAAAAGTTCCTTTCTGACTCCAAGTCATAGTGTTAGGCTGAAAAAAGAGATATGTCCATCCTGTTCAGCCCACTTCATCCCAATCTTCATCCAGAGGAAAGCAAAATAGCCCAATGAGGTAGAAGCCAACTGCACAATCCCTCCACAATGTTGTTAATAAATATATTAGAAAGCATAGGTACCCAGTACTGACCCCTGTGGTACCCCACTAGCAAAAGTGACCCAATCAGAGTATGTAATATTTATAACCCCCCTCTGCTTCCTATCACTGAGCCAGTTACTTAGCCACTTACACACATTTTCGCCCAGACCAGGCATTCTCATTTTATATACCAACCTTTTATGCGGCACAGTATCAAATGCTTTGGAAAAAATCAAGCTATATGAGATCCAATGACTCTCCCCGATCCAGTCTAGAACTTACCTCCTCACAGAAGCTGATCAGGTTGGTTTGACATGAGCTAAGCCTTATAAACCCATGCTAATATAAAGTAATAAAGTTTTTTTCATTGAGGTACTTCAGGACAGCATCTATTAGAAACCTTCAAACATTTTACCCACAATGGAAGTAAGACTTACCGTCCTGTAGTTTCTAGGCTTACTTTGTGAGTTGTGACCCATTTTTAAATATTGTCATTACATTTTGTTATTCGTTAATCTAATGGAACAGACTGTCACTATAGGATCCTTAAATATAAGAAACGTTGGTCTGTCTATCACATTACTTAATTCCCTTAGAATCTGGGAGTATGTGCCATCAGGACCCAGTAATTTGTCTATTTTAATCTTTTTAAGGTAGCTCTGCACTTCTTCCTGGGTTAGACTGGTGACATTTAATGGAGAGTTCACTTTATCACTGTGCATCTCATCTGACATTTCATTTTCATGAGTGAATATACTAGATAAAAAACTATTTAACAGATTCGTTTTCCCCTCATCACCCTCTATTTTTCCGTCATTACTTTTTAAAGGACCAGTATTTTCCGTATTAATCTTTTTGCTACTTATATAGTTGAAGAACAGTTTAGGGTTAGTTTTAGTCTCTTTGGCAATAAGCCTCTCTGTCTTCACCTTTGTTGCCTTTATTTGCGTTTTACATTTATTGTTTTCCTCGTAGGTGTTTAGCGCTTCTTCGCTGCCTTCTTGTTTTAGTAGTTTAAACTTTTTGTTTTTGCTGTTTATTGCCCCCTTTACGTCTTTAATGAGCTACATTGATTTTCTCATATTCCTAACCCTTTTATTCTTGTATGGTATGAAGCGCTCACAGTAAGTATTTAGGATGGTTTTTTTTATTTCCCATTTATTGTGAATAAATGTCAATACGTTTAAGGGCATCTCTATGCTGATTGAACTTTGCCTTCCCAAAGTTTAGTATATTGTAGCTCCCTGGTAAGGCTCTCTATTAAAAGACAAGTTTAAATTTATTATATCATGGTCACTATTTCACAAGTGCCCCCCAACCTGCACCCCTGTTTTTCTATCAAATGTACTGGTTAACATTTAGTTCAAAATGGCCATCTCCCTAGTTGGGTCCTGCATAGGTTGGGAAAGTTAATTTTATTCAGTTGTTGACAGAAACTAATTTCCCTTTATGAGATCCATCGGTTTCAGCTTCCCAGTTTATATCTGCATATTTAAAGTCCCCCATAATAATTACCTCATTGGGATTGGCTGACTCATCTATTTGCCTCAGTAATAGATTTTCAGTAGCTTCTGTTATATTTCGTGGTCTATAGAGAACCCCTATGAGGATTTTCTTATTTTTTTTTCCCTCCATGCATCTCTACCCATAGAGACTCCACATACATTTGCTCACATACTGTATATCCCTCCCATAGTGTGAGTTTTCAACAGGATTTTACATAAAGACAAATGCCTCCCCCTTTCTGTTTTTTTTCAATCCCTTTAAAACATACGATAACCCTGTAAAGTGACCATCTAGTTACAGTTTTCATCCAACCAGGTCTCTGTTATTCCCACTATGTCATAGTTTTCCTCAGACATAATTACTTTTGGTTCATCTTCCAAATTGGTCAGACTTCTAGCATTATTGATCGCTTTTCTTTATTTGGGATAAGAATTCTTTGTGTTATAACATTTTCTATTTTCTCTAATTATTAACAAAGTCTTTTTTTTAACTTATTGTTACTTTTTTTAGTCCCAATAGGGGACTTGAACATGTGATTATTTCATAGCTTATACAACTGTATAGCATTATACTGTATTTTTACTGGCATTCTATTAGGATGTGTTGCAGACACGTCTTAATAAGGAATCACTCATGACAGTCCTGGAGGCCTTCAAAAGGCCACCTGCTGCCATGACACCCAGACATAGCCCCAGGGGGATCATTTGGGACATCTGAGTCCTGATTAGGACATATAAATGTTGCTGTCAGCATTTAGAGTGGCTATTAACAGCTGCGATTGGAGGTATCTCCAATTGCAGCTGTTGTGGGTGGATGTTTGCTGTCAAAAATGACTGACACCCACAATGTATGGCATGAGCTCAGCTTCTGAGCAACACTCTATATCAGTGGTGGCGAACCTATGGCACGCGTGCCAGAGGCCACACGCAGAGCCCTCCCTACTGGCACGCGCCCCATCGGCCGCTCACCACTTGTGAATACCAGCAGGGGCCGCTGGTCCCCTGCCGGCATTCACAAACGGCACTGTAGCCGCACGGATCACGGCACACACTGACTTCAGTGTGCAGCTGGAATCCTCCTCCCCCCTCCCCCGACGTCTTCTACTATTTGGTTCCGCGAGAGCGTCCGGGGGTGGGGGGGAGGGGGGCGTCTGGCAGCACACTGACTTCACAGTGTGTGCCCTGAGCTTGTTAACTTTTTCTTCCTCACTTCTGCCGCAATCAGCAAATCCCAGCAACCTGATTGGTTGTTTGGGTTGGCTGATTCACCAAACAACCAATCAGGTTACTGGGAATTACCTATTGAGGCAGAAGTGGGTAAGAAAAAGTTAATATGCGTGATGGGACCATCGCTGACCAGAAGATGAGCTGAGCTTCCAGGAGGAGGAGGAGGAGCAGGGGTAAGTATGTGGGTCTTGGGAGGGGCACTGTGGGGTGTCACTACTGCACTGGGGGCCGCTGTGGGGTGCCACTACTGCACTGGGAGCCGCTGTGGGGTGTCACTACTGCACTGGGGGCCGCTGTGCGGTGGGGGGTCACTATTACCGCTGGGGCCGCTGTGGGGTAGGGGTCACTATCACCGCTAGGGCCGCTGTGGGGTGGGGGTCACTATCACTGCTGGGGCTGCGGGGGAATGGTCACTATTATCGCTGGGGCTGCTGGGGGGTGACCCTAATGCACTGGGGGCCTCTGTGGGGTGGGGAGGTCACTATCATCGCTGTGTGGGGTCACTATTACCGTTGGGGCCGCTGTGATGTGGGGGTCACTATTATCGCTGGGGGGTGGGGGTCTCTATTATCGCTGGGGCTGCTGGGGGTGTCACTATTACCACTGGGATATGTTTACAGGTGGCGGAAATGGGCAGGGCTGTTTCAAAATAGACAGGGTGCAGATTTTGACGGCTTTTTGGATGCGGAAATACTGCAAAAAGCAGTCAAAATCCGCACGCTGTCTATTTTGAAGCGGCCGTGTCCTTTTTAGAACGACGGGGGTAAAATCATACATCGTGATAAGCCACGCCCCCTGACGTGTTGGCACTTTGTGATAAAGAAGTGGGTTTTGGGTTGCAGTTTGGGCACTCGATCTCTAAAAGGTTCGCCATCACTGCTCTATACAATGACACCTGATGTGTGCCATACATTTACAGATCATGTTGTGAGAAGGGGTTAAGTTGACCTAATCCACCAAACTATGGTGTGTGGCTGTGTTATATAGCCTCTTATTTCTCCCACTTGATCTAGCTGTAGCTGAGTGTTGTATGTTTGTGTATAATCACTGTTAGCTGAGCTAATAAACCCTCTCTCTGCTGTAATAAAGCAAACTAGATAAGCAGCCACCCCATGAAAGCACAATATACATTAGTATAAACCATCAGTAAGTACTAGAAACATTATAAGAGCATTATAAAACTGTAAAACAGCATGCAATAAGCTCTTAAAGGGGTTGTCCTGTTTACAAAATCCATTTTCATATAACCTTATAGGGAGTGCTTAAGTAATGGAGGATAATGAGGATAATCTTCTGTTTGGGATCCTCATCTCGTTTACAGAGTGGAGAGTAGCTGTAAAAGGTGTCTCTCCCTCTGGAGAAACCTGTTCTGCCCTACATCATACAGACAGCCCATTGACGTGTTTGAGCATGGTGTGATGCTTTAGTTTCTACTGAGGTGGCATTGCAGAAATATTGAACACTTCCTGACAGCTTTCCCCACAGATAACAGCTGATTGCTGGGGGGCCCTAGCAATAATCTACTACTTGTCAAGGCATCCTTCTGATAGACAAGGATTGTCCAAAGTGGAAACCCCTTTAAGCTCCCCATACAGTGGCTGCAAATAGCTACCGTAACATAGATATTACTTTTCATTATTGCTGAAATCTCTCCAAATAGATTCTTTTGTTCTAAACTGATCCATTACTATATCTGTCACAAATTGACATCATGGCTAATTCGCATAAACATAAGGATACAAGGATGTTCCCAGGTTTTTGTAAGGTTCAGCTCATCGTTTGCTTGAGCTGTGATAATAGAGTCAATCAGTGAGGCGTTTCTTTGCTTTGGCTATATTCCCAGAGTAGTTACATCCTGGACTCTGAGGTCACTCATGTGATTTGGGAATGAAAAGCCCAGTGTGTTTCAAATATTCTCTGCTGTAACAGCCTACATTATATAATTTTGTATTCATTTACTTTACTGGCATCCCAGGTGATAACACCACACTCACTAGCACTCATCCATAAATGCGGCTATGCAATATTCATAATCTACTTTGGATTTACAGTCTAGTATATGTCAGGGTTGAATGCATAGTTAGAAGTTTCACAAACATTACAAATGACATTGCATGTGAGTAAGCAGAGCTTCAACATCCACACGTCTACACTTCTCTATAGAGATCACTTTCTTCAGCTGCTGTCATTGTCATCTACAATTTTGAGTATTACAAAATTAGTTATAAAAATTTGTAAAAATTAACCTTTTATCAACCAGCAATTTTTTCATCCCCACTTTTCAAAAGATATAACTTTTGTTTTTCTGTCAACATAGCCATATGAAGGCTCTTTTTTGGGACGAGTTGTATTTTTTAATAGTACTATGTAATGTACCATTTAATGCATTAAAAATTCTTTAAACATGTTTAAATAGGGTGAAATGGAGAAAAGTCCACAATTAGGG
The DNA here is from genome assembly GCF_035609145.1 of Eleutherodactylus coqui. Taxonomy (NCBI): domain Eukaryota; kingdom Metazoa; phylum Chordata; class Amphibia; order Anura; family Eleutherodactylidae; genus Eleutherodactylus; species Eleutherodactylus coqui. Next base: position 156,282,048 of record NC_089839.1, on the reverse strand, counting down.
CGAGCACCCACTGGCGTTTGCGTTTTCCGCGGGGAAAAAACGCAGCGTTTTCGCGGCGTTTTTCGCGGCGTTTTTCGCGGCGTTTTTCGCGGCGTTTTCGCGGCTTTTCCATTAATTTCCATGGAGAAAAATAAGGACACATATGCAACTGACAGTTCCTATGTTAAAAACGCAAACGCAACGCAAAAAAAACGCCAGTGGACAGGAACACATGTTATCTCTATGCCTGTGCAGGAAAAACGCAAAACGCAAAACGCAGGTAAAAAAACGCCAGTGGGTGCTCGCCCTTAAGCCATAGTTTTAGGGGGTTTGTGTTTATGGCATTCATGGTGCACCTCTAGATGCGCCTCCTTCATTCTCAGTATTGGTGGTATCCAAGGTGTGAGATCCCCACGCATCAAAAACTGATGGCATATCCTTTTGTTGGTACTGATAAAGAAGGACAAGGTGTTAAATATAACACAATTTTAGTTAATGGAATGAGCTGTAATACAGTTGCATATAGTAAGTGATATCACGTACACTTTCGCAATAATTTCTAGCAAATGTTAGGTAATACTAATTACATCACCAAGGCCTGTTACAAGCATCATCGGTCTAATCATTAGCTGGGGAAGCGACAGTGAAGACAGACAACCACTGGGAAAGTTCAACACTTTGAAGACGTCTCCTCTCACAGGTAAAGAGCTTATGACGTGTTGTTTGAATGAATCTTTCGCACCTGGAAGTGGCCAATTCACAGTTTTGAGGGAGTCAGAATCACGAGACTTAAGCCTCAGACAAGAATGGTACTATGCCCGGGTGCTTTCAAGGTCCCAGGAAATCTACAACAACAAGCTAGTAAAAAAGCATAGTTCATGCAAAGTACAGTATATATACATGACTGTAACTATACAAAATGGAGGCTACAAATAGCCATCTAGACTACTATTATTGCACCTTTACAGTGCCAAACCTTTAAGTAAAGCATCTAATTAGAGAGGTTATCTAGTCAAATTTGGAGCCAGATCACTAAAAAAATGTTTTTAAAACTGGGTGCTTACTCTCCTCAGCCCCGGCGATCAAGAGCTGCCGCCCCACAATTCATGCAGGCTCTGTTGACAGCGGAAGTCACTTGACCTCTGCCTGCCAATAATAGGCAATCCACTCCTATATTTTGTTTATTATATACCTTTTTAATCCCCATGAGTATATCATCACAGCCTCCTGCTGGAGCAACAGAGGGGGTGACACTCCACTCCTTTCATTTCCTTCCCGCCTGCCCTTACTATGTGATGACTCAGTATCGAAAGAGAACTGTCCTTGGGTCACATTCCATATAATGCTCATTTATCTTAGATTCTGCTGTGTTAATGGTTGCTTATCTTCTGTTTAGCAATGGTATTATCACTGGCCCAATTACGGTACCACATGGATCCACAGTCGTAAGCTATTGATTGCTTGTTGGATATAATGTGATATGTGTATCATCTTCCATTATTGGATCTGTGTGGGGGATGGAATGGGTGTTTGCATAATATGGTTTTGCAACACCTCTTGATAATTCTGTTGCACTTGATGCACTTTTAATGTTTTTTTTATTCTTTGTGGTTACTTAATAAAGGCCATTTATAAATATATTTGCTAGGTTTATGCATACTTCTTTGTCTCCTATGTTTGTGTCGTGACGCTGTGGCTTCTGATTGGCAGGTTGCAGTCACCTGACTTCTATTGTTAACAGAGACCGGGTGGATTGCCAGGCTGAAGAGGATAAGTAGCCATTTGTTTTATTGTTTTAAGTCATCTGGCTCTAAATTGTAAAAGTTACTTTCTAACCAGACATCCCATTTAACATTGGTTATATGTATTATACAGTATACAGTTTATACCTGTCTTAGCCTACATTGCCTTTTAAACTGTCTTCACTTTATTTTCGGTTTGTTTTGTATCTGTGATATGAAAGATAATAATCTTTGTAGGTACCTAAAAATCAATAAACTGCTGTATTAAAGCAAGCTGCAGGACCAATGCACTAAAATATTACATTTTCTTATCTTAATAAAACCGTTTGGATGGGACCATCCCCAAAGTTTAAACTAAATGACCTCTCTGATCCAGAGATCTCACAGCATATTCTTGCAGACTGCTAGCATTGTCAAAGCATTCCTTACAGAACTGCAAATTCTCCACTTTCCTTCACATAGCCATTGAGTTAAATGATAAAATTATGGCTACATGCAGCAACCACCAGGGGTTAGCCACTCAAGCAACACTTACACTATTCCCATTGAACTGAGAGATAAATCTGTAGTCAGTTGCTTCTAAACAGCCACTAATGGAGACTGCAGGCAACCAGAATTTTATCATTTAGCTCTGTGGTTGTGCGAAGGGATGTAGGAGATCTGGAGTCCCTTATACAGAGAAATTATGAACTTAATCAGAACACATCCAAATTACTTAAGAAGAAACTTCAAAGGGAACCCGCAATGTTGAAAATGCAGTCTGTAGGTAGCGTGTAATAGAGCAGAAGGAGATAAATGGATTGATATATAGTATTGTGGGGGAAAAAAATCAGCATAAGCGCTCAGTCACACGGGCATTTTTTCGCCCGATTTTTTTTTTTGTGCGCAAAACTAATGCGCACAAAAAATCGTGTGACCAAAGCCAGCGTCACGGCTGAAAAAAATGCTGCTAGCAGCATTTATCAGCCCAAAGGGCTCGGTCACATGGGCGTTTTACGCTCAACAAGAGCGCTGCCCGCTATCTTCTGCCACAGCTGTGGGAGAGGAGAACAATGTTCTCCCATTAAATTCAATGGAGTCGGCAATACAGCCAGCTCCATTGAAAGCAATGGGCTGCCAGCAATTGCTGTATTAATTTTCGGGGAAGGGCTTCAAATATAAGCCCTTCCCTGAAAAGCATCTAAAAAAAAAACGTAAAAAATAAAAAAATATATATACTCACCTTTTTACAGCTGCCGGGGATCAGCCGCGTCCAGCCGACTCTTTTCCTGAACTGCTTTCTGTAGTATTCAGCAGGCGGGATTTAAAATCCCCGCCTGCTGAATGGGCTGCCTCTGATTGGTTCCAGCCCTCAGCCAATCAGAGGCAGCACTCACTCACCCATTCATGAATTCCTTAGGAGCTCAGTCAGTGTCTTATTTAGTGATTGACAGCCATCTTTGTATGACTGTGCATACAGAATCATCTATCAATCACGGGTAGGACCGCCTACTGGACCTTTAAGGCAAGAGTAAACAGGAATTTACATGAAAAAATTACAAGTCATAATAATCTTTTTCCTACAAAACTGTACATCAATCGGTTCAGCTCCTCCTTAGCAATAGGTAAACTTTTAAAGTACATCTCTGTCTATATAAGGTGTAAGGTGTGAACAGTTACCTTTCCAGGGTGGATGTCCCATGTCTGTTTATGCATGTGAACGGTATCCTGTCTCTTACCATCTATGATAAGATGGTAAGAGGTTCCAGTGTGGGGCTGTCCCTATTGGGACGATCGCCCCATTTGTAGGCAGGACTCCTGGGGCTAAGTTGTCTTGTTAGAGTAGGGACTCATGAGACAACGAGGACCCTTGTCGTGGGCTTGTGGGCTTACGTGTTGGTATTATTGGTGTTTGTCAGTTGTTGTTGTTTGTATGCACGTACGCCCTTTACATCTGTGGTAGCATTACAGTACAGATTGTCATTGACATCTGGTGTCTGTGTTGTTTTGTATACACATGTTCTTTCTCCCTGTGTGAATGCAGCCTTGTGTTCATCCTGGGCGCAATGGTGGTTGTGGTGCGTCTTTTGCTTAGGGTGAATGCAGTGGAGTGACCCGCCCATGTTTGGGTTGTGTCAGTGTAGGTCTTTGTCCCCACGGCCTGCACGAACATGACACATAGCACGTTATAGGAGCCATATCACAGATCTATGCAATATGAATCCATAAGATGGCAATGTGTAAGAAGCTCTAGGGTTTACTTTAATTTCAACTGAAGGGTCAGTCAGGCAGAAAGCTGCTATATTTATTAAACTTGCAAATCCAAAAATGTGGCAGCTATGCTATGCATTTCTACAAGAAGCTTGCTAGGTTGTGCGTCTGGGTCCTGTGGTTTTACAGGTCTCCATGAGCACAGCTTCACATGTGAGGGTTAATTGAGGTAGCTGTGTGTGGTGTTTCTCCAGCCAATCCCCTCTGGTCTGCTGCATATAAAAAACAGCATCTCTTGGTAGTAGATGCTGGTCATTTTTGTGCTTTAGTGCTCTACTCATTTTATCTGTGTTAATCCTACTTTGAGCTGTGTTATCTGTAGTGTGTCTCTCACTATCCCTGAGCATGGTCTGGGCACCTGTAGTCCTTGTCTGCATCATATGCCCGCCCCTTCCTCCCTTCTCTTTGACAGGTGTGGCTTCCAGATGTCCGATGTCTTATGAGTGTGTCAGATGGGTGATGCCTGACACTGTTCCCTGTATCTCAGCATGGTGGCTGACTCTCTTTTCCCTTGGTGTGAGGACACTTGAATTAGCTATGGTTTACTATCTGTATGCATGTGAGTTCTGGGTGGGGTTCCTGTTCTATATGGTATGCATAACCCTGGGTGTAGGTGTGAACAGCGACCTGTTCTGAATGTCTGTGCAGGTGGCCAGACATGTGCTCTATGTGCAGTCCTGTTATATGGGGTATTCCAAACCTTGTGTGTCTGGTGCATCTCTCCAGGTTCCAAATCAGGGATAGCCAGGTCCCAGATGAAGTCAGTGGGGCTGTCCTTGTTGGGACAATCACCCCACTTTTAGGCAGGGTTTACCCACTTTCCCTGATTGGTAAAGGACAGGAGTCCTTCCATCTTAGCCTGGAGGGGTGCAATTGGTCCTTGCAACACATGATGAGAGTTATTGCTGCTTTAAATAGGACACCATCTTGCATCCATGTTGAGGCGTAGCACTTTAGTGTGCCGAGGGGATGTAACAAAGCTTTTAATAACTGGGGAAATTTAAGTTTATTGGGGAAACTGTGACGTTTTTAATGACAGTATTTTCTAAATCTCTTATTTTCTGTGTTCAATACATTTTAGTTGATCATTTGTAAGAACCTGTTGGCGAAGCTATGTAGCAAAATGTTGACTATTTACAGGTTTATTATAAAGTTCTATGACATCATTATTCTATTGGATAAATAGGCGTCTCTACTCCATCTCAAAGTGAAGACTAAAGAAATATGTGAGGATGTGTCCACATGGATCATGGTCGATTATCTTGTTGAACACCAGCTCATTTTATAAATGCTGCACTGAAGAAGGTGAGAAGAAATACAGTCTAAAGTTTATTTCCATTGTGCAAAGAAGAAATAAATAAAATACCAGGCAGCCACCTGGCAAGAGTGAATGAACAAGAGAGAAGGAGAGGCAATAAAAATCAATGAATTAAGAGGAGGTGAGAGGGAGCAAGGCAAGAGAAAACAAGTGAATCGTAGCAGCATCACAAACGGCTTTGGTTTTTCAATTTCTAAGCACTGGAGCGGTGGAAAACACAATCAGACGCGCTTCAAGCACGTAGATGTGAAATTTTAACCAAACAGCTGCAAGGTTCTACAGTCCAAAGCTCAAACAATTATAATGAGCTGTGTTCGCTATACACTCATGTTTCCATATAATGCAAACTCTATTCACCTTCACCTCTAGTAGTCTCTTCCATGGTGTAGTATGAAGTGGCACAAAATACTAACTATTCCTGTTATTTCAAAAAACGCCTAGAATGAGAAGACCATCAAATGCAAACCACAAGCAAATAGGAGCTCTTCAACTGGTAATTTAAAGGAAACCTATCAGTAAGACATAGCCCTATAGACCTGTGGTCCTCATCTAGTGGCTCCGGTGTCTAATGTAGCACGTACCCCTTAACTGGGTCACCAGATACAAGACTACAAACACATCTACCTCAACAAAATTGTAAGTAAAAAACTCCTGCGCCCAGAGGTCCAGCCCAAAGACCTAGACCTCCAAGCCCAGGAGTTTTTCACGTATTCTTGTTTCTCGATATTTGTCCAAAACCCCTACAGCATCTCAGGATTCTCCCTGTATCAGCTCTCCACTATGGATGTCCTATGGACGGAGTGTCCCCAATATCATCCTCATTGTGTTGCCTAATTAGACCCAAGGTGTGGCAGCCACGTTGAGTCCATTTTTGAATTTTGTTTTTTTCATCCATCTAGAGTTCTATAATAGCTTTTGAGGTGCTGTTTTTCACACTTTGTATTTCTATTGACAAAATTGTAGACATATCCTAATCTCCCAACTGTGCCAATCTGAATGATATAATATCCATTTTTTTGGAATGTACTACATATAACATGCAGTGAATTGTGGCACATCAGAAGTGACAGATCCAGCACAGATATGAACAGTGGTCAGCGAACCCCATTGACTATAATAGGGTCCATTGGGCTTTCATCACGCCATCCGGCATTTTACTGGACACAATAGCAAAGCATGCAATGATATGTTGTTTAGGATTTTATACCAATTCTTTGAATTCAGAGTCTCCTATGTAGATTTGAACACAGTCATGTTTGATACTCACTTAATTAGCTATAAGGGCCACTTCACACGAGCCTATGAACAAGAATGCGCGTCAAAGAGCAATGTATTTGCGCCATGAGAGAGGTGCTTTTGCATGTATATTGGTGCATATTCCTGTACTTTTTGTACTCGCAGGGCATATTCACATGAACATGGGACAACATCCTTCATAATTTAAAAGGCTATTTAGTAAATGAGTTCCAGATGTGTTCTTTTTCCCACTGAATTGCGCAACATACTGCACATCTGCATGCTTATTGAGTGACTGCAATGGGGACAAAAATGCGCACAAAAATAGAGCATGGACACACAATGAAGGAAAGTGAAAGTGAACCCATTGAAATCAATGGATTCTATTTTCTGCGTATTGGATGCGCAAATAGATTTGTGTGAAGGGACCCTAACAGATCATTGTAATCTATAACCGTCTATGAACTTCACTCTGCAAACAATCATGTCACACCCATTTCACCTTTGACCTTATGCTTTAAATATGCATTGGATATTTTTCATTGTATATACCTGATGAAGAGGTTGGACCAACCTCAAAACAGATTTTTAGTAAACGCTTTTTTTAACTATAATTTCTTTCTTGGCAATCCTATTTTATCATTTTTTAATTTAGAATCTAAACACAAATCCCAGTTTCATAACTGCTGTTTGTGATTTTATCCTGGTTCCCTTGTTGGGAAAAACCTGAGGGATGAAGCAGAAGCCACAGATTTCAAGGGAAATAACAGATGGAAAAACAATTCCCAGAGTTGTGCCTGTTCTTTCCACAAAAATATGCTGTGAGCATATTGATATACTTCATCATTTGTGATACTCAACTTATTACACTATGTAGTAAATTCTATGCAATGGACTAATATAGTCTCTAGCTAGAAATGGAGTATGGCCGTGGAGACCATGGACTGGCAGGGAAACTGCGCTAAAAAAAAAAGTAAAAAGAAGCCAGCTAAGTAAAAAAGTGTTTTTATAAAAACCTGAATTACATAATACAATATCCTTTTCTAATTCTCCATTCCATTTAAAACCCAAACAAAAGGCATGGCTTTCTTCGGATGCAAATGCTGTCATCATATCTCATGCAGTACATTTTTATTCAAGTGTTAAAATATTATTAGCTGCCTGCATTCTCTTTGTTTGTACATTTTGATTTCCACTCTTTAGCTTCAACTGCCCTAATTCCACACAAACTTTAATTAAGGATTTGTTCGTGCTTCACAAAAGAAATTTGCGGGAGTGGAGCAAAAATAATTTCCTTTCCAATCAATGCTGTTTGTGTTGGAATATTAAAACTTAAATACTTTCATTCTGAAGCAAAATCTAGTTACCCTGATTTAACAAGCAACTTGCAATGTTTTTGTTCTATGGAATTAATTCACTTTAAAATAATAATTCATTGATTACTTTTAGCTTTATACTCAGCACCTCCTATACGCAAGTTCTTTTGAAGCCATAGACAAAAGTCAGAGCTATATAACAAATATGGAAAATCCATACTGCATAGGTACATTGTCTACTTTGTGTCAGTTCAAAACAATATGCCTTTTTGGCCCAATGGACACAGTGGAATTTGCATTGTGGAATCCGGAGCGGGTGTCTGCCTCCGGATTCCGCAGCAAATACTGCCCATAGACATGCTATTAAAAATTGCTTTTCCATGTCCACAAGCAGAAATCATTTGCGATTTTCCGCTCGCAGATGTAAAATCACAGCATGCTCTATTTGACCGTGGATTCCGTGTGGATGGCTTCCGTTGAAGTCTTTGGAAGCCATCCGATCTGCATCCCGTGCACAGCTGACACCGTCATCGCCTGAAAACGCCACGGCGTCATCTGTACTGCACATGTGCCAGCCGAGCACCGGGTTGGATTCCGCTGCAGGATCCCACATGCGGAAACCAGTCGTGTTCATTCAGCCTTTCAGTGCTTGGAGGAGGCTCACCGCTGGGGGCATTGGTTGCCGGGGTGGGCGTGCTAGTCTTCCTGGTGCCTGTGGGTGGTGTCGCTGCTCGGGGATCCTGCCGCGCGGGTGCATCCGCGCTGGCCGGGATTGGAGTTCCCTGTTGGGAGGCGTGGCTGGAGAGAGGCCGGCTTTATTGCATGACCGGCCGGCGCATCATCACGTCCCGCCCCATCCTAGGGACTCCGGTATTTAGATCAGCTGAGACCTGAGCTCAGTGCCAGTGTTTGTTTTGGTCCTGTTTAGCTACCACCCGCTACAGCAGATCTGTCTCCAGTTTCTTGACTCGGCTATTCCTTGGCTCTGAGCTTGTCTTTTCCGTCGGTCTGACATTTCTGTTTGGTTTTAAACCTTTGTGTTCGTAATTATTTGGTTGTGTCTTGTCAGTTGTTTTTGGTTAGTTGGTCTTCTCTGTCCCTTCTGTCTCGAGGTTCCCTTTAGTGCAGAGAAGGGACCGCCGCCCATTTGTCATCCTGGGCTTTAGCCCAGGAGGGCAAGTAGGCAAGGACAGGGGAGAGGGCTGGAGTGAGGACTTCTGTGCCCCCTGGTTCCTAACCAGTCCTGACAGAAACACTGGCCGTACAAATTTCAAGTCTGTAGTCTCTTGCCCTAAGTAATTACGGTTATGGAGGCTGTGTCTGCATTGGTTAACCAGGTGCCAAGTCTGACTGAGGTGGTACAGGATTTATCGGTCCGCCTCCAACACCAGGAGCAAGTGGTTGTTGGTGCCCCAGCGATGGGGTCCTATGGTCCTGTATCAGTATGTGAGCCCAAAGCTACACTCCCTGACTTCTTTTCTGGTTACCGGAAGGCATGTTTTGCATTTTGTGAAGGATGTAGATAATACTTCAGTTTGCGTCCACACTCTTCTGGGTCTGATTACCAGAAGGTGGGTATTGTTATCTCTCGACTAAGGGGTGATCCCCAGAATTGGGCTTTTTCATTACCACCTGATTCACTCTCTCGTCAGTCCATGGATGCTTTCTTTGTAGCTTTGGGTCAGATATACGATGAACCAGACGGAGCCGGCTATGCTGTGTCTAAATTGTTAAGTCTCCGGCAGGGCAAGGGTGCGGCCGAAGATTTTTGTTCTCATTTCCGACAGTTCTGTGTTGATTCTGGGTAGAATGACCAGGTCCTAAAGGATTTATTTCTCACCGGGTTTTCAGAGTCAGTTAAGGACCTGCTGTTGTGTCATCCTGAGTCTAAGACACTAGAGACTGCCATGACTTTAGCAGTTTGTGCTGATCGTCGTCTTAGGGCCAGACTTAGTCCCAGACCTGGTATTTTCCAGCACTGAAAGAGCAGAATCTCGTTCTACCCAGCAATCATACTGAAGCCATGGAACTGGGGTATACGTCACCTCCAGACCACAAGACATTCCGCTTAAAGAACAGGCTGTGTCTATACTCTGGGAATCCTGGACATTGGATTGCCACCTGTGATAAGAGACAGCCGCAGGAAAAGCTTCCGCTCCTAGGCGATGTCCGGAGGGATCACCTAGGAGCTCAGGTACTTCTGGGTATTTCTAAGTTGCTCCTGCCTTGTTCCACTATGTTTGGTTCTTGTCTTATTTATGGTCATGCACTCATCAACTCAGGGGCAGCTACCAATTTTGTAAATTTGGAGTTTGTTAAAGGGGTTGTTCCGCGCCGAAACGGGGTTTGTTTGTTTTTTCAATAGCCCCCCCGTTCGGCGCGAGACAAACCCGATGCAGGGATAAAAAAAAAACCCAGATAGTACTTACCCGAATCCCCACGGTCCGGCGTCTTCATACTTACCTTGTGAAGATGGCCGCCGGGATCTTCACCCTCGGTGGACCGCAGGGCTTCTGTGCGGTCCATTGCCGATTCCAGCCTCCTGATTGGCTGGAATCGGCACACGTGACGGGGCGGAGCTACGAGGAGCCGCTCTCCGGCACGAGCGGCCCCATTCAGCAAAGGAGAAGACCGGACTGCGCAAGCGCGTCTAATCGGGCGATTAGACGCTGAAGATTAGACGGCACCATGGAGACGGGGACGCTAGCAACGGAGCAGGTAAGTGAATAACTTCTGTAAGGCTCATATTTAATGCACGATGTATATTACAAAGTGCATTAATATGGTCATACAGAAGTGCTTACCCCCACTTTGTTTCGCGGGACAACCCCTTTAAGTCATTTGCATCTGAATTGCGGGAATTGATTCGTCCCATGCAGGTCTCTTGAATTGACTCTACCCTGTTGACTGAGGGGCTGGTTAAGAAGATTTCACCTGAACTAACATTCTCAGTAGGAGCTCTACATACTGAGACCTGTACATTTCTAGCCATGGAGAATTTATCTGTTGATATTGTTTTGGGGTTACCGTGGTTACGCCTTCACAACACCGTTATTGATTGGGCAGCCTCTGAGTTGATACAGTGGGGAGCAGGCTGTGGAGATCATTTAACATCTGTTCAACTGCATTCTTCCAGTTGTGAGGTTTCTGGGGCGCCTGAACAGCAGGATTCTCAACCTGAGGGTATCTTATCCCCTGGGGTGGTGGCGGCGGCATTGTCTTCTGACATCTCCTGTCAAATTCTTGCAGCTCAATTGGGCGCTCCGAGTGCCCTTCCCGAAGGGAGGTTGTTTGCACTTAGTGCTTTGCGCTTACTTGTTCTGGAGGAAATTCATGCTTCAGTCTTGGCTGGCTACTCGGGTATTCGTGGTACGTTTGATTTGTGCAGACGTCTGTACTGGTGCTGGTCCGGAATGTCAGAAGTTTTGTTGAGTCCTGTTCAGTTTGTGCACGAGGGAAGAATGTCAGGAGACAACCCGAGGGGCCCATTCTGCCACTCCTGGTGCCATCCAGACCATGGTCGCATTTATTCATGGATTTTGTCATGGACCTTCCGGTGTCTCGGGGACACTCAGTTATATGGGTGGTAGTTGACCGTTTTTCCAAGATGGCGCATTTTGTCCCTCTAAAGAAATTACCGTCGGATCCCAAATTAGCTTCCATTTTCATCAAGGAAGTAGTGCGGTTACACACCATCCCGACAATGTAGTGTCAGACTGAGGGGTGCAGTTTGTTGCCTGGTTTTGGCGTGCCTTTTGTAAAAACATCGGAGTTGGGTTGTCATTTTCCACTGCGTTTCACCCGGAATCCAATGGACAGACTGAGCACATGAACCAAGAACTTATTCAGTGCCTCAGGTTGTATGTCAGCAATCGTCAGGATCAGTGGGCAGATTTTTTTGGCGTTGGCAGAATTTGCCATAAATAATCATTGTAATTCTGCTTCTGGAACTTCAACGTTTTTCTGTAATGCTGGCTATCATCCCAGGTGTTCCTTCTCTGTGTTTCCGGCATCCGAGAATCCTTCGGCAGATTCTATGGTCAGGAGACTTCAAGGTATTTGGGGCGAGGTATGTCATAATTTGGAGCATTCTCGAGAGGTCATGTTAAGGAATAACGAGAACAGACGTACTGTCTCTGATTCTTTTTCAGTTGATCAGTTGGTTTATTTATCTTCCAAGAATTTGAAATTGAAGATCCCCGCATTAAAACTGGCTCCGTGATTTGTGGGACCTTTTTCGATCACCAGGATTGTTAATCCTGTGGTTTATGAATTGGCATTACTAGATTCTTGGAAGATCCATAGAGTTTTTCATAAATCTCTGTTGAAAAGATACGTCCCTCCTGTGACCGCAAATACAAAGGCATATACAAATTCAATACTGATTACATACAGTTGCAATGTCATTTGTAACATGTCTGTATCATGGTTCTATTTTATGGATGTGTGACAATATGCTTGTCCGAAACTGGCCTTAGGCTTATGCCTGCACAGCCCGTCACACTGACCTGACAATTTCTCCCAAACTATTATAGTCTCTCTCTACATTTTCCCACCCAAAACCAGCACTCATGTCTTACTTCGCAGCACCTCTATGGCACTTTGGATCTCCAAGTCTCTCTCCTCAGTTTGCAATGTAGGATATAGAAAGCAAATAACAGTATCACTCAAACATCTTAATGTTAAATCTCTTAAAGAGACAGACAATTTTACATAAGGACATGAATATAAAAAAAAACCTTCCCCTCCATACAATTGAGCAGAAATAAATCATATATAAGGGAGCTGCTGAACTTTGTACAATGACATTGAATTTATTTTTTGCCATAAAAGGCCTGTAAATATGCCATAGATGTAAATTTGCCATTTTGCATGTAAAGAAGCCTACCAACATGGACCCTATACATGTACTGCATTCACACTTCTACAGCCAAGTGCTGTCCAGACTCTAAAATAGTTTATTTGGAGAGGTTTATTTTGACTCCTATTTCTACAACAATAAGCCATGGGGTGAGATTGGCTTTACCGGTAGCAGCCAATCTAGGTCCTATACTAAGAGCCCCATAGCAAAATCTACAGATTTTGCAATGAGACTCTGTCGTCTATGTATTCCCTTCGGTTGCATGCTTCCTTTTATCACCATTATCTTTTAGAAGAAGATTAATATTGCCTACACTTAGTACATTCAGACTTTCAATTTTTGAATGACACTGGGGAAAAATGAGAAATGGTGACTGTGGCCTCTTTATCATGAATCATTTCTAACAATAATGCACTGATATTTTCTAGAAATGCAAAAACTTAATTTCGGTGTCAAGTGACAACTCCCATGAAATGAGAAAAGAACGCAGCCCTGCATTTGGACTGATTTATCTTTAAAATGAAATGTGAAAAACAATATAACTCCACTCAAGCATGTGGTTTTTACATAGTTTGTCCCTGCTATAATTTACCCATGTGACAGCACTGGCTGAACTTCAGTTTGTGCACACAGATACACAGAGGCCATTGCTTAAAGGAAGAACAAGTTTATTTCTTCATAAATTGGGAAACAATAGGACTGTTACACAGGTCTGAGATCTTTAGAAGTAACTGTGCATCACTTTTTAACAGACATTTAGGATTGCATATATATTTAAGGCAAATGTTTTGAGAAATTTTCATGTTTTATATTGTTTCATGGCCCCAAGGCTAGGACAATGGTTAAAGGAGTTTCCCTGTTACCTTTTCAAAAAATATAATCTCATTAGTGCAGCTATGTCACATAATAGATCACAGACTGAACATAAGTCAACAGTGTGATGCTGTTACATCCATTGCGCGCACTAAAGCGCCACACCTCAGCACGGATGCAAGATGGTGCCCTAATAAAACATCAACAATTCTCAAAATGTGGCATAGACCAATTACACCTCTCCAGGTAAAGATGGAAGGACACCTGTCCCTTACTAATCAGGGAAATTGGGGAAACCCTGCCTAAAGGCAGGGTGATTGTCCCGATAAGGGCAGCCCCACTGACATCATCTGGGACCCACCTATCCTTGACCAGGAACCTGGAGATATGCACAAAACACAAGACATGACACTGTTCACAAACACTGAACAGAGAACACGACAGTTTACACCTCATATCTGGCCACCTGCAGAGACATACAAAATAAATAGCTGTTCATACCAACACACAAAGTCTTGCATACCACACAGAACAGGACTGCACACACACCACATGTCTGGCAACCTGCACAGACATTCAGAACACGTCACTGTTCAAACCTACACCCAGGGTTATGCATACCACATAGAACAGGAACGCCACCCAGAACTCACATGCATACAGATAGTAAACCATAGCTAGTCCAAAGTCCTTACACCAAGGACAAAGCAAGTCAGCCACCATGCTGACATACAGGGAATAGTGTCAGGCATCACCCACCTGACACACACATAAGACATCAGACATCTGGAAGCCACACCTGTAAAGGGATAGGGAGAAACCTGCAAGTGTATGCACCTGTGTGGTCACTGTACTACACACTACTCGATGCACGCACCCCAGAACACAAGGAGGGGAGGGACAACAGGTGTCCAGACCATCCTCAGGGAAGGTGAATGAGACACTTCAGACAAGCATACATAACACCATCTCTGAGTGGGATTAATACAGAGGGCAAAGACAAGATAAAATTACCAGCAATTTCTCACAAGAAAAGCTGGTATTTATGTGCAGTAGACCAGAGGTATTGGCTGGTGGAGAATACCACACCAACCCAGCTCAATTAACCCACAGCTGAGAAGGTTTGGGGTAATTGAGCTAGAATCTTATAGAACTACAGATCCCAGATGCAGCAGCAAAAAGGGCAAAAACAATTCTGGGATGCAAAAATGAAGGCTGAGAGGAGACTTAATAGCTGTCTAAAAATATCTGAAGGGCTGTCACAGTGCAGAGGGGTCAGCCCCATTCTCATCAGCACAAGGAAAGACTAGAAGCAATGGGATGAAACTGAAAGGGAGGAAACACAAATTAGATATTAGACATGTTTTGGCAGTGAGGGTGATGAATAAGTGGAACAGATTGCCACAGGAGTTGGTGAGTTCTCCTTCAATGGAAGTCTTCGGAGGCTGGGCAGACATCTGTCTGGGATGATATAGTGAACCCTGCATTGAGCAGGTGGTTAGACCAGATGACCCTGGAGGTCCCATCCAACTCTACCATTCTATGATAATAGCAATAATTATCTATGGCCAGCTGTATGTATGCGCTCTGAGTCTCCAGATCTTGTGATTGTCAGGTTTGTTTTCTTTGATGGGTTTCACTGTTGCTTCTGCTGGCACTCTCCTACAATATTGGTGAGGGCTCATGTGTATTGTTAGCAATGATTTATGCATGTATTTCTCATTAAGAAAAGACAAGAATAACATCTGATGCAATTGATAACGCTCCATTCTGCGCCATAACAGGAAGCCTTGTACTCTGAATGGGACAGTGAGTCTCCAGAAGAAGCAGAATCAGTAAAAATGGGATCACGTGACTGGGCAGCAAAATGTTTTCTGGAACAGCATATTATTAATCGTCATCTGGTTTTATAGACTTGGTTAAAGTGAGCAGGAATGAAAAAGTAACCTGAAAACCCCCTTTAACCCCTTGAGTGGCACACCCGGAAATTTTCCGGGACGAGCTCCACTGCTCATAGCGACATAGCCCGGAAGATTTCCAGGCTTTGTATCACTATGGGAGCTGCAGAGCACAATGCCACAAGCTGTGACACTGTGCTCTGCCTGCACAGACCCGCAGAGAACAAAGCAAGGGCTTTGAAAAACCAGCAGAAGATATTGCCGCTATGTTTACAGGTTGCTATAGAGACCATCGGCTTGTCAGAAGCAAACCGATGGTCTCTGTGGCAGGGAGAGCTTGGTGCTTGGCTGTCAGAGGACAGCTAGGTACTAGCTCTTACAGCAGAGATCAGAGAAAACCTCCGATCTCTGCTGTGTTAACCCTTTACATGCTGCAGTCTATGTGACTGCAGCATGTAAAGGGCTGTCACTGCAGCATGTAAACGGCTGTCACCATCGGACCCCCGGAATGTGATCAGGGGTCCTGATGGGTCCCTGTGGAAGTCCCCTAAAGGGACAAAAATAAAATTAAAGAAAAAAAAAAAAGGAAAAAAATTATTAAAAAAATCATAAAAACACTTGTCTCCCTTTACTTTGTAAAAAATCAAAAATACAATCACACATGTGGTATCCATGCGTCATAATGACCCAGAGAAGGAAGTTAATACATTATTTAACCCCTTAATGACATGGCCCCTTTTTTTCTTTTTTCCCTATTTCTTTTTTTCCTCCCCCCTGTTTAAAAAATCACAACTTGTCCCACAAAAAACAAGCCCTTATATGGCCATGTCAATGGAAAAATGAAAAAGTTATGGCTCTTGAGACTCAACTGCAAAATTAGTTGAAATTCAATGATTAGACCATTTTAAAAAACCTGCCCTGGTGGGCACGACAGGGTGGTAGGAAACCCACCACTCAAGGGGTTAAATGGTGTAGACATTTGCCTAATGTGCACAGAAAACTGATGGCGATAGGGGTGCAATGGTGGAAGAAACAAATTAATAGTTCTGTATTTCATCATTGGATTAGGTTGATTATATACAGTTGAGCAATGCTAAATAGGAACCTTGCATCTTGGTCAAGGACCATAACTCATATGAGCTTTAAAGTGCTTGTCTATCCTTGAACACCTTTAAATACCATGGTAACACCATAGTAAATAGGTCCAATGTTTTGTGCAGATGAATGTCTTTAATATAGCATTATAGTTGTTGGAGCTTTGTTTTTCTGATGATATAATCCAAATACCCTACACAGACATGAAATAAAATGCGTCTGCGTTCAGCCACCACTTGGCAAGGGTTAAGAGTTTAAATCATACTTCAGTCTAGGGGGTTATATCACTTCAGTCTAGGGGGTTATATCACTTCAGTCTAGGGGGTTATATCACTTCAGTCTAGGGGGTTATATCACCTGCTTCTCTCCTTTATTCTCCTACTGCCGATTCCTCTGGTGATTGAGGATGACCATGTGGCATTATACAAGACATTACAAGCCACTCTGATTTGCAAGCAATGTTCACAGTTTGCATCAGGTAGTCTAAGAAGGAACACGGCCATCTTGGATCTTCAAAGCAGGGCCACAGGAACCAGTGGATTGGCGGCTAAACTCAGATAAAGGAAGGTGGCAAGTAATATAACACCCCCTCCTTTCCAGTTCCGGGACAAAACTGGAAGCACACTTTAATACATTGAACTCAATAATAAAACTATATACAGTATAATAAGTTCCCCCCAATGATAGCTGACAACAGGTAGATTGTTACCGTATTACTTAAAGGCATTTTCCAGCATTTTCACCAAGTCTATTCAGTAGATTTGGATCCATGTATCAATAATATGAAGCTCCAGCCATTTTAAAGTTTGATTACTAAATTAATGAATACAAATGCCTAATAATGACATGGTGTCCAAAGGTGGATCTTCCTGCTACAGTAAAACTGTGGTAACATAATAGAAAAGTGAGATCTTAAGTCCCTGTGATGAAATATTATCTGTTCACATTTTGATTATTACAATTAATTAAGATGAGCCTGTTCCTTGGCCCATGCTGACAAACCTCAGCCTGCCAAGTCCAGATAGATACCCACTTTACACACATATAGGCTTTATTCTGAAACACTGTTTTTTTTTCAGAAAAAAAACCTTTAATAAGCCATGTGGAGAAAAGTCATGAGGTATGGTCTCACCAGTTTCTTCCCACTTGCCCAGATTGGGAGAGACTTGCTAATATAGGCGATCTGGGCAGGAAAAAGCTTACAGCGCCCACCTTCGTGAATTGTCCCTATTCCCAGAGGCTTTTTACAGTATGTTTTCTCTGAAGAACCACTGCCTTTCAGAATAAAGAATACATTTCTACAATCTGTATATCTGCTAGCCGTGATTTAGGCAGCATGAAGATAGTGACAATTTCTCTTTAAATTTTAAGAACTGTCATTCTCCTGGGATTCATGATCAGTGGGGATCCTGAGCACTAGACCCCTGTTGATCAGTGATTAATGACCTACGCTGAGGAAAGGTTATCAGTAGTAAAAGTTCCAGAGAGTTCCACTAATCACTGGTCAACAAATCAAAAAAATTTTTTTGTATCTGGTTTGGAAACAGGTTGATGTAACTAATTCTAGAGTGCTGAATTCAGTGGAAGAATCAGATTCTATCTATCACGTCACATTTCTAAGATACATCACACTATTACATAGACCATAATATAGTATTGCCAAATATTGTCTGGTTTTAAATACAAAAAAAAAAAAGAAAAATAACACTCAGGACTCAATAATGTTTTTCTTGTAATATATTTGTGAATGTGAGACCAACAGAAGCACTAGATTTATATATTGCAATGTTTAAACTGATTTGGTTTGGCAAGATGGGATGATGAAGCTTTTCTCTTGTATGGTGTCTCATTAGTCTTCCTGATCAGAAACAAACAGTAATCCCCCATCATCGAAGGCTCCAGGGTCCTTGATAACGATGCTCCATACTAAGGATATCTTGGTGAAAGCATTCACCCAGTTCATCACTGAAGGCACCCAAATTTTGCAGGAAGAAATCAAGGTGCGAATGTGAAAAAAATGAAGTTGTAGAGACATTCTACAACCCCATGTTCTTGTAGCTGTGCAATATTTCACTCACTATGGATACATAGTTATTGTCTTTTCTGTTGCCCAAAAAGCCATGCGTGGTCTCTTTGAAAGAGGACCAAGCGGCTAATTCAAGATTTGTGAGTTTAGTATCAAAGGTTGGATCTTTCATTAATTTTCTGATCTTTGGCCCAACAAATAAGCCCTCTTTTAGCTTTCCATCGCTCAATTTGGGAAAGATTTCTTTGTAAATGATTGAATGCCTGACCTCCTTTTCAAGAGCTTTTACGAAGTTCTTCATCAGGCCCAACTCGATATGAAGCGGAATAATATGACTTTACTCGGCTGAACCAATGGAGTATTCTTCACATTTTCTTTTCCAGGTATATATGATTTCTTCACAGGCTATTTCCTGACTTTGTAGTGGTTGTTGGTGTCTCGGCTGTTACATAAGCATAAAAAACAGCAGTATTTTGTGGATCCACCCTGTAAATCTGTAAGTAGTGCTACATATTTCAAATCACAGCATATCTGCCACTTGTGATTTTTATATTTGATTGCCTCCAGTATCAAGGCCATGCTTTCATATATTTCTCTCATGTCCATTGTATAGGCCAAAGGCACTGACGGGCGTTTGTTGCTGTTATCCAGTAGCACTGCTTTTAAGCTGGTTTTACTGGAATCAATAAATAGTCCCCACTCCTGTGGGTTATGCTGAACACCCAGCTCCATCATCAAACCATTCACGTGTATACACACACATGCACATTGAATTCTGCATTTCAAAATACATAGATAAACAGCTACTTCTTTATCTAAAAGTTGAAATCTTTGTCCCTTCAGCTAGAAGGTTCCATTGTATCAATCTAGAACACAATAGTTCATCTCCCTGTTTAAAAAGTTGTAAATCACAGACCAAATCATTTAGTTCGTCCTGTTCTATGAAGTGAGGGATCTGATATGAGATTCAGGGTTGTACTCTTCTTCAGGTCGTACATCTTCTGATTCAATTTCCTCTGATAGGTCCGCTGCAGTGATTTGCAAGTTACGGACAGGAATAGGCAAGCCTTCCTCATGAGACACAGGTTTATGCACTGAAGACACATCTGGATATTTTATGTTATGTCTGGTTCTACTGGAATGCCCTGCAATATTTGTGAGGCAAAAATAACAATCTGCATGATTAGCTGGCTCACACAAAATCATTGGAACAGCAAACTGCATGGCTCGGCGCTTTCCTTTCATCCATTCTGTTAAACAGAAACTGAGGTAACAGAAACTCAAAAAATACCGATATGCTGAGGTAAGAATGAAGAGAAGTGCTTCATGCAGATTACAACAAACACTAAACAGCAGTACAGATAGGCTCATGTCGGTAACCTTCCTGCTCAACTACATTGCTCTGCCATCTAGTCACCATTTTCAGAACTTCATCGAATGTGCATTACATTCAAATAAAGAGTTTAGCTTAGTCACTGACTTAATTTTATATAAATAATTCACCAGAAAATGGGCACAAAACACAAAAATATTTTTTAAAACATTGAAAAAATCTGAATTACATAAAAACCTTATGTGATACATCATTTCTAAAGGTAAATTCGGAATCTACACCCAAAAATCCATAAGAATTGATATATCGCACACCAGAAGCAAAAATGCTGTTGAGCAGTGAGATAGTCACATCTATATGGTAGTGAGAGGAGGATAACCTGTAAGGGGCAAGTGAAATATTGCAGAAAATGACAAGAAACTTGCAACCAAAGGATTCCTCGGACTCTGCGCAGCTACACACTTAGATCCCAAAACCACTTGTATGACCATCAGAAATAAAGTGCAACAAGCGTATAATCTTCAAATATCTCAATGCTTTATTCAAATAGTTTCAAAAAATACAGCCAAGCTGATTACCCGTTGCGGACAAAGTCCATAACTTGTTTAAAGCACAGTCTGAGGTATGGAAGGCAGGAGAGATGGTGTAATCACTGGTCAGCTACTGCTCTCCTGCCTTCCATACCTTGGACTATGCTTCAAAAAAGTTATGGACTTTGCTCACATCGGGTGATCAGCTTGTTGCACTTTATTTCTAAAGGGCAAGTAAAACATGGCACAACTCAATGTTGTGCAATATTTTGTAAGACTGGGTAAATAGTCTAAACATTTTTCTAGGTGGGGCCTACTTGTTGGGTGGAATCTAAATTGACAGACAAATCTGTGCCTATAGGTTCCCGAGATGGAAATTCTATACAGTGTTGAAATGTATTTTCTGAGATTAAGAAAAAATTGATGGGCAGGAAGTGGGTAATACTGGTCTCCTTAAATGGGCCCCCCTGGTCAAGTGCAGGGGCCCCAAACCCTGCTGCTTTAAACCCTTTTAACATCTATTAACCTACATTAAAAAGTATGCCAGATGAAAGCATAGTAGCATACTATAGGAGACGTTTACTAAAACCGGCATCTCCATCCTGGTCTTCATATCATTTCCAGCAGTGCAGCATTTGACTTATTATTACTAGTATTATTTATTTATAACACACTATTAATTTCAAGGCGCTGCACAACTGGAGAATTACATGGACTACTACAAATGTGATCGCATTGCATGTAAAACAGGAATGGTAAACGGAAATCATCCACTAAATGACAAGCAAAGTGATAGAAAGTGAGAGAGGACCTTGTCTGCAAGGATTTACAGTGTGCAGGGCAAGGGGAGGAGACAATAGGTGAAGGTAGAAGGTGTCCATGTATTAGTTGCATCTCAGATCCACTGTGGGAAGAGACAAATCTATGCCAGCTAAGAACTGGCATCATTTCCAAAATAATTTACACCAGTTTTTGCATTATACATAAATGTATTGTTCAAGCAGCCACACCCCCTCCCAACAGGCCCCACCTACTTTTTACGATAGTGGCATGGGAGCTGCAGAAAGCTGAAAAGTGGCAAAATTTTTTGGCAAGTTGGTCTTGCACCAAAATTCGCAACTTCTCTATGCCAGAATTCTGGTTTAAAGCCATTTGTAAATGTCACCTTATAACACTACTGCACATGGAAGCAGAGTTCAGGGGCAGAACGGAAATGTGTCTAGGTAAAAAGACAGAGTTACTTGGTCTGTGATGGGGACTAGTGTTTCTGCAGCTATCGTAAAGGCTTAATGGAAACTATGGGCACTATGTAAGCACTGTAGGCATCAAATCATCAAGCTTCACAATCTTCGCATGCTAATTGATTGTGTGGGCACTCTAGGGAAATTTGACACAGTCAATAAGTGGGCAAAGTATGGCACTGTGGGTACTTTTTGGATCTATTTTGGCAAGGTGTAATATATTTGGAAAGCTTTAGCACTATATAGGCAATGCTTTTCTTAGTGGGCAAAGTCTATGTTGACTAAGTATAACACTGCTTATCTAGGCCCCGTATTTATGGTGAACTATATAGCGCTACAATAGTACATTCATATGGAAATATTTTATCGGATACATTTGTCTTTTTAGTTTCAACGGTTTTTATTGAAGGTTTTTTTCTCCAAGAGTGAGACAGTAACATACATGCTCTTGTCCCCACGCAGGGGGCTTAAGTTAAGCTGTCTGGTATTATTTAGCTTATAATACAATCTTTTACTCTTAGCATATAATATTGGGAGGGGTTAACGGGGGGAACAGAACAGGGGGTCGTCAGGGATCCACATCTTCCCCATGGTACGATTTATTGAGAATCTTAAGTCAGTTTGTGTTATAAATTTTTAGGTGGTGGAGGAAATATTATGTAGGCCTGGAACCGCTAGGTAATTTATCCACGGTTGGCATGTGGTCAGAAAATTTGTTAAAGTATCCGTCCGGATAGCATGGATTCTTTCGCATAGCATAATTGTAGAGATTCTGTTTGTCACCTCTGAAAAGGAGAGGTTCGGTCTTTTCCATTTGGAGGTGATGTGGATCCTTGCGGCCATACAAATAACTTGAATAAGCTTATGGGCTTTAAATCTAGTTCCAGGTTCACGATTTCCCAGAAGGAGAATTGTGGGTGACTTAGGTATCAGGCCAATGAACATGCGTTTTAACAGGTTGTGTATCTGCGTCCATAATTTTGCCACCTCCGGGCAGGACCACCAGATGTGGGTCATACTGCCCACAGCCTGGCACCCCCTGAAGCAAAGTGGAGAGGAGGATGGGAACAGACAATGTAGCCTCTGTGGTACCAAGTATGTCCTGTGCAGTATTTTGACTGACGTTTCCACAAGAGGGACCTGTTGGCTACCCTTTGTGATTGTAGTGCAACAGTGTCGCCATCTTTCTAAAGACATCTCTACTCCCATATCCTCCTCCCACCTTTTCATAAAGGATAGTTTTTCTTCAGTCTCAGGTTTGTTTAGCATATTATAAATGTTTGCGAGGGTTCCTCTTTGGGAAGGGTCTTTTGTACAGAGTTTTTTAAATAGGGTGGGTGGGGGGAGCGTAGGGGGTGCCGATAAGGAGTGAATGAAATGGAATACTTGATTAATCCTGAAATACTCTTGTGTGGGAGGTTTGAAGGTGTTTATAAATTGTTGTATAGTATATAGCCTTGTCTTATTATAGAAGTGACTAAGTATGTGTATGCCATTTCCTTTCCACCATGCAAACTGAGCGCGATTGAGACTTGGGGCAAATTGCGGGTTGGGAACTATTGGTAGTAGTGGGGAGGGTTTAGATGCGAGTTTATGCTTGAAGCGGGTGCTCCTCCACAGTAGGAGGGAGTAGTAGGAGAGAGGGCTCTTTTGGAGCATTCCCGGGGGAAGAGGGCTCGTGGACCAGGTCAGGTAAGCTACCGAGTATGGTTTAATGCGACTTTTCTCCATCTCTACCCAAAGTGGGCTCACCTTTTCGCTCAAGCAGATCATCTATTGGGCTAATCGTGCTGCTTTGTAATATTTTTATCAGGTTGGGTACGGACAATCCCCCTAGGCTACGATGGTAATGCATTACCGTGTGCCTGATTCTGGCGCGTTTATTAGCCCATATAAATTTAAATATGGATCGTTGAAATTCGCCAATAGTATGCGCAGGAACAGGTATTGGTAAGCATCTGAAAAGATATAGTATCCTTGGTAGGGTCACCATTTTGATTGCGTTTATTCTTCCTATCCAGGATAGGTGGGGTTTATCCCATTTTACTAGGTCCGCTGCTAGAGTCTTGAGTAGAGGGGGATAGTTCCATTTATAGAGGGAAAGAATGGAGGTAGTCAGGTTGATGCCCAGATAAGTTATATAGTGTTGTTTGTATTGGAATTGGAAATTAAGCTTGAGTAATTTTTAAAGATTTTCTGGAGTGTTTATGAATGCTATATCCGATTTGTCTATATTTACTCTAAGTCCTGAGTGTTCTGCCCACTTGCCTAATATGAACATTAGATTCGGTAGGGATGTTATCGGTTGGGTCATTGTTAATAGGAGGTCATCCGCGAACAGACTTATTTTATACTCCCTGTCTCCCATCCTTACTCCCTTACATTTGTCTTTTTAGAAACAGCATATGTGGCAGCACGTTTAACAATGAGGCTGACAATCTTTTTCACACACTTAGGTTTGTGTGAAATTGGCCTGTCAGTACACTTTGAAGTGCAAAAGGAATTTACGAAGGGCCATGAGCATAGGGGACACTATTACTACTGAAGCCACTGTGGGGGTCACTATTACTACTGAGGCCAATATAGGGGCACTATTACTACTGAGGCCACTGTGTGGCATAAAGAAGTCTAATATTTTTCATAAGCCATACTTGCCCCCAAATTTGCAACTTTTTGTCACCCTTGCCACTTTGTTGAAAAGTAGGTGGAGCTTAGCAGGAGGTGGAAGAGCCGCTACAGCGCAACAAAGTTACTATAAATTACACCAGAAGCTCATAGCTGGCATAGATTTGACTTTCTTCTGTACAAACGATCAGAGATGTCCTAAATTTAAGAGGCATGTGCTGCTTAATACATTTTTTGCATCTTACTCCAGTGAGCGTGAACCAAAACCGGTGTATGAAACGCCAGTGTATGCAAATATGCCCCAAAGGCTATATAGTTGTCTCCCGTGGTCGGAAAAATACTGTATATAAATATGCTCTGGGCTACTTCGTGGGATCACAACATGTAACCATTTGTAATGGGTTAATACATTAGCAATAAAGAGTGATATTTCTGTGGACATCCTTGAATGCTGCACATGACGCAATCTTAGTTACCGGCTTCTCGTGTGTAAAACTAGTTGTATGACTCAAGATCATTTGCAGTGTCATTCTATGCTTCGTATATGACCTTTACTGATACAGATCAGGCAAAATCTCCATCTGACACCTGAGGTCATATTGCCATGTCAGAAAGAAAAAAAATCTACAGGTGAAATTTTCTTTTAACATCTTCACGTTAAAGGTTAGCGGTCTATAATCAGAGAACAAGCCTGAAATCCTAGAACCACCTTAATCAAAGGACTTAAAGTAACATAAAGGAAATAGAGTTGGATTTGTATCATGGAAGGGTTAGTTGGAGAGACTGACAGATGTGTGACATTTGCAGATAAAGTGAATCAGTGAATCCTGACATTGACTATTATCACCTATTGTAGTGTGGAGTTGAAGCTTTCTTTGTAAGCTTTTCATCCAGACCTGAAACTCTGGTGCCCCCAAGTGGTTGTCAGTGGGAAAGCTCATATGTTTATCAATCGCGTTGAGTACTGAAGTTTACCTACAGCGTAGCCTAAGTCGCTTGAAATGCAAGTCACGTATATGTATCCACGACACAATACTATGAATAGCTACGTTCAGCATCAATGCGTTACCTGTTCTTCTGGGGCAACATGTGCTTGGTCTTTTGTGGAGATTTAGATGCAGACAAGATTAGCTTTAAGGTTTCTTGGTGCAGGTTGCTATGCCAACTTGTAAAATGAAAATGGAAGCTTAAACTATCCTGTAGTGTTGCATATTTCCACCCAGTCTGCTTTTTTAATATTTTTTCATTCTACTCAGGCATGTTGGTATTACCAGGAAAATGCACCCTTGGGCCAAACTGAAGCTGCGCACAATTGTGACGACGCTGACAAGGTTAGCAAGGTTATACAGTCTGATAGAGAGGATTTACAAGACACTAGTAGGATAGGTGTTATATGTGATCTAAATCCTTTGGGTCAGTTCTTGTCAGGTAAATCTTGCAGAGGAAATCTGAACAAAGTTGAAGGATGACAAAGTTCATGAGATCTGCATTATCTGGAAATAAGATCTTGCAGTATGAATCCAGTACCTTACATGAGTCAGAGTATATAGAAAATCTCTGAGGGGGACAGAAAGCCAGTTACATTTCCCAGAAGCATATCCATTTTATATCCTCCTGGGAGAGTATTATAATCAGGACTATGGCAAATGCAAATGCCTATATAGCAACATGCCTAGAAAGACCTAAATGCACTGCATCACAGAGGAAACACCACACTGGGGAGATTCTGTTGCAGCATTATGCAGTTTTCAGAGTATGTTCAGACAAACATGTTAATACAGTTGAGGGCCAATCACATGATCTGGGAATGTATGAAAAGGTGCAGAACAGTTTGTGAAGCTAAATCGGGATGCTGATGGATTGCTATGGCATCAGAAGGCTTGAATATTGCTTCCATGTCTACAAGGCCAATGTAATGTACTGCAATACTGAAGTGTATTATAGGAACATAAAAGGTGAAAAACAGTCTGTGAAGCCAACTTGGGGTGCTGATGAGTTGCTATGGCATCGGAAGGCATGAATATGGCTTCCAGGTCTACCAACTATGGTGGTTTATGAGGGGCTCACAAAGGCAGGGTCTCACTGAAATGTATTGCAATACTAAAGTGTATTGCAGTGTATTATAAAAACATAAAAGGTCAAAAACAGTCTATGAAGCTAACTTCGGTTGCTATGGCATAGGGTGGCTTGCATAATATGGCTTCCAGGTCTACCACCTATGGTTGCGTATGTGGGGCTATTGGACATAGGTTCTCAAAGGTCTCAAAGGCTAATGTAATGTATTGCAAGTGTATCACAGTGTATTATAGGAACAATCATTCCTAATGACATTTAACCCTTTGCAATCCAATTTTGGATTCAGGTTTTCCCATGGGGCTTTCTCTTTTTGCCATTATACAATGGTGCCATCTGCTGACTAGAGCCAGTACTGTGGTATGGGACATGCTGGAGAGGCCCCCAACAACAGAGCAGCCAGTAATCTACAGTAAGAATACCCTGCCAGATGTCTTCTGACATCAGAGCTGTAAGCCTTCAGTCAGAATGTCTTCAGACGTCAGACAGTGAATTGGAAAGGGTTAGGTCCTCTAGTGGGCCAAAAATAAAAAGTGTAGTAAAAATAGTAATAGCTAAATAATAGTTATAGTAAACAATAGTTGATATCACTGCATTTGTAAATACCCACATAAAAAGCACGTTATTTGAGCTGCACAATGAATGCTGTGAAAAAAGTATATATATATATATATATACACACACACACAAAATAGTTAATTTTGCATAATTTGCCTCACAAAAATGGAATAGAAAACAATCAAAGAATCAGGAATCACCAAATATTAAAAAGTGCAACTCCTCCCACAAAACATATGAGTTATCTTTCAATGCTGCAATACAAAAAAACTACATTTTTAAGCGTGCTAAAGGAGCAAAACCTAAAATAACTATATAAATTTGGTATTGATGTAGTCATACTGACCAACAGAATTAATTTAACATGTTATTTATACCAATCAATGAATGCTGTAAAAAAACATAATGCCAGAGTTGCAGATGTTATTAATCTTGCCTCTAGAAAAAATGGAATAAAAAGGGATCAAAATGTTTTATGTTCCCAAAAATGGGATAAATGAAGAAGAAGATAATTGTAGCTCTTTCCTCCAAATTTTTTTTAAAAGCCCTCCTAGGATCTCTGTCGATCGAAAAATAAAAATGTTATCACCCTTAGAATATGGCAATACAAAAGCAATTTTTTTTATATAGTGTTTTTAGTGTAGAAGAATAACAAAACAGACTGTAGAAACTTAGTATCACCGTAATCATGGTGACCCAGAGAATGATTTTATCAAATTGTTTATTCTACAGGCTGAATGCTGTAAAAATGTATAACAAAAAACAATGACAGAAATTTTCTTTGCATTTACCGCTCCCCCTAATATTTAATGAAAGTTATATAATACATTATATGTATCTGAAAAGGACACCATTAAAAAGTACAAGTTGTCCCCAAAAAAACAAGTTGTCATATGGCTATGTTGACTGAAAAATTAACAAGTTATGGCCCTAGGAATTATACGAGAGGGGAAAAAAACTGAAGATTTTGTCAGTCTCTATGGCCTAAAATAGGCCTATCATTAAGAGGTTAAGGAGTGAACATACCTCTAAGATGCACTTAAGAGCCTTTTCATGAAATGGATGAGTTTACTAAAGGTTTCATCGTTGGGCTATGTACAGCCAGTTGGTCTTTGTGTCATATCACAGCAGAAATTCAATGGGATGCCACAACCTTCAGTCGAAATTGGAGACATTAGTCAGCAGAAGAAAATGTGTATTGTCATAGTGCAAATAGAGCATTGAGATGAATGTCATAACTAGTGTTGCTCATCGTGATTGGCCAGACAATAAAATTGCCTGGATTTTATCAAAATCCAATCAGGTAAGTCTGAACTGATAATATTAAAACATTGAGGGTCTTGGGTGACACCAATTACTATAAGAAGCTAGATGGTCATCCTACACCCAAGAGCTTGTAAAAGAATGAAAAAGATTTTAAATGCATCACTAAACCAGATGTACCATACCTCTATTTTTTGCCCCAAATCCATAAGAGTATCTCCAGTCCGCCAGGACGGCTCATTATTTCTGCAGTGAGCGCCATAACCAGGGGGTTGCCTGAATATGTGGACCAACATGAAAAGAGATTTGTTACATATCTTCCAGCACAACTCAAAGACACTGGACATCTCTTATCTCTGATGGAGAGTTTTGTGTGGAGGGAGTCATTCATTTGGGCATCTCTTGATGTTAAATCGCTTTACACAAATATTTCTCTGGTAGAATCATTTGTCATTTGCAAACTTTATGACATTGCTTTTAAAACAAGAAGCACACCAGCTGTCTCCCTCCTTGGAGAAAGAGGCCCATATGTGAATGCTGTGATCACCTGGCAGAATTTGTCGTTGTAGAATGTATGACACACCTGCTGGATTACTTGGTGCAATTTTTGATCAAGGAGTCCCTATGGTCCTTCCTTTGTTTTGTGACACTACTGTACACGATTTTGATCCATATTTAGGAAGAGCACAGTGTTCTCCAGATGTATGGGTGTATTCTCATTGAATTTGGAGGGATTTGACTGCATTGGGGACCTTCTGGAGGGCAACTTAGTGAAGCTGATTTTTGCTCCATTGACTTTAACCCCTTAGTGATGAAGCCTGTTTGCGCCTTAGTGACGGAGCCAAACTTTGGAAATCTGACATGTCACTTAACATATCATAACTCCGTAAAGGTTTTGCATATCCAAGTGATTCTGACATTGTTTTTTCGCCACATATTGTACTTCATTTAGGTGGTAAAAATAGACCCATAGAATTTGTGTATATTTATTAAAAGTGCCAATATTGGGAAAATGTAAAAAAAAATTGTCATTTTTTCACATTTTCAACTGTAATATCTCAAAATATGTGCAAACATACTCTACAAATTTTTGCAAAGATATATATTTCCATCTGTTCACTTTATTCTGAATGCACGTTTGAAAAACTTTTTTTTTTTTTTTTTTTTAACCATTTAGGAGACGTACAAATTTACAATTAATTAACATTTTGAGGAACACTTTATTTTCCTGCACAAAGCCAAGATTGCAAAGGCTCATAGGTGTCAGAAGTATAGATAACCCCACAAATGACCCCATTTTAAAAACTACACCCCTTAATGTATTCACTGAGGGGGGTCAGGAGTATTTTGACCCCACAGTTTCTTTTTAGGAATTAATGCAATTTAGAGTAGAAAAAATAAAGCTTCATATTTTTGCAAATACGTAATTTTAAACACAGGATTTTTTTCTATAGTGCACATGAAAATGAGGATTTACACCTCAAAATGCATACCCCCGTTTGTTCTGTGTTCAGAAACATACCCATTGTGGCCCTAATCTTCTGTCCGTATGCACAACAGGGCCCAAACGGAAAGCAGCAGACGGTGGTTTTCAGAACAGACATTTTGCTTGAAGGCGTTTTAGGCCCCATTGCTTACTTGTAGACCCCTTGAGCGGCCAAAACGTGGAGGACCCCCACAAATGACCTCATTTTGGAAACTAGACCTCTAAGCGCATTCATCTACGGGTGTACTGTGTATTTTGACCCAACAGTTTTTGAATGAATCAAAGCAAAGTAGAAGTAAAAAAATTACGATTTTTGTTTTTTTTAATCAATTATGTGATTTTAAAAACAGTTTTTTTTTTTAACAGCAGACATATGAATGGAGGCTTTCACCCACAAAATGGATACCCCCGCTTGTCCCGTGTTCAGAAACATACCCATTGTGGCCCTAATCTTCTGTCCATATGCACAACGGGGTCCTAACCGAAAGGAGCAGCGGGTGGTTTTCAGAACAGACATTTTGCTTGAAGGTGATTTAGGCACCATTGCCCACTTGTAGAACCCTTGAGCGACCAAAACGATAGAAAGCCCCCACAAATGACCCTATAATGAAAACTAGACCCCTTAACGCATTCATTTAGCGGTGTACTGCGTATTCTGACTCCACCGTTTTTAAATGAATTGAAGCAAAGCAGAAGGAAAAAAGTACGATTTTTGTTTTTTTGGCAATTATGTCATTTTAAAAATAGGTTTCTTGGTACAGCATATATAGGAATAAAGACTTTAACGCCAAAATGTTTACCCCCATTTGTCCCGTGTTCAGAAACATACCCATTGTGGCTCTAATCTTCTGTCTGGATGCACAATCGGGCCCAAACCGAACGGAGCGTCAAACTTTAACTGTCTTTTAACTTTTATGTGATCGCCATTGTCCATTGGATACCGGCGATCGCGTGACCGGGGGTGGGGTCCCGCGGCCCTGGATGACAGCTCCATGCTGTCGGCTACCTCCGGTAGCCGGCAGCATGGAACTATCACGTCCTGAGCCTGCAGGGCTTTCATTCCCAGAGGAGGCATGTTTTTACGTCCTCTAGGAATTAAGCCCAGCAGGCCAGGACATAAAAACACTATGGGGCTGTCACTAAGGGGTTAATAGGAGTGCGAATCAGCCATCCCAATTCACAATGATTTTCATGAAATAGGCCTGATACTGACAAACCAATTATCCCACTCATTACTGGTCATAATGCACAGAAGATCCACAATTCGCAGCTGCTGACATTCTGCAGAGTGTACAGATAGATTTGGATCTCCAATATTGACGATGTCACTTTCTCAAAGATTGGCTGAGGTAGGTTTGCGGTCAAGCCGCCCTTTGTGAAAACTGCCTGCAACCTTCTTCGTATAGTAAGAAGGATCTTCTTTTATTGAACAGTTAATTAAAAGAAGATTAACAGTTTGTTTCTCTTAGTCTCTTGGAAAGGTTTTTCAATTCATTCTCAGGAAAAGTTTATAATAAACTCAGTGCTGGAGAGGGCGGCCAGAGATTTACTGCTTCTTTTAGATTTCCTTCTTTTTATCAGGGAATAACGAGACACAGTTCCTGGCACTAGCGCATGGTTTTAATTCCAGCTCCTTTGTTCATTAATGTGACCAGATTTTCACAGGGTCAAAACGGGACAAAGGGGTGTAGTCAGGGGCGGGGCTTATAACGTATGATTTTACCTTCGTCATTATAAAAAGTACAGGGCCAGTTCAAAATAGATAGGGAGCAAATTCTGCAGCATTTCATATTATGTGGTGCTCCCCCTCACCTCCTCCATAGGCTTCCTTCTTTCAGTACTCCCCGGCTTCCAGCAGCCGCTAGTGGCCTCATCTGAGCAGCATCACCTGACTAGCAGCGCCGCACCTGACCAGGCTGCAGGGAACAGTTAGCTGGGAGCGCTGACAGCGGGAAGCCTTCAGTGGAGGTGAGGGGGAGTGACACATAGTGTGAAATCAGCTGCAGATACGTGCTGATTTCAATTCAAAATCTGCACCGATGGTGCAGATTTTGACAGTTTTTTTAGATGCGGAATTTGCTGCAGAAATTTCCGCTGTGGACATTCCACAGCATTTCTGCCATGTGTAAACCATCTCCTAAGTCAACTTGAGGTACGCTGCCAAGTGCCGAGCGGCCTTATTAGTAATGGTGTTCCCATTGGACAAATGTCTTTATCGGCCTTACATAATATGTTATTAAGTATATATAGCAGCCAGATTGCCACGGAAGTTTATCATAAATGTGTGCATTGTGTATATTAACAACAGTACAAAGCAGAGGTGTAACTAGAAGCTTCTGGGGTCCAGATTCAAAATATAAAACACAGTTCCTTACCCACAATATGCTATTTATAAGGGCTTATTCACGTATGTCGGACGCTGTTTTCACGGCCAGCCAATATACGCTACCATCTGAGCTGTCTTCCACCTTTCCAATCCCTCGCCAGCTCTCTGCCTCTCCCCTACCCTCTAGCTGTTTGCAATTGGAGGAGGCGGGACGGAGCTAAGGTCCCGCCCCTTGTCTTCAGCCAGCAATGGGAAGAGGCGAGATTGGGCAGAGCTTAGCTCCGTCCCTGTCCCGCCCCCTCCCATTGCAAACAGCCTGGAGGGGAGGAGAGCGGCAGAAAGCCAGCGAGGGGGAGGAAGAGGGAAAGACAGTTCAGATGGTAGCGTATATCAGCCAGCCGTGAAAACGGTGGTCGATATATGCTTGTGTAAATAAGCAGTAATATTGAGAAAAGGGTTAAGGGAAGCGCTTTGGTTAAAAATGAAAAAAGGAGGTGATAGAAAAATATTAAAAACTGAGCAAAATGTTTTTGGAGACTAAAGGGGAAAGTCTTGGTTTACCCAAAAAACAGAAAAAAAAGGCCCAAGCACAGGAGTTAATACCCAATCAATTCCAAATCCACCATAATAGTGTGGGGCAATAAAAGATCACAGTACACTAGTTTGAAAAAGTAATAGCAATCCAGTGAAAAGAAATTACAGTGGTAAAAAAATGATCCAAATGCTCACAGATAGTAAGGGTAAAAAATAGAGATGAGCGAGCATACTCGCTAAGGACAATTACTCGAGCGAGCATTGTCCTTAGCGAGAACCTGCCCGCTCAAAAGAAAAGACTCGGCTGCCGGCCCAGGTGAGCGGTGAGTTGCGGGAGTGAGCAGGCGGGAGTGAGGGAGAGATCTCCCCTCCGTTCCCCCCTGTTCTCCCCCGCCAGCACCTGAACCTTTTCTTCCGAGCGGGCAGGTACTCGCTAAGGACAATGCTCGATCGAGCAATTGTCCTTAGCGAATATGCTCGCTCATCTCTAGTAAAGAACTGAAGACACTTACTCACTGTGGAGGTCTTTCCCCAGGAGGTCTCCTAGATAGCAGATTTCAACCATTAGGAAAAGTCTTCGTGCAGAAGGTAGATTAATAGGGTTATTTGTCCAAAGAAAACATGCACATTGCTGAAACAGAGGATAGGTACATAAATCCAAAGGAAGTTGCTGTTGATCTGGGGGGTATCCTGTGGAGAGACCTCCCACAGAGAGTAAGTGTCTTCAGTTCTTTACCCTTACTATCCTGTGAGCATTTGGATCATTTTTTTTTTTATCACTGTGATTATTTATAACACTGGTGTCTTCTTATGTGATGGAGAGGCAATTGGGCCCCCTAGGACTTCATGGCCTGGTAGTGACTGCTACCCCTGCACCCCCTATAGCTAAGCTCTATGTTATTCTGTCTGTGAGGTTTCTAAAATAAATGGACTTCCTGTGTTTTACCAAAAATGGTCTGGCCTGGATGTGGGTTACTAAGGTGCAACCACCCATCTAGGTGGAGGACAAATGGCATGCTTGAGACCTTAATACTCCCTAGTTGCCACAATAAGTATACATATCTACATAATAAACATTTGCAACAAAGAAACAATGGTTTGGATGCAATTTATAGGGTGTTTTAAAACATAATCACCCCTTCACACTGCACCATCATCATTAACGCTTGCAGTGGTGTCACTCAAAAGCTAGCTGGTGGGAAGAAGGGAACTGTGTGGTGTTTAGTGAGGGATGGAGATTTTCTCTCTCTAGCTAGAGGCAACGCTTCAAGGGCCAATACAGTCTTTTTTTCGAATAGTATGTGATGGATCATGTTACAATATATGTTCTCCCTGCTTCCATATAAAATTGTGTGCACATGGGATGTATAGTATGGGCCTATAGTTGTATAAGTGCTTGATTTAGATTTTTAGATGCGCAACACCGTATTACGGCTCGTTCCATGCGGTGTAACTTGTATAGGTAGGGATCTGGATGATCTAGATACATATAGGGAATTATTTATTATACAATACCTTAGGGTTACTCCAAAGATAGCTCCACCAGACAAAATTAGAGATTTCAATGAATGCCTTTTCATCTTGTGAAACATAGCATAAAATCTGTTTGGTTTGGATGATTAAATATCTTTAAAATTGTGCTTTTTCCTGTATAATAAACATATATAAGAACAGAAACCTCTAGAGACATTTCGTTGTAGAACATTTTTTGAAGGTTATGGTGTTATTAATATAGAATTCTCTATATAGAACTTTAGAAATGAGTATGATGCACAAATTAATGAAAGAGTCCTTTATATAAATCAAATTGATGCATTCTGATGTGAATAGGAAATCCAAGGCCTTTTTTCACTGCATGAAAACATGATTGCATTAATGTATAATCTGGATACTTTAGATGTAAGAAGTGTTTATCTAGTAACTAGAAACTCTTCCTTCAGAAAAAGAACTGCACAGCTGTGAAGTGTAAACATCAAATGTTTTCTATCTACCGTATATAGGGTTATTCAATAACCATATGGTGGAGTTATTCTTAAATTCATTGTAGGTAAAAAACATGAAAAATACCAAATAGTGTGAAAAACACCAATTACTGTGATTCATAGACACTAAATAAAAACTATGGTGCAGTCAGACCAATATTCAGGAGTTTGTGTGCTCCTCCTTATTTGGATGGATTTCCTCTGGATACCTCAATGACCGACACTGGTGTGCATTAACACATTTTTGCACAACACTAATATTACATATACAAGGTGTCCCATGGAAAAGTAGCCCGCCTTCGACAGTACTGCAACAAGAAGATCAAATGGATTGTTTTTTCCAAAGCTTTATTGATTTACCCATATTAAAAACACATGCTAGAAGTGGTCCCCGTTCACTTCTATTTACCTGTGGGCATGTTGCAAAAGGTTGGCTGATACTGCCTGCAGCTCTTTGACAGTGATGTTGCGGATAGTTTTTGTGAGGTTTCCCTTGAGTTCATCCAGGGTATATAGATTATTGGCATATACTTTCTACTTTACATTTATACAAAAATCTGATGTGGACAAGTCCAAAGAACACAGGCAGGAAGCATTGTTGGAAAAAGCAATACATTCTTTCTTCTGGTGTTATTTGGTCATAAAACTGTTCAAAGTGTCTGTGGTATTCACAGTTGATTCTAATAAAAATCGGGCCCACTATTCGTGTTCCTGCCATTGCACACCAAATGGCAATTTTTTGATCATATAGTAGATATTCAGTAGACCAGTACCTTGTATTGCATGAATTCTCGGGACCTGATAAATGAAACCACGCTTTGGCCGTCAAAGTACAAGAATTGGTTCAAAAGTCCTATAGAAAATCATAGTCAGCAGCCACATACAGTAATTTACGCCTTTAGCTTTCAGTTCCTACAGAATTACGAGTATACACATACACACAGACATACGTACATTGCGTTTAAAAAACAAAACACAAAAAAATCTGGCCCCTGGAAGTTGTTTTTTTGGGGGCAAAACTTGGCATGCAGTTCCATCTCAGGCAGATATACAAATTATGAGAGTTGTGCTGTGATTAGATGGACGGTTTTGTCACCTGAGAACCTAAAGGTGGTTCCACCCTTGTCCTATAAAGGTCTCTCAGAGACTTGTGTGCAGTGACCTCTACTTCAGCTTGTTGACCACTAGATGCCTTAACGACACAGAGAACAGATTTCACCCCGTTACCAGAGTCTGAGAGGGGGCCATTAGTGGGATGTAAGAAGTTGGATGGTTGTATCGATGAACTGTCCCCCACCTAGGCCATTCTGACCAGACTGTTAGGAGGCGTTGGGACCAGTGGATGCATGAGGGCACACAAGGCGACCGGGCTCAAGATGCCCTCAGAAGACCACAAAGTAGAGAGGATTATCCGACATGCACGAGCACCTACAATTGTTTCGTTGTCCGTCATCCAGAGACATATAATGCCATCGTTCTACCCCTGTGTCTGTCAGAACCATTTACAGGCACTTGGCTGAAGGACATTTTCTCTCATGGCACCCATTACATGTATGGCCTTTAACACCCACCCACTGCACCTCCATGTGCAGTGATGTCCTGAATGATGAAACTGGATGTTACAGACTGGAACTGCGTTGTTTTCAGCAATGAATCCAGGTTTAGTTTGGGCGCCGACTTCATTTGTGTTCATGTCTACTGACCTTGGGGTGAGCACCTCAATCCTGCCTTTGTTGTGAATCAGCACACTGCCCCCTGCTGGTGTGATGGTCTGAGGGGCCATTATATATGACAATCAGTCATCCTTTATAGTTGTACGAGGGACAATGACATCTCAGCGATACATTCAGGATATCCTGCAGCAACAAGTGCTGCCTCTTGGAAGCCTTGCCTTGAGGGACATTTTCCAGCCATACATAGTATAATTATACACACACACACTTCTATATCGGATGAAGTTGTTCCCTATAATTCTGCTGTGGCAAAGGAAAATGTGAGTTGGAACATCACTTGGGGCAAGCTGTACCACAATATGGAGTGCAATATGCTACGTCCGTGCAGCTCACAAGCACCACGCCAGCACGGACGTAGGGTGATGTTCACAACTATTTCGGAAGACGGACTTATACCCCGGAGAGCAGTGTGCGCACCACAACAGAAATACATTGCCCAGATTTAAAGCCTATGCGACAAGTGGAAAGGTACATACAGTTGGAAAAAGCCGCACACAATGCTATGCGGAACGGTAACACCACTCCAGGGAGAGGGAAGGAAGCCTGGCCCTAACCTAGCAGGAAGGTGACGGGTCCCTGCTTAAAGTGGGGACATCGCCTTGATAAAGGCGGCCCCACGGTCCCTAAATAACCCCTGGAGAGATGAACCGACACGCAAAGCACAAACAGAAATGAAAAGCAACAATACAACTGGAAAATAACCTGCAGCAACTTATGTGCAAGTGGAAAAACACCCAGCAAGGCATAGCTCCAAACTCCCAAGTTCTCCACCATAGAACGGAATAAGCAGCACTGGTCACCAGGAGGGGTGAGAATATATAGCCACTCTGCATCTGAAAAGTGGCAGAATGAATAGAAAACCACACCTCCACCATACTCCCAGACATGGCTAATCCAGCATGCATCCCGTGCAGCAAAGGCAGACAGCACAGGCAGAACTCTGCCCATGGTGCATTAACCCTTGACCTGCTTAACAAGACAACAGGTCTTTGGCCTGTGTTGAGGCCACCATGCCACGACGTTGTCGCAACTGACAGGCCGTGACACAATAACATACCATTGTGCATGAGACTTCAGAGCAGTACTATCCATTCAATGTAATCTAGATGGTCTCATTAGTCCATGAAAACAGCAGTCAGAGTCACTTACTCTATAACAAGGAAGTAGTTGAAAGTTCTAGTTGACTAATGTCTATAAGAATTTTTAGAAGAGAACACCCAAAGTGCAGGACTCTATTTGTCATAAATACATGAGCAATACTGCACATAACTATAAGGACTTATTTTCTATATTTATTTATACTGGTGGAGAGAATTCCATTCTGATTGCCATTAACCAAACTTATAAGTGAGAACAGTTCAGGAGTTGTTCCGGCTGTTGCCTGCATGGCCCCCCCAGAAGAAAAAGAGGCACATCCAGGGTTCCTTCATGTGGCCCGCCAGCCATAGAGCCCCCCGTATTCTTCAGGGTAGTTCGCATCCCTGCCCCGTGTGGGGTAGGCGATAATAGGGGAAAGTCTCTGCTGGAGTGTATAATTATGGGAGGAGGTGTGGCTGCGCTGGCCTATCAGGGGGTAGCGTGCCCCCTTCAAATCCTCCCTGCCCTCTCCATCTCTTCCTGCTCCATCCTGGCAGCTGTACTAAGGATCAACGATGGACAGCATTCCAGCCTCTGGGCCCTGCAGCTCCCCAGACCACATTTGGGCCAAGGGTAAGCTCTGCCTGGCGACCAGCTTCCCCACTGCTGTACCCCTCCCGCATGTGGAGTACGAATGGAGTATGAGAAAATTTCCATCTCACAGAGCAGGAGCCAGCTACGCCAGAGAAGTTCTTCTCTTTTAGGCGTCCCAGGCATCCCCCGAAGACACTTCCTCCCCATAAGGATTTTAACAAACGCTTTTTCAATTTAGGTTATTTGGACATGATGTACCCTTTTTCACAAGATCTAGTAGAGTCGTCTTTGTCGGTGGTTAATCTGCCTGTCTCCCGCGTGGTGAAGCACCCTGTTCTGCCCAAAGTGGATGCTTCTTCTCTCCAGGACTCCCTAGATTGGAAGCTAGAGTCTTTGGCGAAGTCAGTGTTTGAGGCAGCGGGTTCAGCTCTTAGACCCGTATTCACCTCGTCCTGGGTCAGTCAGGCAATCACAAATTAGGCAAAGCTGTTGCGTGGGGAAATTCTCATGGGGGATCTGGCAGATATAGCGCAGCAAATTAAACAGGCAGGCAAGTTTCTCTGCGAAGCTTCCTTGGATGCGGCCAAGCTTGTGGCATGAGCATCTGCTGCCTTGGTGGCGACACACTGGATTCTGTGGCTAAAGTCCTGGGATGCAGATGCCTCCTCCAAGAGGTTGCTGCCCAGCATTCCCTTTGCAGGATCGCGTCTTTTCGGCGCCAGGCTGGATGAGCTAATCTCGGAAGCTACAGGAGGAAAGAGTTCTCAGCTACTGCAGAGTCGCTCCAAGCAACCAACAGCCCCACCGCAAAGGCGTTTTCGTTCCTTCCTCGCAGGTCGGAGGGCAGGAAGGCCCCTCAGAAGCAGTAGCAAAAGAATAGACCATCATTCAAGCCAAGGCCATCCTCACGGTCAGGGCCTCAGTCTGCTAAGACCCCCAGGACCAAGTCCTCTGCCTGAGGGGAGGGACAGCCTTCCCAGTGTTTTCCTTCAGGCTGTTCATGACTTGTGTAACCAGGCCACCCGTCCCCGGCAGTGGACCATACAGTCAAGATGGGACAGGTCGGTGCGCTTCCTCGATCGGAAGATAAAGGTTCCACCGAGGATGCAGCGCTCCCTCCAATGGTGGCTGGACTCTCCACGCATTCAGCGGGGCAAGTCGTTGCTGCCCCTACAGTGGTAAGTCCTCTCTACGGACACCACACCGCGGGGCCTAGTGGCACAAAGGGACCTGGTCCAGACAGGAGTCCGGTCTCCCAATCATTGTATTGGAGCTGCAGGCAATTCTTCGGCTACAAAATTTAGCGTCCCAGATGTCAGGAAGTCCAGTATGGATCCTGTCATGGGCTGAGGGTCATCTCCCTGCGCTATCGTCAGTCTTCATTCCCTGGCTACTCAAGAGAATCAGGAATGAAGGGCTTCCAGTAGTTCTCATAGCTCTGGATCTTCTCTGTCTAGGACCCCTCTACTGTCAGAGTTTGTCCACGCTACGTTTTAACGGCATGGCGGTCAAGGCCGTGGTTTTAAAAGGCACGGGATTTTGCAGACCTGATCATCCAAATGATTAAGGTGAGAAATCTGTCCTCACCGATGGCGTATCATAGTGTTTGGAGAGGATTCGTCCTTTGGTGCGAGAAGAGGGGTTCCACCTCAGTTCCCTCAAGGGACAGATTTCTGCCTTGTCTGTCCTTTTTCAGTGCCCTTGTCATCCAGGTCAGTTGTGCCCACCTTCCTGCAGGGAGTGGCTAATACCGCACCCCCGTTTCGCTCCACGGTGCCACCTTGGGATTTGAGTCTGGTCATGGACGCCCTACAGGTTCATCCATTCGAACAGTTAGCAAAAGTACCATGACGGTTCTTGTCCTGGAAGGTAGCTTTCCTGGTGGTGGTTACTCCCCTCCGAAGGGCCTCACCGTCGTCGAAGCCGCTGTTTACAGTGTTCCACCAGGATATGGTTGTATTGCGTTCAGTTACTTCTTTTTTCTCCCAAAGGTGGCGCCTGCTTTTCATATCAATGAGGACATTGTACTGCTGTCGTTTTATCCGGCGGCAGTTCACTCAAGGGGATGGGCTCTGCACACTTTAGACCTAGTGCGAGCACTGAAGATCTATTTGGAACAGACTTCGTCATTCCAATGCTCTGATCTGTTATTTGTGATACCGGAAGGTCTGAGACGTGGTCTGGCGGCCTCCAAAGTTACCATCGCACGCTGGATTCGCTCGGCGGTGGTTGAGGTCGACCGGGCTAAGGGTAAGACACTGCCGTTTTTCGTGACGGCGCATTCTGCCAGTGCGGTGGGGGCCTCATGGGTGGTCTGCCATGGTGCCTCTGCTTCGCAAGTGTGTAGGGCGGCTACTTGGTTGTCCCTACACACTTTTTCTAGGTTCTACCAAATTCACACTTTTGCGTCAGCCGACACTTCACTAGGTCGGAAGGTTTTACAGACGGCTATAAACTGACTGCGTTTATGATTTTCCTTTTCCCTCTCTCGGGGGGACTGCTTTGGAATGTCCCACGGTCTTTGCAATGACACGAGTGAGAAAAGAGGATTTTTTACTCAACGTAAAATCTGTCTCGTCATTGGGGGACCCAGCACCCCCCCTTATTTATAGTACACAGTTTTGTTGTCCTGACCAGGACCCTGGTTCTGTAAGTTGCACATGGTGCTGTGTTTTTGTTACACTTATAGCCTGTGTGTCATATTGCTAACTATTGTTGTCTTTCCGTTCTCACGTGGCTGCTCCTACTGCGGGCATACAAACTGATTAGCCTGGTGTCAGCAGGAGGGAATATATCCAGTGGGTGGAGCCAAGACTTTTTTGCTTAGTGTCACTTCCTAGTGGCAGTAGCTATATCCCATGGTCTCTTTTCGCTTTATAAAGGCGAACTTTCCTTCCTTCCAAAGCAGGGGGAAAAAGGCGCAGCTTATAAAGCGAATGTGTCGAAATTCGTTGCATAGGCATTTGTTCGTGCGATCGAGTGTTTAAATGCACGATCACACTAACTAAATTGCGGTGGCACAAACAAACTTGCAATCTTACGAAGAAAAGTGCAATCACTTACCAGTTTCACTGCCATCCATACGTGCCGCCGATTGGTGGGGAGCGCATCGGGAATTGCTGCTGCTTCC
The DNA here is from genome assembly GCF_035609145.1 of Eleutherodactylus coqui. Taxonomy (NCBI): domain Eukaryota; kingdom Metazoa; phylum Chordata; class Amphibia; order Anura; family Eleutherodactylidae; genus Eleutherodactylus; species Eleutherodactylus coqui. Next base: position 156,241,029 of record NC_089839.1, on the reverse strand, counting down.
CCACCTCCACCTACCAGCCTTTTCCTTTCCTCCTGCTGAACAAGTGCCACTGTGACACAGAGCTCTACTGCTCTGTCGTCTGGCACTATCCCCTGGGCGAGTTCAAAATATTTTTCCCCCTCTAAAACAGGGGTGCGCCCAATAAAGCAAAAAACACGGTATATATGGGGGGGCCTTTGTTATTTCCCTTATCGCTACAATACATTACAGTCTCTGATTACTCTAACCAATACAGAACTGCCCCTATACTAAATTGAAGTGGACCATTTGTATCCAAGCACAAAACATGTCAAAACATGAAAATGCTATTATACTCAGAAATTTTATTCACAATTAGATAAATCGGACTCAACCAATATAAGTTCCTGGAATATTGGCCAAGAAAATCCTCAAAGAAAAACAAAACATAAAAAAATATTTTTCATAATGTTACAAGCATGTTCTTCTTGCAGTATATTAAAATAAAAAGGCACATTTATAAAACTGTATAAAAGAGAGAAAAAAAACAACAGTCTGGGTTGCCCCCTAGCAACCAATCCCAGCACAACTTTCATTTTGTATTCTGTCTAGGTAAAACGAAAGCTGAACTATGATTAGTTGCTATAGGTAACTAAGGCAGTTTTTTATTATATATATTTTTTATATAATCTTTAGAATTATGGTATTTGTACGATTTCTTCCACAGGAAGCATTTTTATCACCCCACAGTTACAGGTCATTGTTTAGGGATGATAAGTAATTCTTTATAGTAGCATGTCCTCCATACAGTACAGGTGAAGAAAGCTGATTGTTATGCTAGGGTTATGTTAACGCTTGGACTTTAGTTTCCTCTTTGCATCTCTGTGCCTTTTCTTGCAAGCCTACAACAAAAAAAAAAAAACAGTTCCAATGAGAATTAGGCCATATTTACAGGGTTGGGGTGAGTAAAAGATAAAATACAATACTGGTACTTAGGCGCTGCTCTCCAATAAATCTCATAAGACAGTGGGATAAGTTGTCTAATAGAGATGAGCGAACGTGCTCGGCCACGCCCCTTTTTCGCCCGAATACCGCGAATTCCGAGTACTTCCGTACTCGGGCGAAAAAATTCGGGGGGCGCCGTGGCGGCACGGGGGGTAGCAGTGGGGAGTGAGGGGAAGAGGGAGAGAGAGAGGGCTCCCCCCTGTTCCCCGCTGCTACCCCCCGCACCGCCACGCCTCTCCCCGCCCCCCGAATCTTTGCGCGCGAGTACTGAAGTACTCGAAAATGGCGGTACTCGGGTGCGTAAGTACTCGTAACGAGTACGTTCGCTCATCTCTATTGTCTAACTTCTTTTTTTATTAAATAAATTTAAAACCAGCAGAAGATATGTGTTTTGGGGTTAGACCCTTCATCAGTCATTCTGGGTAGAAAATCACTGTTGGGGCTGCGGGATATGGACCCAAAAGCGCTGGTGGTACTTCTACTGGTGCTCCCAGGTCCTGGCATCTCATGCCTTCCGGCACCTCCACTGCTCAAACGATGCTGACTAAATTAGCCCTCATGAGCCTGTCTTAACCTCTTCCCACTATAGGACGTACACTTACGTCCTGCGGGGTCGGGGTATGTATGAAGAGAGATCGGCGGGCAATAGCTGCAATCAGCCGCGCGGCTGATCGGCACTATTAACCCTTTAAATGCCATCATCAATTCTGATGAAATTGCAGGGAGACTTGCTGGTGTAATGGCAGCCGTGGGTTTTCTGAAAGGCCCCAGAGCTGTCTTAGCAGACTGCCTATCAAGCCATCCCCATAGGGTGGCTTCAAAGACTGCCTGCCTAATAGCAGTATGATGTAATACTATAACATTACATTATACTGCAGGAGCGAACAAAGCATTGCTAGTTGTGGTCCCCTAGGAGGACTAAAAAAGAAAGTAAAAATAATATAAATAAAAGTTTTACTAATTGTAAAAAAAAGAAGTGATAAAAAGTTTAAAATCACCCCCCCCCCCCTTTTGCCATATCTATAATAAAATAATCTAAATCCTAAAACAAAAATACATATTTGGTATTGCCGCAACTGCAAAAGTCTGATCTATCAAAGTAACGCATTTACCCCGCACGATGAACGTCCTCCTGAAAAAAAAAAAAACTGCCAGAAATACACTTTTTTGGTCACCCCGTCTCCCAGAAAAAAATGCAACAAAAATCGATCAAAAAGACATATGTATTCCAAAATAGTACCAACATAAATTACAGGACAGCTCGCAAAAAATAAGCTCTTGCACAACTACGTCGATGGAAAAATAAAAAAGTTATTGTGTGCAGAAGATGGCGACAGAAAATAATTTAAAATTAAAGTACAGGGTGGAGCGCGGTAATTTGCTAATTTGGGAGTGAAATAAAAAAATAATGAACTTGTAAAAACTTTATTTAATATTTTATTTACATTGAACAGTAGTGGAATTTATAAATTATTTGGTTTTAAATATTGTATCTGGCAAATGTTGACCTTCGCTCTCCACACACTGCTGCATACGTTTTCTGAAGTTCTCATGCACTCTTTCAAGCATGTCGACTGGTATTCTGGCAATCTCAGCGTCAATATTGTTCCTTAGGTCTTCCAGGGTGTTGGGACGGTTGCAATACAGATGTTCGTCGTGTAACATAATCCCGTGCTGACAATTGTTGGACCACGCACATTTTATACGGGTGAAAATTCAGTTCACTATGAAGAATCCGGTGGAGAGAACGTCTTGGAATGCCAAGAGCAAGTGCTTGCTTCCGAGCAGAGCGTTTCGGAGATTGCAATACTGCTGCTCTAACTCGTTCGATGTTCGTAGCGAAGGTCAACATTTGCCAGATACAATATTTAAAACCAAATAATTTGTAAATTCCACTACTGTTCAATGTAAATAAAATATAAAATAAAGTTTTTACAAGTTCATTATTTTTTTATTTCATTCCCAAATTAGCAAATTACCGCGCTCCACCCTGTAGTACAGCAAAAATATTATAATGTTGGTATCGTAGTAATCGTACTGACCCATAGAATAAAGTGATCATGTCATTTTGCAGTTTGTGCGCCGTAGAAACAAGGTGCACCGAAAGATGGGGGAATGTCATTTTTTTACCCCATTTTATTCCACTTAGAATTTTTTTTTAAGGTTTTCAGTACATTCATGGTACATTAAATAGTACCACTGAAAAGCCCTCATACAGCTACGTCGATGGATAAATAAAGGAGTTACGATTTTTTAAAAAGGAGGGGGGGGGGGGGGTGAGAAAAAAAAAAAAAAAAAAAAAAAAAAAGGGCTGTGCCATTAACCCCTTCCCTCTCCATGACGTAAGGGTACGTAATGGGAGCGGGGTACTTCCCGCAAAATGACATACCCTTACGTCATAAGGATAGCGCGAAATCATGACAGATCTGTCGGCTGTCAGTCATAGCCGGCTTCCCACGGCAACAGCGGGGGTGCATCGGAGATGCGCCCCCCGCTGTTAACCCCTCCCCTGCCGCGATCTATGTAGATCGCGGCATGGGAAGGGTTCACAGAGGGAGCACACTCACTCTGTACAGTTGCCGGGCTCTCGTGATATAATCGCAGAGAGCCCGGCTGTTTGCTATGGCAACAGGACGCCAGATACCGGCGTCTTGTATTGCCAGAGCCTGTGATCACTGTATAAGCGATAAGGCATGGCAGGACAGAAGTCCTGCCATGCCTTATCACAGCGATCATCAGTGCTGTGCTGTGCTGCAAGTCCCCCAGAGGAACACAAATAGTGTAAAAAAAATTTAAAAAAAAAGGATTACAAAAATGTACAACAAAGAAAACTGAAAAAAACAAGACCCTTTTTAGGTGCTTTTTCTCATATTAGCATAAAAAAAAGTTTTAAAAAAATTGAAATCCCACATATTTGGTATCGACACGTCCGTAACGACGTGTACAATAAGTTGAACATGCTTTTTATTCTGCACGGCAAAAAGCGTAAAAACAAAACACTAAAAAACAGAGGCAAAATGTATAATTTTTAGCATTTTGCCTCCCAAAAAAGGCAATAAAAGTGATAAAAAAAAGCCGTATATTCCCCAAAATGGTACTGGTACGCAGAAAAAATGGATTGTATTATTTATGCTGCGTGATTAACGCTGTAAAAAAAAAATGTTAGAATTGATGTGTTTTTCCCTCCTTGTTATCATAAAAAAAAAAAAAAAAAAAAAAAAAGGTTTTCAATATAGTCTATGTACCCAAAAATGGCACCATCCAAAACTACAGTTCGCCATGCAAAAAACAAGCCCTTATACGTCCGCGTCGAAGTAAAAAAGTTATGGCTTTTAAAAAATGGAGATGAAATCCACCAAAAATCGTTGCGTCCTTGAGCCCAAAATAGGCCATGTCCTTAAGGGGCTGATGGACAAAGACTCAGAAAAACAGGGTTTCAAATCACTACCTGCTACAGCATGCTCCCATGACGTGCTCTGCACATTGTCCTTCATAAACACAGTGCATCATTCTGACCCTGTACAACAACCCAATCAATGTTCTGCTGCCCAAGTTTGCTGTTCTGAACTGAATATTACTGCCGAATAGAGTCTCTGAAACATGCGGTGCGTTTTATGTTTGACCTATACATAAGTAGAGGTTAATTCAAACATAGTTCCTGTTGGCCCAACTATGAGCCGTTCATAGTGTGTATGATTCATTCATCTTAGCTGTTTGAACGAGCAACAAGGGGTCCTGCAACATTGTGCATCTGTTGAATATACTCATTTGCCATGTCACAGACTGAACCAATGGGAATAAAAAACATCAATTCACTGCAAATTAATGTTTTCTGTTACAATCAAATCATTCAACACTGCACTGTTTCTTTGATACATTGATATCATCATGCTTCATATCGTTATTATCAAACGCTAATGGAGAAGTCTTGAAAAGAGCGTTTTTATCATTAGCTCTGCAAAATAACTTGCTAGATGATTTAATGGCCACATGAGGGAATGAACAGTGCCTTCTGCCAACAGTATCGCTTGCAATGTTACAAACATCTGTTGATGCTTGTATAACAAACACGTATACACTGGTTAATTGTCGTTAATATGCATTCAAGCTCTTCAAGTCTGTGGGAGTAAACTCAACACTGACGCACAAGTTATAAACAGGGAACAAGAGCTAGTCACCAGCGGGGATAATTAAAGAAGAACCTCCTCTGAAAACTTACACTGAAAGGGTCGTCTCAAGAAGACATCCCCGTTTTGTAAGGATTGTGGCCCAGTTGATCTGCTAATCACTGCAGGTTTGGCTTCTCAAACCCACAGAGATCAGTTATTGCCAGGGAAACAACTTGCTGTATATCACAGCTAATCAGATGAATGGACAACCATATAATACATGGGTGGGACTTCCTGATCATTTATGAGCCCTCTTCTGTGGCTCATACAGTAAAAGGGAGTCGCAAACAGAGGACTCTCCTCTCAGACATATACGTTTCACAATTCTTCATGAAAAACAATCCTTTTAATGGTCGCCGTGGTTGCTACTGAATCTGCTGGGCAACACAGATATAGTTACCAATTCGCTGCATATACATAAATAATGGTGTCAGAATTCTGGCCACAAAACTGCTCTTAACCCTTTCCAATCCACTATCTGATGTCTGAAGACATTCTGATTGAAGGCTGAACAACTCTGATGTCGGAAGACGTCCGGCAGGGTATTTTTACTGTACATTACTGGCCGCTCTTTTGTCAGGGGCCTCTCGAGCATGGCCCATATTGCAGACTGCACCAATGTCTTATGGCAGAAAAAGAAAGCTGCCTAGGAAACCCTGGATGCAAAATTGGATTGCAATGGGTTAATCAGTCAAGAAGAAGGAGTGCCTGGAAGCTCGAAGAGGGTGCAGCAGCACTTATGGCCACCGAATAAGTGCAGGATCTAGTGGATGCCTTACTGGAATGTCCCACGACAGAGCCAACCTACACTGTATTCTGCATTACATGAAGGTGCATTAAAGGGAATCAGTCATGATTAGAGATGAGCGAGCGTACTCGGCCACGCCCTTTTCGCCCGAGTACCGCGATTTTCGAGTACTTCCATACTCGGGTGAAAAGATTCGGGGGGTGCCGTGGGTGAGTGGGGGGTTGCAGCGGGGAGTGGGGGGGAGAGGGAGAGAGAGGGCTCCCCCCTCTTCCCCGCTGCTACCCCCCACGCCTGCCGGCGCCCCCCGAATCTTTTCACCCGAGTACTCAAGTACTCGAAAATAGCGGTACTCGATCGAGTAATTACTCGAAACGAGTACATTCGCTCATCTCTAGTCATGACCTTTAAAGGGCCAATAAACTACATCATGGGACTAAAGGTTTAGAGGGGAAGGAGTGGTGTTTGACACAGCCCTGGAATGTAAAGCAAAAGGCAAAAAAAAGTCACTGCGCTCATAAGAATAAGTAGAAAAAAACAATGAACGTCACTTACATGGAAAGAGGAGGGAATGGTACAAACCACACCCTTCATGGTTTCGGTTACATAAGGACCAGCTGTCCCACCACCATGTTACTTGTTTCCTTTGCTTGAATTAAAATTGAATCTTCTACCACTGGATTTTTTTTTCCTGACGTGTCTAGAAGGTTGAGGCTGGTACCATATGGCCCTCTTTCCATGCAAGTGACATTGACTGTTTTTTCCACTCACTCTTATGAGCGCAGTGAGTTTTTTGTCTTTTGCTTTACTTTATATACACCAACTTTTTTTTTTTAAACTTTGGGTTTCCCTGCTGCTTTCCTGGTTACCAGGATGCCCTGTGGGGCATAAGTGGTGCTGTTTCCTGATTGCCTACTGGGACTACAGGTCTCAGCGGGTGGCGCCAACCCAAGGGCCTACCCGTTCACACCAGGGTGAGTCCTTCTTGTTTTTTTGACATATTGTTTATTCCTTTGAGACGCTGTTCTGCTCACTCTTATTTTACAGCCCTGGAATGGGCACCCAGTGAGTATCAAGCACAGCTCCCCATAGTTTATGGGGGCTCAAAGGTCATGCATGACAGGTTCCCTTTGAATGAAGAATTACTTCCGTTAACAAGCCTTACCTCCATGATGGTCTCTCTCATGTGATCCCAGTCTTTTGACTTTGGCTCATATTTGGATGATCGAAGGAACATCTTTGGACCCTCTGAATAGCAATATGAAGTAGAGAACATTTCCCCATTAGCTGGACTGATATGGTTAGTAATGAATCATAGCTAACAGCCACCAATGGGGCAGCAGAAAATGTTTTATAGCCCAACAGAACATATAACGGGGGGTTGGGAGTTATGTACCTTTTAATCGTTTGTCATCTTTCACAAAAAAGAAAAACCGAATGCTGCTGCTTCTCTCCAACTGTGAGCTGGAAGACATAATGAAATGTTCAGACCACTAATCTCTATGACACTTCTTCCTTCTACCAAGCTTAGTTCTGAAACTTGTGGCTTGGCAAACACCTGTTGAGAAATACTGCAGAAAACCGCAAATACACACAAATATGGTATTTTAACAAAAAACACTGTTCTTTCTATGTAATTATGCCAAATTGACAAATAAAAAAAGCTACCTGATGGATTATGTGAAAATGGAAAGCTCACTTTTACAACATGCCAAAACAACAAACGTTACCTGTACTTAGCTCCTTAACAGCCCCTCAGCAAGTGATTTGATTCTCAATAATTGGGCATTTTTTAGCCATTTTGACACATGGCGGTTTAATTTCCCTTAATTTGCTTTTTTCAATTTGCTGAGTTATCTACATAAATTTTATGTCCATTTTTCATGACACAGGCAGATTTGATCTGAGTGTCTCAAGATAAAGCAGCTGTGTCATGCAGAAGGCAACAGACAGTCATGTAATTGCTATATCCAATGCCTTTATTTAAAGCGGTTGACCAGTATTTTTACTATTTGGTAACCTATTCTCAGTATAGGTCATCAAAAGTTGATTGGCAGTGGTCCGCCCATGGGATTCCCGCTGATCAACTTTTCGCCAAGCTGCTGTCAGTGCAAACAGCGCTAGAAGCAATTAGGGCTGTCCATAATGCAGTGGCTTGGATTGGTACTGCAAGCACAGCTGCCATTAAATTCAATTGGAATTGTGCCTGTAGTACCATCATAGTCCGCTGCAAAGTTGACAGCACTATCTGCTTCCAGCATTACTTGCATTGACAGTGGGCCCAGGTAACAGCTGACTGACAGGGATACTGAGCGGTGGTCTCCATCAATCAAATACTTATGACTTATTCTGAGGATTAATATAATGGTCATTAAGCTCTGTGTATGCTAAAAAGGAGAAGATGGATCTGCTCAACTGCAGTAGCAATGGCTTTAAACACTCACCGTGCCCATACAATGGTGCAAGTATGAGGCCCAAGGACCTCCTGGGATCATTAACCGGTTAAATATGGGTGAACAGGCAATTTAGAATTGGCTTGATTCAGCAAAACTGAGCATCTATCATCTGTACAATGTGCCTTTACAATAGGGACATTACCTAGTATCAACCGTTGTGTCCTCATCTTCTCCTTCTCCATCAGAACTGCTGTCCTGGAATCTAGGGTCTTCCTGCCAGGCCACTTTAGCCATTTTCACAGGTTCAATCCTATAGGGTTCTGTAAAGAAATCAATGGACCGAATCGTTATAATTATTGGCATTTGTGTGTCTTGTTTACTGGTCAATTGGTATACATATAGAAACCATAGTACAGAAAATACACATTTTATTGACAACACCTTAGTTCTATTACCAGAGATCTATATACCACAGATGTTAGACAGTAACATATATACAAAGGTCAGAATGTACAAAGAGTGAGTTTGTAGTCTGCAGCAATATAGCCACATAGTGACAAAGTCTGTTTGCGCCTTAATAACCAATTCATTTTTCAGTTTTTTTATCACCGTATTCCAGGGGCCATAGGTTTTTCATTTTTATATCGACATAGCCATATAATTGCTTGTTTTTCGCGGGACAAGTTGAATTTTTAAATGATATTTTTGGGTACAGATCACCGAAACATACAACCTTTATAATTAAAAAAAAAACATTTTTAGGAGGATTGGGGGAAAAAAAATTCTGCCATTTGTTCTTTGAATTTCCCTTTTACAGCGTTCAGCATGTAAATTAAATTATGAGATGACACCCTTTGTGATATTAATTCTGCAAGCCGGTACGATTATGCTAATATCAAATTTGAATAGTTTTTTTTTTGCAACTTTTTTTCACTTTATATTTTTTAAAATAACTTTTTGTTTATCGCTGCATTTCAAGACTCCCAACATTTTCTTTTTTGTCAACGGTACTGTAAAATGTTTTTTTTCCTGTGCGAGAGGAGTTGCATTTTTTATGGATACCATTTGTTGATCCATGTGACATTTTGATCACTTTTATTCCGTTTTTTTGTAAGGTGAGACAGGAAAAACTAGCCATTTCTGCCATATTTTGTAATTTTTTTCCATGGGGTGCACTGTGCGCGTTAAATAATGTACTAACTTCAGTATACTGGTAGTAGTGCATTAAAACGCCTATGAAGGGCAGCCAGAGGCTGAGTCTTATAGGCAACTGTAGTTGACAGACCTGGAGGCTGTATTCCAGCCTCCGTGTACCAAAGCAACCTATTGGGACCCTGCAATCACATTCTGGGAATCTGATGGGTGACTCCCTCTGACAGCCCTTTACATACTGCGATGATGCTGATCACAGTGTGTAAAGGATTAAATACTGGGGATCAGAGGTTTCTTTGGTCCCTGGTGCTAGAGCAAGTGCCCGGCTGTCAACTGAAAAGTCGAGCACCCACTCTCCCTGGCACGGGAGACCTGTTCTGGGCTTTAACCGCTGCACCGTCAAAAGAGGATGTTGCAAAATAAAGCCCCTTAACAGCTGCCGTCGAAAGATGTATGGGTGGTCGTTAACAGGTTAAAAACACACCGGACTCCTTTACATGAGTTTGTGTATTCTTTATAAAGCACATCCTGCTTCTATCTCAACTGATGTTATACCAAGGCTTCCATCACTGAAATGTGACAAAGCTTCACTCTCGACATACATGACTCATAAGCATGGATCCAGCATATTATTGTGTGCCACCATGAGTGGATTGGCATCATTCACTGAGAGTCATCTTACCATCCTGAGAAACATTCTCATCTGTACTTGTTCCAAAGAAAGAAAATGTGAATCCTACAGGCTCTTCCTTCTTCTGAAACTCGAAGTCCACGTTTGACTCTGAACTTTTATCTTCCATCTTTTGAGGGTCCTCCATTTGGTCCCACGTGGTCTCTTGCTCCTCTGCGGCTTGAGGTTTTACGGCTCCAAAAACATCTTTAAAATCCGCTATTACTTCATGGAAGATTTCTTTGGAGACTTCGGGTAGTTTTTCTGCTTCCAGTCGTTTCTTCTTTCTCTCCGATTTGCTGGAGGAAGAAAAAATAATTTCACTTTGCATTTGAAATACAAAATATTCTAAAAATGGAATTGATCACACTTTTGATGAAATTTTGCGGGTTCACATATTAGTTAAATACAAAGTGGTGGAAACAGATTTATTAAGGTCATAAAATAGAAAGATTTTAATACTACTCATATATAAAGGATACAATCAGGTTATATCAGCAGGGTCTAGATCACCATATACAGAAAGGAGATGTACATCCCCGTATATAGTGATATGGAGCATGTTGGTATAACCTGGGTATCTTCTACATACAATTATATATGTACAACTGGTATAAGTTATACATCTCCTGTATATAGTGATATATACCATGCCAGTATAACCTGGGTAACTCCTGTACATAATTATATATGTACAGCTGGTATAAGTTTTACATCCTATATATAGTGATATTGATCATGTTGGTATAACCTAGGTATTTCCTGTATACGATTGCACACAATTAAAAAAAAAACAAAAAAAAAACATTAAAAACCTGCATGTGGTTTTCATAAATTGCATGCGTTTTCTTCTTAAAACCACATGTATTGTTTAAAATCACCATGCAGTTTTTAATTGTGTGTGCAGTTTCTTAAAAATGCATGTAGCTTTTGAATACCGCATGCAGTTTTTTTTGTGTTTTTTTAAAATTGTGGTTCAAAACTGCAACAAACAAAATATAAACACAGCCTAAAGGCCTATTTAGACACAACGATTATCGCTCAAAATTCGCTCAAAAGCCGCCTTTTGAGCGATAATCATTGTGTGTAACTGCACTGATATTGTGCAGTTTTCGTTAAACCATCGCTCATCGTTGTCTTTCAGCATGCTGAAAGACAAGGATGGGGGATTCACAGCGGGATACAGATGATACTGTTGTTTCACCTGTATCCCGCTCCCTGATGACAGGCTGGGTATGAAGAACAGAGCGGTCCAGCTCTGTTCTCTATTTCCCGCTCGGCTATATAACAGCTGGGCACTCCGAACAGGGGACAGCTCGATGCAGAAGACAAGTGGCCCTTCTTGTCTTCTGCATCCTCCGCAATCATCTTGCGCTGTAAATGACAACGATTATCGCTCAAAAGACATATTTTTAGCAATAATCGTTGTGTCTAAATGGACCTTAAAGGGCTGCAGACAAATTTTCACATAGTCCAGGGAATAAGTTATGTATGGAAAGCTTATGCCAAGGGACTAGATCATGTATGGAAATTCATTTTGCAGCTGTATGCAGCACGGTTTAGGTATGGGTACAGGTGTGGGGGTACCCGAGCTGAGCTTTTGAAACCGGGCCCTTGAGCCTTTAGCTACACCCCTGACCTCTTCCCTGTATCAGCAGCTTTCTCTGGGAATAATGGCTTCATTTTAGAAAAAAAAGTAGTACAGATGAGAAGATGGGACAGCCTGCAAGAGCTTTCGGTGTCTTTAATTTAACAGCTTCCTACTCTGTGCAGGTTTATCATATCTATCCATAGAGACAGGAGTCATAATTCCCATGAAACAATATAAATTTATGGTGAGCGGATGGCATGGGTTCAGGAGGTAGATGTCAACTGTAAGATAAATCCCAGCTACTTAGCCCCTAAAATGGCAAAAGCAGACAGACAAAGGAACAGGGGCTTCTTCTGTCAATAATTCATCACCAGGCAATCAATTCTATACATATGATAAAAGTGACTGCATCATCGAGCCTCCTAGTGGGACTTGAAATAAAAAATGAACAAATAATTGGAAAGAGAAAATAAAAGGTTTGAGGGAAGAAAAAAAAATAAAAAAAAAAAGGAAAAAAATTAAAAAGTACACCTAACTGGTTTTACTGCAACTGTAACGGCCTGTACTTTAAAACTGATATGTTATTTTATGCCATACTGTGAACAGTGTAAAATAATGCCACTTTTTAGTCATCCTGCCCTTCAAAAAGCGGAAATTAAAATAAAAAAAACTTATCAAAAAGTTGAACATGCCTCTAAATAATACTAAGAAAAACTACAACTCATCCTACAAAAACAAGGGAAAATAAAGGAAAAAGGATAATTAAAAAAAAGTGTTTTGGTTCTTGCGATGTGGTAAAACAATTTTTTTTAATGTTCCTATTTTGCAAAAGTAGTAAGAGATAAAGTTACATAAATTTAGTATTGATGTAATTGTACTGACCTGCAAATAAAGTGTTATGCCTCACAGTGAAGGGCACAAAGCGTAAAAAGTAGCATCTACTCCTTTAATAGGGCATAAAAACAAGGCATGCCATCTTGGCACAACCCCTATAAGATCCAAAAGAGCTGCATGCTTGAGGAGTTAATGAGGATTTGTTTTAGTGACAGCTATTCATACTGCGCCATCTATTAGAAAATAAATGGTTGAAGCCTCTACCTTTATTCCCCTGAACTACAGTCCAGGAAGCCATTCACATACATGCACTGCATTGTAATGAGACTAAAGGCTGATTTAGGCACATAGATTATCACTCGAAATTCGTTATAATGATAAAAGTGAGCGATGGTTTTGCTTTTAAAGACGGATGTTTTTTTCCTAACAAAAATGGTTGGAAAATGTTAGGCGTTTCAGTCGTTGTATTATCGTTGTGTAATGTTTGCATTAAAAACTCCCCTTACAAAGAAAAAAAATTGCTGGACGACTGAACGAATTGCATTTTAATCAAATGATAAGCAAACAGCCGAACAACAGATTTTAAGTGGACTGAAGGAATGACGAGCGAATCATTAACGAAAACTGCATGACGGGCGCAAGATAGGCACAACAATAATTATTGCTTCAACTATGGCTTTTGAGCGATAATCGTTGTGTCTAAATGATAGGCTGATAGATCAGGTCAGCTATTTTGAGCCTAAGTTTTATACTTGCCATCACCGCTGTTCCCCTATCAGCGCTCAAATTGTCCGCTGCTATACATTAAGTGGCAAGCTAAGTAGTCCTCCCATTCGAAGCTTACAAAGAGGACTACTTCGCATATACCCCAAAGCATTCAGCGGCAGCTTTCATCGCTGACGCAATGGCGGCGAAGGCAAGTAGCAAACTTACATCCTCGGACTCTGCGGGTCGTCTACTTTGAGCCTATAAGCTTAGCTTATAGAGCTCAAAGTAGCTGATAGATTGGTTTTAACAAGCTCATAAAGAGATATCTCATGAATGTTCCATTATAAAGATGCTAGCCCCATAACAGACCCTTATAAAATAAGTGAACGAGGCGAGTCAGGTCTTTGTTTTTTAAGGCTGTGGAGGTGAGGGTTCCTTCCTTCACATATAGTGGCATTGATCCATACTATGCTGATTCTGGACCAAGGTTTATTAGTTTACCTTTACTATAGTCAATTTTAGCTTATGTAAATTGCCTTGGGAAGCTCAGGATAATTTGAGGAAGTTCCTCTTTCCTTCTTATTGCTACTGTATTTATTTCTACTTATGCGTTGTAGGTAAACTTCAGTTAAACCAACAATGGCTCCCTACTATTCAAGATGGTGTACTTTTCATGTTTTATCTTATGCCATAAGATATAATCAAAGTAGATGGATGATCCGAGTATTTTCCAATAACAAAAAAAAAACAAAAAAAAAAAAACTTCACTTCTGTAGCTTTCCTAATAATTATTCAGGGATTCTGTACAAGTGTGCAAGAACAGGTGGTGTTTTGCTGTTATACCGTACATATGTATTTAGTTACCTTTCTGTTTTCTCTGTCTCTGCTTTTGTCTCAAATAGTGCATGGTCCTCCTTGCTTGGATCATACTGAAGGGCATTCAGATCCCTGACAGGAAGAAAAACACTTATTATGAATAGAAGCAGTAAAACATTAAAGGAAGACAATCTTTAAAAGGGGTTGCTTGGAACCTTTACTATTCTCCGTATTGGTCATTGATAGTTGAATGGCAGGGCTTCCCAGCAATGGCCAACAATGCTTATTGGAGTGGCCTCACTTAGACAGCTACTTGCTTATATCAGTCCCATGTTTACAATACGATAGTGTGTATTAGCCTGACCGCGGGCCCCTGACCTGAACTCAAAGCATCACAGGAATGTATCAAGCTCGGAGTTTGGATTAGGCGACCCGCAGTCAGGCTAGGACACATATGGAGCTGAAATACTCAAGTGTGTTCGCAGGCTTATCATGAGCGCTACTGCGGTTTCTTTTTTGAGTCAGAGTGGAAAGAACCGATAAGTATTAATTGCTTCCCTTCTGGTGGACCCGGTACAACTCTGTATTATGAAGCGACACTTAGTCCGCCAGCTATAACAGCGGATCATCACAGGTTTACTGGTGGCAATCTGTGACGCTCGCCGATTGGTAGAAAGGATAGTCTGCAGAGCCCTACTACAAGTCATACCCCTTCACCCACTTATCCTCTGACATCGAATACATCTATAGATCCCAGAAATCTGCGGGCAGAAATCTATTAATGACAATGGGACTGTATGCATGTTGGAAAATGATTAAAAGTAAACATCCCCTTTATAAAAATAGTAACATTAGGGACATACTTCTGTAAATACAGAACACTATAAAGGGTTGTCCCATGAAAGAGATTGTTTAGAATCAAATCCAGTCCATAATTAAACATTTTGTATTTGCACTTATTAAAAGTAGGTTTCTATTCCCAGATGTTAGAATAGCGCCACCTGCTGTCTATCTAAGTAATTGATGCACTTGCTCAGGCTTGTTTCTTTCTCTGGTTCACTGCATAGAAACAAACACTTGCAGTTGTGTCCACCTTGGAACATTTACTGAGGTGGACCGTATACAGAAATGCTCTTCAATTGAAACAGCATTCTAAATCACCAAATGCGCATGAATTTTATCACAGCAATTAATATTGTGACTCAGTAATGTGCATGACCCCCACGTGCCTGTCTGCACCTCCAACATTTGGGCATGCTCCTGATTAGACAACGGATGCCGCTCTGGGAGGGTTCACCTCCCAGTACCTGGAGCAGGGCATCAGTGAGCTCCCCGGGATAGTTTATGGCACTACTTGGTGGCTTCCACATTCTGTATCAGTACAAGTTCTCAATTGGATTCAAATCTGAAGAATATGAGGGCCAGCCTGCCTACACACTGGCCACATGAGACCGGACACGGTCCTGCACCAAGAGGAACTCCGGACCTTCTGTACCAGCATAAGGTCTGATACTGGCTCTAAGGATTTCAACCCGGCACCGTTATTTATCATGTAGAGGTTTGTTCACTGCTCTAAGGATGTGCCTCCCCAGACCATCACTGACCCACCACCAAACTGGCCATGCTGGATAGCAGGCAGCATAATGTTCAACACGGTGTCTCAAGACTCTTTCACAAGTGCTCACTGTGAACCTGCTCTTATCTGTGAAGAGAACGGGGGCACCAGTGGTAGATATGCTAATTCTAGCGTTCTCTGGCAAATGCCAATCAAGCAGAACGGTGCTCGTCTGTAAGCACAAGTCACACTTCAGGATGCTGGGCCCTCATGGAGTCCAGTAAGCCCGCTTTTACAGTGTTCCTCCTTGCACAAAGCAGCAGATACCAGTCCTGCTGCCAGGTTGATGCCCTTCTACGGCCCTGTCCAGCCCTCCTCAAGTAAATGGCCAGTGTCTTGGCATCTGCTCCATGCTCTTAAAACTGTGCTGAGAGACACGGCAAACCTTCTTGTGGTGACACGTATGGATGTGCCATCCTGGAGGAGCAGGACTACATGTGCAACTTGTATGCTACTAGTAATGACAAGGACACCAGGAAGTTGCAAAACTAGCAAATAATCAGTAAAGGAGGATAAGAAGAGTAATTTTCATAATGGTCTGTGGCTACCATGTGTAAAACCATTCCTTTTTGGAGGCTTGTCTTGCTGTTACCTCTCCAGTTCCCCTGTTATCACCTTCATTTGCAGCAAGGCAGGTGGAGTTGGTTCACAATTACTTAGGTTTCCTAGCTGGACAGGTTGATATCCCTGAAGTCTATGTGACTTGGTGTTATTGCTGTGATGCTTAAGTGCTCCTTTCATTTTCCTGACCAGTGTACAACAGTATAGTAGCAGTTTATACTGACACACACCACACACTCTTACTTAAATGTCTTTGCTTTAGCAGTCTTTTTGTTGGTTAGCTGTGGCTCCACATTAACGTTTAGGACATTTTTCAAGATGTCTAGGTTCTTCTTCTTTTCAGCTGACAGATCATCAGCATCATCATCTGCCTGCAACATCTGTGGTTGTTCTGTAAGAAGCAACGCATCATGTTAATTAAAAGGAACCATGAATAAGGTGCTAAAATGTTTTGTGGAAGGAAAACATTAATTGTGGAGGAACGTTCTTATTTTTGCCATATGAAGGGGCCACAAGCAGATAATAGGTTATATAGATTAGAGGATGGGGGATTGAGTTTAATAACATGCTGACTGCTTCCAAAACATTTTTTTTTTACTAGAAAAAACCTCTAAGGCTGGTTTTACAATTGTGCATTGGTTTCTGATCTCTAGCTCCATCATTGTGCCAAATCTCCAACATAATGGCGCCCAATGTACCCTATTGACAATATTGGGAAACGTCAGTTTCCTGGAATCCCCCCCAGCCATTTTACTGGACAAAATAATGCCCAATATGCCACTTTTGACCAGCATTTTGTGCGAGATCTGCAGCAAAACTTCCATAGGAACAAACCTTTACTTAAGCTGGTCATACATCAGATCACATTGAGCCAAGAGTCATTTTTTAAAATATATTTTTGGCTGAAACTTTAACCCCCTTCCCCCTCCAGGACGTACACTTACATCCTGGAGCGTCGGGGTATGTAGATCGCGGCAAGGAAAGAGTTCACAGAGGGAGCGGACTCCCTCTGTGTCTCCGACTGGCTCTCGCGATAACATCGCGAGAGCCCGGTCTGTCACCATGGTAACAGGACGCCAGACACTGGCGTCCTGTATTGCCTATGCCTATGATCACTGTATAAGCAATAAGGCATGGCAGAGCAGTAGCTCTGCCATGCCTTATGACAGCGATCATCAGGGCAGTGGTTAAAGTCCCTCAGAGGGACACAAACAGTGTAAAAAAAACAAAGATTAAAAAAATGAATTAAAAAAAATTTAAAAAAAGAGTAAAAAAAAACATTTTTTTATGCTTTTTCTCAGATTAGCATAAAAAAAAAATAAAACCCCACATATTTGGTATTGTCGCATCCGTAATGATGCGTACAATAAGTTGCACATGCTTTTGACTGTGCACGGAAAAAAACGCGAAAAAACTGAGGCAAAATGCTAGTTTTTAGCATTTTGCCTCACTAAAAACACAATAAAAGTGATGAAAAAAGCCGTATGTACCCCAAAATGGTACCAGTAAAACTACAGCTCTTCTCGCAAAAAATAAGCCCTCACAGAGCTCCGTACATCGAAAAATAAAAAAGTTACAGGACTTTGAATGCAGGGATTTAGAAAAGAAAAAAGATTTAAAAAACAAAAAGGGTTTTTATTGCAGAAAAGTGGGAAAACCTAAAATAAAAATATAAGAATTTTGGTATCGTTGTAACCGTACCGGTCCGCAGAAAAAATGGAATGTCTCGACAGCGTGGCTTACCCATGCAGGAGTAAGGCACGTTTTTGCTCAGCTCCCGGCTCCCCAGCAGCACTGACCTGTGCAAACATCGTTACACCGGCGAAAAAGCGGTCCCTAAGCAGGCGATGGGGAAGAGGAGACCTTCAAGCAAGCGCGGGGCGGCAGGAGAGGACGAGCCGCCGACGATTCAGAGATATTTCGGGGCGCGCGGTCCGGCGGCTCCCTCCCCCTCTGACAAGATGGCGCCGAGCAGAGCGCGCTCTCTCTCCACTCCCCGCAGCAGCGGCAGCACGGAGCCCCGAGAGCGGACGTCTCCCGGCGCGGAAGGACCAGGAGGACACGAGGAGGCAGAGGAGACAGATAAGTGCCAACATGCACAAAGGGGACACTCACTAAGGGCAAACAGCCCAGGCCCTCCCCCCAGCCCTCACAGCTCTCCCAGTCCACATGCTCCCCACAAAAGGGATAAACAAACAGAGGGACATGAGAACCCTGTAAGCAGCAGGAGACAGCATGCATCCCCACAGTCACCTCAGATAGATACTGGCACAGTCCCAGAGAAAAATGCCCCAGTCACACGTCCAAAAGCACCAAGCAGCAAGTCCCAGCAGTCTGAGGGGAGTAGTAGTCCAGGGCTCCAGGGTAATCAAAGAGGCCATGCAAAAGCCCCAGCAGCACGCCCAGCCAGTCCGCCATTTTACAGCGACTCCTCGTCAGACGAAGAGTGGGATTGGAAGGCACACCTAAGAGCCCTTCCGACAAAAAGAGACTTCCAACGCTTGGAAAGCTCACAAAAAGAAGCGATGTCCCTAATACAGCAAGAACTTAAGCATATGGGGAACCGCATTGGCGCCGTGGAGGAGACACAAGAAGAGATATTTACAACACTTGAGACCCACAGCCAAATCATAAATGCGCAAGCACAGCAAATGACGGATATGATGTCTCATTTGGATGACCTTGAAAATCGTCATAGACGTAACAACCTTCGCTTGCGGGGACTCTCGGAGGAAATTGCCCCCTCTCAGCTCGAGGACTGGGCCCGAAATTTCTTTAGCTCACTACTGCAGCGTCCACCGGACCGGCCAATAGAAATCGATCGCATCCACAGAACCCTAGGCCCCAAGCCGGACGACCCAGAAAGACCGCATACACTTTTTTAAAGACAAAGAAGCCATCTTAAAAAATGCACGCGACAGGAAAGACCCCCTCACCCATAATGGCGTCCCAATAGCGATCTTCCCGGACCTGGCCAGACGCACCCTCCAACTCCGCAGAGCCGTCAAGCCGCTCCTCGACCTTCTCCGGGCCAACAAGGTCCTCTACAGATGGGGATACCCCTTTCAACTCTCCGCCTCAAGAAACGGGAAGTCAGCGGTCTTTAGATCCCCTGCAGACCTTCCTAAATTTCTCGGCATCCTGGAACTCCCAATGGTCACGATCATAGACTGGCCCCACACGCCCGCACTCCCCATCACAGCACCCAGAACAACCTGGCAGGAAGCCAGGCCAAGACGCTCGAGGAACAGGAACCACTCCACGCGCCCACCACCATGAACAATTTTACGGGAATATCCCCCAGCGCAAACAACGCATCGCGCCGACCAACCCCGCGAAGGAATGTCACCGTTGACACACGCCAGTTCAATTTTCCTGTTGCATAGGCCTCATACTTACTTACCCGCTTGAGCTTCTACACCATTTACACTAATTTACACTACTTAACACACCGAGCTTTCTAGCACCTCACTAGCCTGTCTCTCACCCCCCCACTCTACAAATACCCTCCCAGACAGCTAAGTCGCCACACATTTAGCATCTTATCACAGGTCACACAAAAACAGACAACCCCAGCAAACACATGAGCACAGAAGGGGACGCCGGGAGCAGCTCCGGCATCCTTAAGTCACATCCCCCAACGGGTGGACGCCACTATGGTGCCGTCCGATTCTGACCATAGGTCCGAAACCCACCTTACAAGATTGGGGCACCGTGTCCCAATCGACGGAAACTCTGCTTTCTGTCTCCCCCCTTCCCTTCAACCCCGTACCCCCCGGTCCCCCCCCCCTATGCCCCCAATTTTCTCCCCAAAACCTCCTGGTAGCGTCTCGGGTGCCCTGGGAACCCCTCCACCCAACACCAAACAACCACCATGACGGATCTCTCGTTCTGCACTTATAATGCCAGAGGCCTAAACAACCCCTCTAAAAGAGGCCAGATCCTGGCGCATTTCCACAAAAAACACATTTTAATCGCATTTCTCCAGGAAACACATTTTAAGAATGGCCATATACCTAAATGCACTAATAAATTCTACCCTACATGGCACCATAGCCCCCACCCCGAAAAAAAGGAAGGCGGGGTTTCGATAGCGATCTACAAAAACCTTCCCCACAAAGTACTAGCATCAGAGACCGACCCCGAGGGCAGATTCCTATTTCTTAAACTAGATCTAGGACATCGGGTGGTAACAATGGCTAACATTTACTTTCCCAACACAGGACAAACCACCTTTGGGCTCAGCACTCTGGGGAAGCTGGAACGGTTCGCAGAGGGGTCCGGCATCGTTCTTGGAGGAGACTTCAACGTAGCGATGGAGCCTGGCCTGGATACGTCATCGGGTAAGTCCGGGGTTCCCCTGGTAGCCTTACGTAGACTACGGAGACGCCTGCTAGACCTCAGACTCGTTGACCTTTGGAGGACTCTTCACCCAAAGGCCAAGGACTTTAGTCACCATTCCACCGCACACAATAGCTACGGGCGACTAGACTACTTGTACATCTCTCATGCCTTCTTGGACCTGTCCCCCAGAAGCTCTATAGGAGACATCCTATGGTCCGACCACGCACCCGTTTACGGAGCCCTACTGGGTCAGGCGCACAGGAGGGGCTACAATTCCTGGCGCCTGAATGACAACCTCCTGAGCGATGCCTATTGCCGAGAGGACATAACTAGAACCATCGAAACATTTGTTGAGACCCACCGAGTCGACACCACCTCCCCTCCCATACAATGGGAAGCGCTCAAATGCGTACTACGGGGAATCTTTATATCCCATGGGGCGAGACTTAAGAGACAGATCAGGCAAACTGAAAGATCTCTTTACAAAATTGGATAATACAGAAAGGGCGAACAAAGCTAAAGCCTCCCCCTCACTAAGCGCAGAGATCGCCTCCATTCGTCAGCAGATATTAGCCATACTAGACCAGGCTCACCTGTGCATGAGGGACAGACTAAGGGGCGGGCTATATGAGTACGGCAATAAATGCAGCAGATGGCTAGCAAGAGCCCTAAACCCACGCGAACAACACTCTTATATATTCGCCCTTGACTCTCCACAAAAGGGGAGGGTCCACGCAACTGAAGACCTATTAGATTGCTTTGGGCAATATTACACAGAACTCTATAACATCACAGAACCCGCGGAGGCCGCCCAAGGCGACCCCCTAGACCACGTAGAATCCTACCTACGCGAATATGCTCCCAAACAGGTTCCTGAGACAAAAGCAGAGGCCCTGGACCAGGATCTTACGGAGCAGGAGGTGCTGGAGGAAATTCGGAATCTAAAAATAGGAAAGAGCCCCGGCCCAGATGGCTTCACGCCCCGATTTTATAGGACGTTTGGAAGCCAACTGGCGTCAATACTCTGTAAGACCTTTAACGCCATCTCCGACAATTGCCCCTTCCCGCAACAGGCCCTACAGGCCATCATTACAGTCATACCAAAGCAAGGGAGAGACCCCCTATCTTGCGGGAACTATAGACCCATTTCTCTACTAAATGTGGACACTAAAGTCTTCGCAAGAACATTAGCCACCCGCCTAGGACCACTTATCCCCACACTCGTACATAGAGATCAGACTGGTTTTGTCCTGGGCCGAGAGGCAAGAGATAGTACCATCAGAACTTTATCCCTGATAAGCAGGGCACGAAACGCGAAAAGCCCGTTATGCCTCCTATCGTTGGACGCCGAAAAGGCGTTCGACCGGGTCAAATGGAAATTTCTTGAGTCCACACTACAGAAGATAGGTCTAGGGGCGAGATTGAGAAACTGGATAATGGCCCTATACAACAAGCCCACAGCCCAGATAAGAGTAAACGGGAAACTCTCCCACCCGATAAACATCAGAAACGGCACGCGCCAGGGGTGTCCACTTTCCCCAACCCTGTACGTGTTAGTAATGGAGTCCCTTGCCAACGCAATCAGATCGAATCCGGAAATTCAAGGTTACAAAATAGGCCAAACTGAGCACAAGGTGGCCGCATTTGCGGACGACCTTTTGGTCTATATAACGAACCCCAACAGAGCCCTACCCGCCCTCCTACGAGAATTCGATAAATACAGTAAAGTTAGTAATTTCAAAATCAACCTACAAAAATCCGAGATCTTAAATATAACACTGCCGTCCTCTGATATAGCTCAACTGAGACCCTTATTCTCACTGTCGTGGCGGGAAGACCATATTAAATACCTAGGCACGAAACTGCCCTCAGACCCAGACCAGATATACGACTTAAACTTTGAGCCCATATACCGTTCCCTGATGAAAGACACAGAAAAATGGCGCCCACTAACACTTTCCTGGACCGGCAGAATTAATGCGGTCAAGATGATCTTCCTCCCGAAACTCCTGTATCTTTTTCAGACCCTCCCAATACAACTCCCAAGGAGTTTCTTTATCAAGATACGAAAGACGGTGACATATTTCGTATGGGGTGGGTCCAGACCTCGGTTGAGTTACAAACTTCTCACCCAGAAAAAGGAAAATGGCGGGCTGGGCTTGCCAGACATGTTGCTTTACCATAGGGCCGTAATAGGTAAGACCGTCCTGGACCTCATGCACAGGGGGCAAACTAAATTATGGGTCGAAATGGAGCAGAGCTCTGCCCCATTCCAAGCTCAAGGTCTCTTTTGGCTCAAGGGCGGACTGGGCAGAAGGGGGATCAGAGTGTCGCCATTTCTGAACTCACTTCTACGAACATGGGACAACTTCGCGAGCAATAACGGGCTGATATCTACTCCTGGTCCCTGGACCCCTCTTGTGGGAAACCCGGAGTTCCCTCTTGGGATAGGGGGCCTGGCACTCCTGAGTAACCTAGGAGTCCATCTGCCAAGAATACACGACATACTAGGAGAGGAAGGAATTAGGCCACTGAGCTCGTTGATGGGGGAGGGGGGGGCCGTAGCGGGTGCGTGGTTTCAATACATGCAGCTAAGCCACTTTATCAGAACGCAGAGCAGAGCCTCAGATCTGTCTACCCCGCCTACTCCTTTTGAGAAGCTATGTGTGGACCCCCGTGAGTCGAGGGGACTGATCTCCGTGGTCTATAACATGCTGGTGGCCCGGGGAGCCCGGGACTTAGTAAGAGGTTGCCGTGGAGCCTGGGAGAGAGAACTAGGGCGACCCTTGCCCGACGAGGACTGGGCTAGGGGCGTCAATCTGACCCACAGAATGTCAGTCTCGGGCAGACACCACGAGCTAAATTATAAGCTCATTACGAGATGGTATCGCACACCGTCACTACTAGCCAAAATATACCCTGGCACCACAGCCAACTGCTGGAGATGCCTGAAACAAACAGGAACGCTCACGCATATCTGGTGGTCCTGCCCTGGGATTAGAGGTCTGTGGTTAGAGATACAAGCCCTGTACAATGTACTGAAAAGAAGCTCACTGGCTCTCTCCTCTGAGATTGCGCTCCTCTCAATCCTGCCGGGCTCCATCGCTGCCATTAAGAGGGATATCCTGAGATTCTTCCTTCTAGCTATGAGAGCAGTGATCCCCCGACTCTGGAAGTCCCAGACGATGCCGACACGCCTGAGCTGGACAGCTGCCCTAGATGATATCCGATATATGGAAGAGCTGAGAGCCAAAGATGACGACAAATGGCTGAAATACTACGATGTGTGGGAGGTATGGATGACGTTTCGAAATTCTGACGAGTTCAAGCAATGGCTTGAACACGGGGTATTACCCACTTGATAGACGACAGGGAACCCACTAAGGGCCCTACCCGGGACGCTACTTCCCCCCCCCCTCCTTACCTCCTTCTTCCTCACCCACCTCCCCTCTCCTCTACTACACAGCCACCCCCCTTCTCCCCAATTTGCTTAAGTTCTACTCAATCACTCTCACTGATGTTACCCCCCACATTACACCTTCACACACACCACCTTTCTACCTCATGACACACCACATCCACGTTGAGTCGAGGATCACTCTTAGACGATCCGACTCCCACACGCCTTTTAAGGTTAATATCGCACAAGTAACAAACATGGTTTAATAGTCTGCAAGAGACTGTTTTTGTTTTCGATAATAATTAACTGTTGAAGTTAATCCCTGAAGTCTGGAGCTATTTTACATTTTCCTGTTGCGGCGACAGGAGTCTCCACCGCAACGGACAATCGCACCCCTTTACTGTACTGCCAACCAGGCTTCGGGACAGTTATTGCCTTTTATGCATGTCAACCACTTGCAAACTTGTATGTTTAAAACTCTGAATAAACACATTTTGATAGCAAGCATAAAAAAAAAAAAAAAAAAAAAAAAAAATGGAATGTCTCATTTATGCTGCATGATTAACGCTGTAAAAAAAGAAAAAAAAAATCTATGACAGAATTGATGCGTTTTCTCTCCCTGCTATCATAAAAAAAAAGTTTTACAATGTAGTCTATGTACCCAAAAGTGGCACCGATAAAAACCACAGTTCGCCACGCAAAAAACAAGCCCTTATACGGCCGCAGCGACGGAAAAATAAAAAAATTATGGCTTTTGATAAACGGAGAAGAAAATCCGCCAAAAATTGTTGCGTCCTTAAGCCCAAAATAGGCCATGTCATTAAGGGGTTAATGGAAGCTATTAGTTTTTCTTACCTGTGTCTTCTTCATCCTCACTACCGTCTTCTAAAAATCGTGCATCCATTTTGAACCGTTCATCAGTTCCAAAGCGGGACTGCAACCGCATGAGCTGCACAATCATGTAAAGTATAAAAGCAAGATAATTTGGATGTGCTTATGGAAAAAACAGAATGTTACTGACCAAGAGCAGCTATTTAAGGGGGCACTAACTTTTCAGACAACTTCTTCTCATCTACTAGCTTGTGTTAGTCTCATCATTTCCATAATATACT
Organism: Eleutherodactylus coqui; assembly: GCF_035609145.1. Taxonomy (NCBI): domain Eukaryota; kingdom Metazoa; phylum Chordata; class Amphibia; order Anura; family Eleutherodactylidae; genus Eleutherodactylus; species Eleutherodactylus coqui. The sequence goes on along the minus strand of NC_089839.1, from coordinate 156,215,953 downwards.
TGCATTAAAAAGGTTGTTGCTTTTCCACTGTAAATCACATTTGAAGTTGCTGCCACTAGGTGTCTCCCTTTTAGCTTCTCTGCAATACACCCTCTGTCATAAGGTACAGAGCTTCTCTAGTAACCAAGACACAGGGACATTTCCATAGCAACAGGGAAAGAGGCCATCTTCACAAGCAGCTCCTGTGCACTCAGAGGCTGCAGGCTGACAGATCCGCAGACACTGTGATAACTATCTCCAGTCTCTGCCTCTCCTGCTGTTACAGTGTGTGCGAGCACACATTGCGCACAGACACACATACTGTAATGGGTTTACTAACCATTTGGCTTGAATGTCTCTAAATGCCTGATCGTCCTGGGAAAGCAGAGAGGTTGGCATCCAGATACTGCCGTACCGGTGATTGGACCAGAGAAAGTGCAATGCAGCATGGGAAGTAAAGGTGAGGAATGGCAGGACATGGAATGAACTACTGGCAGAATGCTAGGCTTGCCAAACGCCCCCTTCATGAAAGTAAAATGCAAACAGCAGAGCAACATAAAAATGGGAAACACCTCCTGAAAATCAGTACTCCGACATGAAATGGTGCAAACAGCAGCAAATAAGAGGGGCAAGGAAAACCTGATATATTTTAGAAAACGTGGTGAAATCTTAGGTATGTTTTACACAAGGAGAAAGAACTGACCTTTTCACCATATCGTCCTTCATAATAAGTCTTTAGCTCAAATCTCTCATCATCTTTCTCTTCTTCATCATCTGAATCTTCCCCACTGCTGTCAAACAGCTGAGTTTTTACATGATTTTCCTTATACAGGAAAAAAAAAATAGTAAGATATACAGGACATCACATATTGCACACTTAAAGACACAAGCCACATGGCCAAAGTTCGCAGTATTACCATGCTACATCCCAGCCTAATGAAAGGGAACGCCTAGTTTTCCACAACTTGACAACTGCAAGAAATCCATACCTCTTAGATTTCTTGCAACTGATGAGTCTCAGTAATTTGGAAGTCCCAACGTGACCACATTCACGATCATTAGATTGACGTGTAGCATGGTAACACTGAAAGTTTTTCCCAGGCGTCGTGCGTTAGAGCCAAAGCCAAGCAACTCCAGCCTAAATTCTGATAGGGCTACTAGTTCACACATCAGGAGTCCCGACGACGCATCCACACAGGATGACTGACATATCAATGTATCAGTGTGTATAGAGAAAGTTATCAGACTCTGGGGGCAAAGTAGGCAGGACTCACTGTCTCTTCCAGGAGGCTTGTCAGAATATACTCTGCTTTTCTCTTTAATTTATGTTATTAGAAGCAGAATGTCTCTCTCCCGCTGTCAAATCCTGCTTTCAGACAAAGTGTAGTGTAGGGACCCACAAGAGTGAGGATCCTGGATTTCAGTTTGTGGGCTACCAGATTTTGCTCAAAACATTAACTAATACCTTGTATTTATCGGTTCTTCTTATTTTTGCAGCATAAAGTCTGGCTTTAAATGCTGGGGTGGCCAGGGTGGGGTGGCAGTACCAGTGCGGTTCATTTGTGAGGTGCAGAGCAATCTACCAAGCTGAATTGTATGTGGAGTCATTAATAGGCTGTAAGCCTGCATGGTTGTGGTGAAAATGTAATTGTCTATTTGAAACCCTCCATCTTCTATTCAAACAGCCATGAATGTTTAATGTATAAGTTTTGATAACTTATCGACTTGCTGGAACCATGTTAATATTTGGACATAGTATCACCATTGCCTAAAGAATTATGGCCCAATTACATGCAACGATTATTGCTCAAAATTTGTCCAAACGTCCGGAAGTGAGCGATAATAGTTACGCGTGAAAGCGAAACTATCGCTCACTTGTCATTAGTGATTGTTTGAGCTGACTTCTCGTGCGGTGTGAAAGCTCCCACACAGCGCTTCCCATAAGAAGTGCTGAGCAAAGAGCGAGAAGCTGACAAGAAGGACTTTCAGTTTGAATGCACTGCACGAGTGCTAACGACCTAAGCGGGGACGTCGGTGCTCATGTAGTCGCTGAAACGACTGTCGGCCCTTGTCAAAGGGCCTTAAGGCCTCATGTCCACGGGGAAAAGAAAAATTAAAATCCGCAGTGGATCACCCGCACGCGAATCCGCGCCACATAGGGATGCATTGACCACCCGCGGGTAGATAAATACCCGCGGATGGTCAATAAAAGTGAATAAAAAAATAAATTCTGGAGCATGAAAAAAAATGGACATGCTCCATTTAGGTGCGGGCCTCCCGCGGAGACGGCTCCCGCAGGCTTCTATTGAAGCCTATGGAAGCCGTCCGGATCCGCAGGAGACCCGCATCTGAATTAAACTCACCTGCTCTGGGCGATGCAGATCTTCCTTCCTTCGTGGCAGGATCTTCATTCTTCGGCCCGGCGGATGCGCATGGCACGCAGCACATCTGCCGGGCCGAAGAAAGAAGATCCGGCCGCGAAGAAGGGAAGACACGCACGGCACGCAGCAGGCGAGTTTATTCTTATTTTAATGCCTCATGTCCGCGGGGCAGGAAGGACCCGCTACGGATTCTCCATGGAGAATCCGTAGCGGGCCTGATTTTCCCCATGGACATGAGGCATTAGTCTTGTGATTCTGTTGTCTAATTAGTCTTGTAGGACTATCATTGTTGTCTTAAGATCTGAACCTAAAATCTGAGTCCTATGTATATTTGACGCTTAGTGTTTTACGAATCAGTTTAGTTTATCTGATCTGGTTGTATCTGAGGAATGGCCACTTTAGATTATGACCTTTTCATACAAACAACTCTCTGTATTGATATTTGCAATGCAAATATTAGTAAGACCTATAAAGTACAGAAGTACAGAAGAAGGGGAGTTAGAAGCATTTTGGACCTGTTATAGGGAGTGTCCTCTCACAGTGCGGTTCTAAAGAGTCCCCTGTTCTCTGACTTTTCACCGCCGCTTCTCCGGTTGATGCACAAAGCAGATGAAGTATGCCCTGCACTACTTTACCCAGAATATATTGCATATTTGCCGACTTCTGAGATAGAGAACATACCTTATCATCGTGTACATTGCTTGTGCTTGCCTCCTCTTCCTTCTCACTTTCCTCCTCAGATTCAGAATTAAACATAATGTGTTGGCTCTTCTTTGCAGGTTGCGAGTCCTGAAATGCAGGGTAAAGTATTGATTTCCCATTGCTTTTATAACATAATTTGTAGTGTTTGAGCTATGTCTGCCCTTGGGGTGTCTCACTACAGATATTGGTGGCATATTGCTTCAATATATTTAAACAGCAGGGGTCTGACCCCTGACAATTACTAGAAAGTGACAATGGCGCTAGGAAAGGATTGTGCCACCCCGACTCCACTCAGCTTTTCATGGTGAGTAGAGGCGAAGTGGCATAGTGATTTTCGAGTGCTGTTGCCAGATTGCAATGACTGGGGGTTACAGAAGTCATATACCCAAAGGTCAGACATTGGTGGTATTCCCATTAGCTTCGATACCGTTGGAAGTAAATGCCCTTTTACACACAACGATTATCGCTCAAAATTCGCTCAAAAGCCATCTTTTGAGCGATTATCTTTGCTTGTAAAATGTGTGCACATTGTGCACTTTCCAAGGGCCATGTCCTTCAGGCGTTAAAAGGGACATAACAGAAAATTTCAGAGCTTCCTCACCAGTTTATGCAGAGCTCCTTGAATAGTCTGTTTTTGCTGTTCCCGCTCTTTTCTCCTTTCTTCCATTGCTGCCAGCCGCTTCTGATTATCCTGAAGCTGTTTAGCTTTTGCATTGATTTGCTCATTAGAGCTGCTCTTCTGGGGGACTTTTGGTTTAGCAACTAGGGTTGTGGTAGGACTTGTATCATCACCACCGCTAGACTCATCACTACTGCTGCTACTACTGCCATCTATTTCACTTCTCTGCTGGAGATTCGCTGGGGTCTCCCTGACTGGTTTAGAAGTTTTTTCACCATGGTTTTTGGAATCCTGCTTTACTTTGCTTTTAGGTGTACGGTTTCCTTTTTTCTCATTGCTTGCAGTCACAATTGTTGTAGGTTGACTACATGTTTTAGAAGAAGATTCAGGGCCGTCTTTCCCCTTAGAACATGATAATGAGGACATCAGTGATCCCAAACCCTTAAAGGCTGGAGGTTTGATTGGAGGATTTTTTGTTTTCTTCTTTCGCTTTGGTTGATCATTTGAGCTATCATCATCATCATCATCATCTTCTAAAATAGAAGCTACAATGTCCTCTGGCTCGATACCCTTCTTTTTCTTTGGACTCCCAACTGCTACTTTGTTGATTTTTGTAATTTGTTGTGTTTTATTCAATGCTTTATCACCTGCACTGGTGACAACTATTGTGTCATCACCATCATCTGCAGATGATGTAGAAACTGATTTTTCTAAAGACTTTAATTTATCGACGGCAAGATTAGCCTGACAGAGTTCATGTTCCATGGACCTGCTTTCACTTTCTGAATGGGACATACTGCTTTCCGAGTTACCTGGTTCCAGAGCTCTAGAGTGTTCATTTGATTTCTTTTTTGTTGTCCGCCTGTCATCAGATCCATTTAGTTGACCTACAGTATCATGCTGCATACTTTTTAATTCATCAATACTAATATCAGTACCTGCAGAGCCATATTCCTGGTCAGAATCAGTTTTATCTGTGCTGTCAGATTCATCAGCTTCTTTAGCCAGTGCCTCAAGGTCTCCTATTGACAGATCCAGTCGGTAGCAGTTTTGCATCATGGACTGATATTCGTCATCTGAATAGGAATCGCTATCATCCTCTGTGCCCGAGTCATTACTCTGATCATCTTCTTCAGCCCGCCTATCTTCAACTTCATCATTCACACTGCATTTCGAGTTGTTCACATTTGTGGAGACCACATTACTATTTTGCTTTGCTATACCATTGGACATTTTTTTCTTGCCATTACTGCAATTCTGAGTAGTCTTTGCAACTGTGATGATCTCATCGGTATCAGCTGATGAATACTCATCGTCATCTTTAGTGCTATCATTGTGGTTTCCAATTTTCTCTGCCCAATGAGTTTTGTAACTGGGTGTGAAAGAGTCATCAACAACTTCTATACTGGAGTCTTCAGCACGTCTTCCACTTCCTTCCACCATTTTCTCTCTTTCAATAATAGCTCTAAGTTCTTCTTCAGAGTCAAAGTCCTCATCAGACATACTATTAACACTTTTATTCCTCATATAACCACGGCTCTTGTCCTGAAAGGTCTCTCTTTTGTGTTGAGACTCCATTGTATCTTTAGTCTTTTGGAGAGTGGTCGGAGGAGTTCTGACACCTTTTCCCTTTTCATCATTTGTACTTGTATTAAGATACAAATTTACTTTGCTCTTCTTTGCTGGACTCTTAAATTCTGGAAATTCTCCCCTGCGTTTTTTGCTTATATCATCATCACCACCATCTAGGTGCCAAGTCAGCTTGGATACAGGTGTTGACTCGAGTGAAATGTTGTCTAGTTTTTTAAGGTTATGGCAATATTTAGAGGGGTCATATTTTATGATGTTCACCATGGTAAAGGAAAATTACTATACAAAACACACATATGATAAAACAGTAATAGTCATTAATTCCCAATATTCTATCCTGCCCCAATGGACGATGCTACAGGCAGCCACCCACCAGCCTAAAAAATTACTGCTTACATTAAACAGCAGACTGCATTGACCTGTACTGCAAATGTGTGTAAGACAGAACTTACATGTTCCAGATGACCTTCAGAATAAGCTTTCATGTGTATGCTCAAGAAATAACACTATATCTGACATACGATTCACAGCTACTGTACATTTAACAGCAGTTTTTCCCTTCTATAGGCTCAGTTTCTAAATGTCGGTTTATCCTACGTTCAGCTCAAGATAGGTGGATACAAGTTGCTATATCTCCAAAAACAGCACCAGAGAAGATCCTGCTCACCTATTTCTCTGCAGCAAACCCTCTGATGCTACAGCAACATGGAGGGATTTATACAGCAGTACGAAACAGTTTAGATGTGAACCCAGCACTGGGACGAGATAGAACAATAGCGGGAATCAGCAGTAGGGTCTGCGAGTCTGTGTCTCTCGCTCACTTCAGCTGGCCCCTCCTTCCCTCTCGATACACTTCTATGGGCAGCAAGCAACACAATCCATCAGGGAGCTGAAAAATCAGTCTTGTTTCTCAAGATGAAATTTAGCAGTGAATTGAAAGTTAGTGATCATTGCAGGGTGGGAGAAGAAGAAGTGGCTGACAAGTGGAGAAAAGGGCATTTTGCACCAATTAAAATCAAAAATTTCTTCCCTTGCCTTTTTGATATATGTAAAGTTTCTTTAGACTTAAATATGTCTTGAGATTTAAATATATACTCTTTTTTTTTCAACTGGAGCTTCTTCTGACGCTCCTCTATTCATGACTATGAAATTCTGTTCATTTCTGTGGTGTAACCAGCTCCTAAAATCAATCTGCCTACCTGAGAGGATTTTCATAAGTCAAATGGCTAAATTATAAAAAAAAGGATATCTTGCTTTGTTTGTTCCCCTTTAAATGGAGAACAGGCAGGACTCTTCCATACTTGCTTACCACCCAGTTCTAAAGGAACAAGAAAATATATATATTAAAGCACAAATTTGTCTCACACGTAATCTTCTGTCAGTTTCATTTTTATTAAGCTTCTTAAGCTGAGCAGTGCGGTACAAAACCCAGCTGCTTCAGACATCTTCCAAGGCTTCCAAATAAACCATTCTTAAGTACGCTGTTGAGATTGGCTCTCCAAAGCAGCTCTGAGGAAAGAACAGATGTCATGCAAAAACAACTGAAACAATGAGAGATACACAAGGGCAATCTTGTTGTTTTACTTGCTGCAAACACTCGCATTAGGGTGACAAATCTTGTTATAAGATCCCTTATTGAATCATGTTTTGTGCAGTTTCATTAAAGTATTTTAAACTCTAAGGGAAACTGCACGGCAAACCTGAATTTTCTATTTCAGTCCAGCTTTGTGGAGTCTGGCAGATAAATAATTTTTGCCTATACTGTTTATTTAGCACTAGCTCAGTTCGGGCAACTGCTTAGCCATGACCGATGGGGCCTGAGGAGGATTACTGTAGATTTCTATGTTGTAATGTGGATCCAGCGTTGTCAGTCTCTTAGAATGAAAGCTCAATAGAACGCTGACTATTAAAATTATCAGATTTATTAAACACAGTGAACACTGTAAAAAAAATACAATAATGCCACCAGAAGTGGTGGTTTTTTGTGAGCTTGTCTCCCAGAAAATGTAATAAAAAGTGATAAAAAAAAACGTACAAGTACTTCAAAATGGTACTAATAAAAAGTGCATCTTACCCCCACAAAAAAAAACAAAAAAAAAAACTCACGCAGCCCCAAATAAAAAGTTTATGGGTCTCAAAATATGGCCACGGAAACCAAACTTTTTATTTAAAAAGATTAATTTTGTAAAAGTAGCAAAAAAAAACCCCTAAAAATTAATATTTCTGTAATCATACTGACCTGCAGAAAAAAAAAACGTTAACTTGGTTTTTACTGCACCATGAACTCTATAAAAAATCTCTCCCCCCCCCCCCCCCCCCAAAAAAAATGCGCACTTGCTGGTTTTTTTTTTCTAGATTTTTCAACACACAATATGGGGACATAAAAAAAAAAAACTTGTTGTGCCTAAAACAAGTCCAAGTCCTCTAGACCCGCTCTTCAGGGAGCCACAATATAAAAGACTTCTCCGGTTACAGATTTTAGGCGCCAAAAGTGAAATACAATATCCTATCCCGTGCCAAATACTGAAAGTGCAGGTGGGACTACAGTCCAGGAGGTTGATAAATGGCAAGTTCTTTACACTGATTCTCAGTCACTAGTAATGTTCCTGACCAGCAGTTCTTCCTTGTAAGGACTCTGCATACATATTCCATTGCTAGCTCCTTGAATCTAAACTAGTCTTTCAGCAGTTTGTCTTTTGCCAGGTCAAAATCTAAGTCCAATGTCTAACAAATATCTGCAAAGTAAAAGGACAGGCTGAGCATCTGCAGCATCAGCTAATTTGGGGCTTGACAGCCAATGACTACCATTCAAAAGAATGGATTAACTTCAACAGGCAAAAATGCTATAACCCTTTCCAATCCTCTGTCTGACCTCTAAAGACATTACGATTTAAGGCTGTACAGCTCTGATGTTGGAAGACACCCGTCTGGGTTCTCTTACTGTATATTGCCAGCCTCTCTGCTGTCAGAGCCTATCCAACGTGTCACCTCATGCAGTACTGGCTTTAGCCAGCATATAGCGCCGTTATATAACGGCCGAAAAAGAGTAAGCCCCCTAGGAAAACCAGGATACAAATTGGATTGGAAAGGGTTAAATGGTAGGTAATTGTTAATTTGCTATCCAATCAACCTGCGTCCATGAGGTATCCAACTAAACTGTATTGCCTTTGACCGTTTTTATCCTGTAGCTGTGGTGTATATTATATCTATCTATATATCCAGCTCACTGAAAAGACACCCAAGCTAAATATTATTTTTACTTTGATCAATGCCTAATGAGCCTAATTTAATCAGCAAAATGTCATTACACATAATATTAGCATATCAGCAAGAACAGGGAAGAATATTAACATTTCACAGATGACCTGCCTTATGATTTGGCACTTCGGTGCCCGGTACGGCCGCTTTCATCTGAAAGTCTGTGATGCCAGCTTTTTCTAGAGACTCCAAAAGGTCATTTTTTGGGTGGCTTTGTTCCTTAGTGCTCATCTCTTTGGTTGCCTGTCTCTCTTGTTCCAGCCTGCAGAGTACATAAAATACTAATCCCAAAATGTACTGGGCCATGCAATCCTTCACATATAAAACCAAGTCTTTTCACACAGACTAGCATGTTCGTAAGCCATAAACGTCTAGTTTCCAATAACTGGTGTGCTTACACATGTCATGTACCTAGTGGAATAAATTAGTAATCCGAACGATCTAACAGCAGCACAGCCCTGGTAATACACATGCGGGGATGTAGGCAGTTTCTGGTTACTTGCAAGAAGATCCATTAGCAGTCACAGTCTACTGGACCGACAACTACAAGCTGTTATAAAACAGAAGCCTGCAGTCTGCTCGAGGACTTACAAATGCATGGTGATTGGATTGATATACTGTAATTGATTATTTCAATTTTCCCATCTTTGCACGGATTTACCCAGAACTGAAGTAAACACTTACTTATGCAGGAAACTCTCCTTGGCGATTTCTATCTGTAATACCCCTCCTTTCCATTTTGTCTTATTTAGAACAGAGAGACCTATAAAACAAATGACATGCAGCAGGCTCATGGAATAAATGACATTACAGATATTAGAGGCCGCAGCTCCGGGGTTCCCCACATATTTAAAGGTTAATACATTATAAAGAAACTTACATTTTCTCAGGTCTGCGTCAGAAATATTAATGTTCAAGTAGGCAAATGTCTTTACAGGATTACCTGAAAGCAAGAAAACTGGAATATGATTCTAGTTATACAATAGCACAGAAATACAAGGTTTATTGTGGGCAACCAGACATCCGCTAAGGACATTATTTCTATTAGGCAAACAAGCTATAGTTAAAAGGGATGGTCTCATGTTAGGGCACATAGATGTCAGAGATGGCCTACTCTCTCCGTTCACCCGCAGGGATTCCCCTTTCCTGTTCCCCCAACGCAGGTGTGAAAGCCCCCTAAGACATGGAAAAAAAGGAGGGGAAAAAAAAAAAAAACACAAGAGAGAATTTCTGGATACACAAAGACACGACTATACACAGTGTAGGTTATCAAGAAGATTCGAAAGAAGTGATTGTCAAGGACGAATCATTTCAAATTAACAAACTTTAAAAAATTTCTGCGGACAGCCAACAATTTGTATATACAGTTTTGTCATATGGGATAATAGCATGTACCAGCCAGACCGATATTATAAGGGTTGGGGACAAGCATTCATCCAATGCAATGCGTTTTCCTTACCACTTGCATACTGCTGCAGGTGACACCCACGGAGGGGAGGGACCGTTACCCGGGGAGCTGGCAGCCAGTTAAACGCTGCAGATCCCCGGGCACGTGGCCCTCCCTTCCACTGAGCTGTAATTAATCACAACTGCAATCTGTCACTGCACTGAGAGCCATGTGATTGTTTCAGCTGGCAGGGCACTGAAAGTGAAAATGAGAGCAGAGTATGCGGACCATGCGGTACAACCAGGTGTGTCCCGGATGTAATAGTGTATAACTTATACCAGCTGTACATATATAATTAATAGTAATTATTAGGAAATTATAGTACCAGTGTTTTTGGTGGCACAATGCGCCACTTATCACACAGCTGTGCTACCTGAGAGTCACACACACACACCACACACAGCTCTGCTACATGGGAGTCACACACAGCTCTGCTACATGGGAAGGGGAGAGGACTTGTCATTTGTATAGTGCCAACTTATTTGGGAGCGCTTTCAGGTAATTTTTATTTATTAACCCCCCCCATCAAGCTGGGTACCTCACACACAGCTGTGATACATACATTTGTCATCTGCCTCTGCGGCTTTAGAATCTGTGATGAGGTCTCCGTCATGTAATAAGGAGCAGAGCAAAGACTCGGTGAGTGATCACATGACGGAGCTAAGAGCGGGTTACATAACGGTGACATCACAGGTCCTAAAGGAAAATTATCCAGCAGAACTCAATCCGTACCCACTAGGGGTGAGGTGAAAAAATGCAAGCCACTCAACAAGGAGCCTGAGCCTCAAGACTCAGTAGTCAAACACAAAAGTAGTAGAAAGTGGCAGCATGCAAAAAAAAAATAAAAATCAAATTTTATTATTCCAAGCTTGAAAAAGGCTTTCTAAGGCCAAAACATAGCCTACCTTTTTATGATAATAAAATTTGATTTTTTAAAGAGGTTTTTGCATGCTGCCACTTTCTCTCTACTACTTTTCTGATCATCACAGGTCCTGTCAGCACACGGCTGCTGTCTGCCTCTGCAGGTTTTTAATAAAGTGAAGCAGCTCCTGTGATATATATATATATATATGTACTATATATGTAGGTATACATCCTGTATGTAGTGATATAGACTATGCTGGTATATCACCATATACAAAAAAAAAATGTATAACGTATACCAGCTGTACATATATAATTATATACAGGACATATCCAGATAATATCAGCATGCCGCATATATCACTATGTACAGGGAATTGGGGATTCCACTTTTCTGTTCCATTCGGGGAGCAGGAAAGGGGTATTCCCGCGACCAAATGGTTCTTTTTCTGGACGTAACCGAACAGCATCGGATAGACCCCCACTGACTATAACGGGGTCTGTCCGCTTTCTGCCCAGCTGCCTTACTTTTGGATAGACGTAAAAGCACTGCATACTGCGCTTTTTCTTCCTTTTTTTTTTAGCTGGATCTGCGATCGAACCTCTGGCCGGAGGATTCAACGCAGTGAAACCATCCTTAGAACAGCACGGCTTTATCACTGTATACAGGAGATGTATATACATCTCTCTGTATATAGTGATATCTAGTGTGGAGCAGAGTGTAAGCTCTCGTCTACGACCTGAAGGCTGCAAGTTCGATCCCCGCATGATTCAGGTATCTGGCTCAAGGTTGACTCAGCCTTCCATCCTTCCGAGGTCGGTAAAATGAGAACCCAGCTTGGTGGGGAGTAATAAGTAATTATTACCTGAAAGCGCTGCGGAATAAGTTGGCGCTATACAAATACCAAGATTTATTTTATTTTTATTTTATCTAGCATGTATATAGTAATATAGACCATGCTGGTATAACCTGAGTATCTTTTGTATATGATTGCACACAATTAAAAAACGCATCAAAAACCTGCAAGTGGTTTAAAAACAACAGAGCATGTGTTTTTTAAATCCAGATGTAGTTTTTTCATAGTGTATGCAGCTTCTTTAAAAAGTTTGTGGTTTTTCAATACCGCATGTAGTTTTTAAACGTTTTTTTTTTAATTATACACTAAAAAACATGAATACAGCCCAACGCTGGGCTCACTCGGCCACAAGAGTAAAACGCTGCATGGCTCACGCAGCATTTTACCGCTGTGGGGCCACCAGTGACCTGTTCTATCGCTGTGTATCGCAGCAAAATTGTACTGTGTTCTACAGCATATCTCACACATGTGGTCATACCCGTCCACCTGTTTTTTTTAGTTTAGGTTTCCTGCACCGTGCCTTCACAATGCTGCGTATACGTGCTGTCCATACGCAATGTAACTACATATGGGCGGCGCTGATTATGCGTCAATGAATAGGCTTTCTTGCGCATAATGCGTGCAAGTTAGAACATGCCGTTTCCTTTTTTGCACTCACATATTACACAATTCCTACTCACAAATATGAGCGGAATTGCGTATGGCAATGTATTTGATCGCCAGCAAACTACCGCGTATCAAATGCACGTACGACGCAAGTGTAATACGCAGTAATCATGTGTTCATGTGAGCCTGGCCTAAGAGGCTATAAACAAATTTTCACATAGTGCAGGAAATACGTTATGTTTGGAAGCTTATGCCAGGGGGCAGATTATGTATGTAAATTTGTTTTTCAGCTGTATGCTAAGCAGTTTGGGTATGGGGAATGGGAAAAGGGAGGTGGGGGGGCCCAGCTGAACTTTTGCACCCAGGCCCCTGAGCCTTTAGTTAAACCCCTTTTCCTGACTAAGGGCCCATTCACACAGAACGATTATCATTCAGCTTCTCGCTGGATTGTGCGAAACGGATGATAGTGATAATTGTTCCATGTAAACACTGCCAGCGACAAACGATTATTCAGTGATCTCCGGCGCGCTCCGCCTCCATTCACTGAGCGATTATCATTCCAGTGTTAAAGCCCAGGAATGATGATTGCTGGGATGACTTAAAAAAAAAACCAAACTCTTAAGAATAGTTTCTTTCAAGAAAATTAGAGTGTGGTGTGGCCAGAGCTCCTTGACAAGCACACTAAAACAAATTTGGGGGGTCCAAAGTGACTGGTGTAATAAGCAGTAAAGGAAGGAAAGAAATAATTTCTGACCAGAACGAATATATTACTGTACATGACAGGATCAAGTTAGTTGCCAAAAACCTGTCTCAGGTAGTCAACATCTCACAAGTCTGATAAAGGAAGTCTGAAACCATGTAAGTGTGACTCCAGTCATCAGGGTGGAGATCCAGTATCCTCATCCTCTATTTAGACTCAATAGAAAATGGGTGGGAAATCGACCACAGAATGAAAAGATACTTAATTTTTATCATACAGCTAGTGCCGCAAAAATGCAGCAAGAAAAAAAAAAAAGACTACTACAAAATTGTGCACTTGACGTTTCTTTTCCCCTTCCACAATTGAAAAGAAGAGAAAAAAAAAATCCTCAAAACTCTACAGAGCACATTAATCCCTTAAAGCGACCAACCAGTCCGGGACAAATAAAGACGGTCAGGCTGCTTCTCTGACAACCTGGTGCACACTGTCCATTAGTATGCATCGGTAGTCTAAGACATCATATGCTCCTCTGAGCAGCCAATGGTGCTCTCACAGGCAGCACTGGCCAATCAAAGCATTGTGTAGTGTCCTAGACTACGGAAGCATACTAGTGTAAAGAGAAAAAAATTTGGCCAACTTTGTTTTTCTGGAACCAGAGAGTTGTTTTAAAGATCTCTGAGGGATATCTCCACCGTGGGTCACCAGGGCAAGGGAATTGAGTGGACTTCAGAGCTGAACTCACTCCATACCAGATTCCTTACAGCTAACAGCTGCTGTCAAAGACCATCATCAGAGCTAGCTTCAATCGTGCCCGCTTAACTGCTTACAACTCATGTCAAATTACTTATGGGGTTCATGCCACTCAAAGAAAGAAAAAAATTATAAAAAGTGATCAAAAGTGTTGTATGTATGCCATAATGGTATTAATAAAAAAAATACAGCTCCCCCTTCAAAAAAAAAAATGTAAAAAACAAAAAATACAAAAACAAGAGAAAAAAAAGGGGCGTTATGGGAGTCAGGATGTGGCAACAAAAAGCAATTTTTTTTTCTTTTAAAGTTTTATATATTTTTTTAGAGTAGTAAAACAAAAAAATTATACATTTTGGGACACTATTACCAAAACAGAGAAACAAAAGGCAATACTATTGCCAAGATGGGGCCTTGTCACCAAGAGTGAGTTGCAGCCTATGGCCGCCTGCAGACGGCCGGGTCGGATCTGGCTGCGAGAATTCTCGCAGCGGGACCTGACCCGAGCGCCCGCAGAAAGCACCGCGGACTCACCTGCTCCGGCTCTTTCATATGCATAAGAGAGGCATAAGCGGTCTTCCGTCTTCTCCAACATGTTGGCTAAACTGCAAGAGCTTTAAATCAGCACCGTACTTTTATGATGGCGTGGGATTTAGGCCTCCTTCACACGAGCGACACGACATCGCCGCGAGAAAATCGCAGCACTATTGCATCGCTGGTCAGTAGAATATCGCTGTGGTTTCTCACAGTGATACCGCGACTTTGCAGTATAAGCCTTACCCCAAAAATAAGCCCTAGCTACAAGAAAAAAAAAAAAGTATACATCACCTAGAAGCGCTGTCCAGAGTTCCGCTGCAGCTTCTTCTTGGTTCCTGGCATTTTCCTTCATCTCTTCTGGCAGAGGATTGAAAATTCACCGCCTCCTGGAAGCACTGGCTGTGATTGGCTGACGCTTAGCCAATCACAGCCAGAGCTCAATGAATGGCTGTGATTGGACAGGGAGGAAGGTGCAGCAGTGTCAGACAGCGCTTCTAAGGTGATGTATGTGTTTTGTTTTGGTTTTTTTTTCCCTGCAGCCAGGGCTTAGTTTAGGTTTTCACAGTAGGATTTCCTTCTGTCAATGTTGCATCACACCGCACAAAACTCACATTTGGAGAAGGCGGCTCCATAGCGAAACATCGGCTACAAAAACTCATGAGTCGTGGGCATATTGCCAGATCCACAAGGTTTTTGTGTTGGGTTGTTGCATGCTACAAAACATCGCACATGTAAAGTAATCCATAGGAAAGCATGGGCTTCACATGCATGCGATTTGTAGCATTGTTGCAACGCGACAAAATCGCGTGACTTTGTCACCAGTTTGAAGGAGCCCAGTACCACCCACCATTCATTTATGATGCGTGGCCCTTATCAAGTTAAAGGGGTTGCACCATCACACACAACTGCATTTCATAATTTGGCACCCAGGACAAAGAGCTGATAGCCCCGAGTCCTCCTCCAGACACCCTCAGCAACCAACTCATGTTGCTGCAAGAAGCAGCAGCCAGTAATACATTTCCCCTTTTATAGTTGCTTCCAATAAAGATAAAAACATCAGAAGAATCAGCAGGGACGGGAGTTTTAAGGTATGTAGCCCAACCCAATTGTCAAAGGGCCTGACAGCTCCTCTTTTAAAGGGCCTTTCAAAAATACAGAACCACCATTAAACCACTGCAAAGATAATGCATGGTAGAGTGTGGTTGTCCTCCTGTTGAGGACTTCTTGTTGGTATGCTCTTTGGTAGTCCCACGTTAGCTCCAGTTTAAAACAACACTCAACGACTGTCTTTTTACATACCTTGATCATCTTTCCGAGAAATGATGTCCACTGCATCCACCTTTCCAAACCTCCCAAATCTTTCAGAAAGTTCTGCATCAGAGACAGATGGACCGATGCCACCCACATATAAGCGTTTTAGCGTAGCCTCCATGGTTCAGAGATGTCTAAAAATACAAAAACACTGAACATACTGTAAGTGCTACTCGACCTGTCTAGTAGGTACCAAATTCCCAGTAAGAGGAACATTTTGCTGTGTTCTGAGGTTACAGGGCTGACAACACGGCTATCATCTCTTTTTTGGCCTTGCTAACACTAGCTTGAGATAATATAAATGGGAGAGCGCTAGATGGATTATTTGTATAGCAGGATTTGCTGGAAAATAAATGGGCGACTTACCTGGCACAGAGTGGGGACCCCTGGTTAGGGAACTACCCGCTCAGCAACTGTAGAGTCCAGGTGTGCTTATCGATATCAAAGTTATCCCAGAAATCCAGAAGAAAAATAGCACTGCCTCGGCAGCGTTAAAAAACTCTAAGAGATTGATATCTAAATTATTTAATGTCCCCACCAGCAGGGGTTAAAAATACATAGAACATAACAAATAGTCACAGATTGGCAAGCTTGTATATGGGCCCAATTATCAACCCCAAAACATAGCTGTCAGTATAGTCTATGCAATGCGTTTCTGTGACTATAGTGCCTTAATCAAGCCTCATGCAAAACCATCCATTTTGCATGTACAGATGTGCTGCCAAGAACAATGGATTTGTGGCTGCACAGAAGATGCTATCAGCCGATGAAGGAGCGCTGGCTCATTCACCAGTTAGAAAGGGTTATGCCAAGTTATAAACGTATCCTCTAGCCACAGTATAGGAGATAACTTTATGAGCCACTGAAAGTCTATTACTGAGGCTAGTAGACGAAGCTGCAAATTACAATGAGGTCATTATTACGGGGACCTTTAACTATCCGGATACAAACTGGGAAGCCAAAACTTGCAAATCCCATAAAAGTTTGAATGGCTGTGAATGATCGAAAGCCAGCTGTGATTGGCTGGTGCTCGATCCAATCACAGCACTTAGTTACAAAGAACAAACACTTGAATCTGGTGTGCTGTGCTGTCAGCTTGCTCACTTCATATATCTCACGATCCACTGCTTGCTCAAACGGGTTCACCTGCCCCCGGTCCTGGGCTTTAAACAACAGAGAATTCCATGCAGGAAAAAGTGTCATCCACGCTTGCTTGCAGAGTAAAATTTGTAATCCTCCTTTATTTAGTCATATTTAAAATTGCCAGGTGTACCCATCTCTAACCAGACGCGTATCGGCTGCACAGAGCCCTCGTCAGTGGTACACAGAGCTGACGGCAGGGGAATTCAAAACAGAGCCAGGGAGATGACAGCGGAGAGAAGTCTGCAGCAGCTCGCCGCACCGCCGGGGACACAGATGCCAGCTAAGAGGTGAGGATTGCAAAAAAATGTGCTGAAAAACTCAGCTTATACTTGAGTATATAAGTGATTGGGTCACTTTTACTAGTGGGGATCACATGGGGCAGTATTGGAGGGGTCACCGTTACTAGTAGGGTAACACAGGGGGCAGTATTGGGCCCTATTCTTTTTAATATATTTATTAATGACCTGGTAGAAGGATTGTTCAGTAAAATATTAATATTTGCAGATTACACAAAACTATGTAATGTTATTAACACTAGAGAGGAGACAAGGAGATTGCAAGAGGATCTGGGTAAGATGGGGGCAGAAAAGTGACAAATGAGGTTTAAGGGCTCCTTCTCACGGACGGATTTCTGCAGCGTTGCCCGCAGCTATTAGGTTCTATAGCACCGTGAAATCACCCGTCCTTACCCGCGGCATGCTCTATTATAGAGCATGCCGCGGGTGTATGCGCTGACTGCTTCCATTGCAGTCAATGGAAGCCGTCCGTTCACGCTATCTTTCGCTGTAGCACAGCGGAAGATAGCGTGAAATCGCCTCTCCGCCTACCGCCGCGTCATGTGACGCGGTGGGCGTGTCATGTGACGTGGCCGGTGTGTCACATGACGCTGCGGCGTGTCACACGGGAGCGAGGACGCCGGATCCGCAGGTAAGTTTAGGGGTCTCTGGGGGGCGCCGCGGCGGAGCCCGTCACGGCCGTGTGCAGCCGGCCTAACACTGATAAATGTAAGCTTCTGCACACGGCAGAGGAAATTACATGTTACCATTACACACTAAAGGGGAAATCACTGGGGAACACTGACATGGAAAAGGACTTTACTTAACTGCAAGCTTAACTGGAGCAACCAGTGTCAGGCAGCTGCTGCCAAGGCAAATAGGACAAAGGCGGGCAACTGAATTAATAAATGGGATGGGCAGACTACAATACCCAGAGAGGTTAACAAAATTGGTGTTATTTAGTTTAGAAAAAAGAAAAAAGAGGGCTGAGGGGCAACTTAATAACTATGTATAAATATATCAGGGGACAATACAGAGATCTCTCCTATCATCTATTATACCCAGGACTGTAACAAGGGGGCACTCTAATAACTATGTATAGATATATCAGGGGACAATACAGAGATCTCTCCCATCATCTATTTATACCAAGGACTGTAACAAGGGGATGCTCTAATAAACTATGTATAGATATATCAGGGGTCAGTACAGAGATCTCTCCCATCATCTATTTATATCCAGGACTGAGACAAGGGTGCGCCCTCTACGTCTAGAGGAAAAAAGATTGCTACATAACATATAAGGAGGTTCTTTACTGTAAGAGCAGCGAGACTATGGAACTCTCTGCCTCAGGATATGGTGATGGGGAACTCACTAAAAGAGTACAAGAGGAGCCTGGACACCTTTGTTGAGTGTAACATTACATGTTATATCACTAATTACTTTAGAAGGGTTGGTGATCTCAGGATTATTCCGACTGGAGTCAGGAAGGAATTTTTTTTATCTTCTAGATCAACATTGGGGAGTGTGGGGGTAATAGGCTGAACCAGATGGACATATTTTTAAGTCTTAAATACTAAATTAGAATGATGTAGGGATTAGCGACATATACTAAGGCCTCTTTCACACGGGCTACAAAACTGCACAATTTTGTAGCGATGCAACATCACTACAAAACGCATGTATGTGAACCCCAAGGTTTCCAATGGGGTCTTTCACATTTGTAGCCTGGAAAAAAAAAACACTGGAAACCAAGGACTTCACATACAAAATTGTGCAATTTTTGTAGTCTATGTGAAACAGGCCAAAAATGTATGTCAGTGCATGTGAAGGGACAACTTTAAAGTGTTACAACTTTCGTTAAGACAATCCATAGAGAAACAATACTAAGGATACTTAACATATACTGTCATTCAATAAGGCTAGGGCTGCATACCAACTGTGGTTACATGACCAAAAAACATGCATGACTTCCTGCCGCATGACTGCTTAGAGGTCTGATTTTGCTCGGCTCATATGTGTTGGAGGCTCCAATGCAGATTCAGCATAAAAATGTGGATGGAAAGGCACAGCATGCTTTACTATTGCAAGACCATGCTGGAAAGCTAAACAACAGCCCGATAGACCCCTCTAAGGTCTCTCAGGTTTCATCTGCGTCAGTGAAGTGCCGCTCTGGCATTACCGCTGTTTTTATTGTTGGGCTCTTATGATGGAGCCAAATAAATAAAATATATACTGCTGTTGTGAACCAAACCTTAGGCTACATTCACACGGGCATCCAGTATCACGCTTGTCAATGTGTGTTTTACCTGCGGACGCAAGGCGCTTTCCATGCAAACACGCCTAATATCGCTCATCTGAAATTCCGATCCTCCGACACGAGCGATTCACATTGATCTCAATAGGAAACATCACACGACATGCGATGCGGTTGACTGTCCCATTGAAAACAATGGGCGATGCATTCCGAGGGACACAAAAAAAGAAGACATGCAGGGATGTTTTTCACCTCGCAGCATCATTGTGGAGGGCAAGCATCGCTCATGTGTAAGACTTCATTCAAAAAAATGGAGTTCAAATCCACCTTTCTGTGAATGTAGCCTTCAAGTACATGTAGCGAATAGCTGATGATTTTCTACAGCAGATAATCTGCACTATTAGCCTGGGTTCACACAGGGCGGATTTGCTGCTGTTTTGCCGCGGATTGCCGTTGCATATCCGCACTGCGGCAAAACCGCTGCGTTTGCAGTGCAACGCAGCACAAATGAGTTTTGCCAAAAAGCTGTTCTTACAGGGCGGATTTTTTCCGCACAGCCGCCGTGCGGTAAGGAAACTGCGGCGCGGTTTTCAAAGATGCAGCATGTCCATTCTTCTGTCCTTTCCACGGCGTTTTTTGTCCACAGACCTCTATGGACGCAGCCAAACCTGCACCAAAATACGCGTCAAAAAGCAAAAAACACTACGGAAAAAAAGCATGCGGATTTTTCCGCAAGCCAAAATTAACCTTTGAAGCGGTTTTGCCGCAGAAGCATTTTTTCTATGGCAAAACCGCAGCAAATCCGCCCTGTGTGAACCCAGCCTTACTGTAGATTGTTGTGGACTTTGGTGCAGATCTGCAGCCGATTTCACCCTTTCAACAGAAGTGGCGAGCCAGATTTTCTGCTGTAGAAAATCCATGCCAAATCCCAATACATGTAAACGTTCCCTTAAATATAAAACTACAGAGCGGTCGCAGTGGCACACACCTTGCACAGCCGTGTACGGCTTAAGATGAAAGTCACTGTGGTTGCGTTACATCATAATGTGATGCAATGCAGGATGGCGATCACAGTGGCCACGCAACTTTGTAACAAAATACAATGTGGTCGCGCTGGGACCCACAAGAAATTGAAAAGCTGCACTCACATGAATTAGTGAGCCCAAACCGACCAGATTAATTTCTGCTATCATGTGATGTCACAAGGCCATCTACAGCTGTGACAACGGTGTTGCAGCCAAAAGGCGCCATTTTGCTCTAACCTAATATTGAACAGTCTGACAAATACGGTTTGTAGTTTCCACCTGATGGTATTGTACATTTATCCATAAACCGCCCTCGGAAAGATGGAAGGTTGAGTCGAACTTAAGCCAGCTACCTGACCCATTCAGGGTTTGAACTTTCAGGTCATGAGCGAGAGCTTACACTCTGCGCCACATGAGGCTCATAAGGCTGCCTGCTCACGGGCGTTGCGGTATCCCACGGCGGATCTCTGCCGCCCAGGAGCCTTTTCCATAGAACGCCCGTGGACAGGCAGCCTTAGGCCCGGCTCACTGCAGCGTATTACTAGTGCGTTTTACTGCGGTACATTGACACAATTCAAATACATTGCTTTCCGCTGTTACACTGGTGGTTGTTCTAGTTTGGCGCGCAGTAGAGCCCTTCTGTTCTCTATAGGGGCGTAGTAAACGCTGCACATATACAATTACATTGTGTCCGTGCGGGATTTATACGCCACATCGCTAAGCATCAGAGCGGGAAATTCAAAGAAAAAAAAAAGTGAAACCAGGAAGACTGTGCACGACAGCATGCGGGAGATACGTGGCGATACGCAGGAGGACGCCGCGGTAAGACGCTCGTGTGAGCCTGGCCTACTGCTGCCTGTATACAGGATGGAGGATGAGGCCAGGCAGGAGCTCTGGCAGGACACGGGAATGTAGAAGCCATCACTCACCGAGCACAGACACACTGGAACACTCACATTGCACTTCTGTGTACAGAAAAATGAGGTCTCACTGGAAACAAGTACCGTACACAGAGGTTCCGGAGTAAAAAATACCACCACCACCCACTCCTCTCTTTACCTAAAGGTTTTGCTTCGTTTACTTTTATGTCTTATGGTCGGAACAACTGATGACACGCAGATAGACTCTCAAAGCCTTTTATTTACAGTTAGTCCCGAGCGAAGAGACCGGAACGGAAGCTTAAAGTTGAAGCGCAATGGAGCAAACTATTCGCTCCGAGTCTGTAGGGGCAACAGGCTTACTTTTAACATATGGTTTTGATAACAGAGCAGCTATTGTAGATATTATAGCTTGTTCCTATTTCGTTCCTTTCCCTCTATAGAAAACATATGTTGTCAGTGTCTGTTTTCGAAGTAAGAAGGGCGCGTGTCCCCCCCCCCCTGCACTATGATGGTACAGCCCGCTGCACGCAGTAAAGGCGCGCTTGGTTTGAAGACTAGGAGGCTGGTGAGGTAAGTAGCGGTGGGGACCTGCTGGGGCCTCGGCAGGCTTAATACTGAAGAAGCTCCACAGACGGCCTACACTCTTCTGTTCCCGCCGCACAGCTTCAGCCCCAGCGCTCCGCCGGGAACCCGGGGGGAAGCAGTGGGCGGGCACATAGAGGAGTCACGTGCCGTTCAAAGAAAACAATAGTGGAACGGCACGTGACCACCCTCTGCTGTTTCCATGTTCTATGCGACGGGGACAGGTGCATAGATAAATATAATATGTTTGTATTATTATTTAAAGGCAGTTTAACCTTTTTTTTAAGTCCCAGAAAACCCCTTTAATTAGTAATTAATCTTGGATCCACCCAACATCGCTTTCTGCATTTCTTTGAGGCCTTTTACTGCTGTTCTTGGACACAGGTTACTGCATCCAACAGCGTTTTTTAACGCACTCCATCATTGTGATGAGGTGCGTTAAAAAAGCGTGAAACGCGGCAAAATAGGGCAGACAGCACTCGAAAACCGCAGTGTTACAAAATGCCGCAATCGAGCGCAGGTCTGCACGGCCCCATTGAAATCGATGGGAGTCTTTACGAAAATTTCCGCAGCGTTCAGAGTGCGGCGGTAAAAAGCCCCTGTGTGAGCGCGGCCAAAGACACAGAACTAGGCTGCAGAGCAGGATGCCTCATGCGGACATGTGCACAGCACAAGAGATACAATCACAGGTAAGAGCAACGCAGAATGGTTGGGCATGTATAAGGAGAGGAGACCACCGGAAGGGGCAAATCTACAGACATGTCCGGTAGCTTCTAGTCCTGGGCATAGGGTGGCAACATGGAAGGAAATGCCACCATCGCTCTAGGTGCCACAAGACGCCAGTTCTTGGATGAGGGCACAAACCTCACTTCCAGGGTTCCTATAGGAAGACTCCACCCTTCTAGAGTCCTGTTACTAGATCCAAAATAGGATTTGTCTAGGTATGTCTGCCTCAGGCTAGTTTCACACGGGCAGTCGCGATGTTGCCACGAGAAACTTACGGTAAAATAACGTGTTTGTTCCCTCGATTTTGAACGTCAGCGATTCTTTTTTTCTTAGAACAGACTCGCAATGCTGCCGCCGGCGATAAAAGTGTGTGTTTTTTTTTTTTCTATCACAAAAGTTTAAAAAAAATAAAAAATAAAAAAATCACAACGCAACTCTCGCAAAATCAGAAGAGGGGAAAAAAAATCACTAATGGGAAGCAAACCATTGTAAGTCATTGGTTTCTAAATCTGCATCAGAATCGCGTGATTTTCTCGCCCTTAGGCTGGGTTCACACAGGGCAGATTTACCGCGGATTTGCTGCTGTTTCTCAGCGCGGTCCTGCCGCACGGAAAATCCGCTGCGTTTGCAGTGCAAGCCAAAGGAAATGAGTTTTGGGAAAATCTGTTTCCCACGTAGCGGTTATTTTACGTGCACCTTCTGTGCGGAAATGTTACGGCGCATCTTTCCGAGCCGCAGCATGTCAATCGTAATGACGTTTCCGCGGCTGTCTTTGTTCCATAGAACCTCAATGGAAGTCTGATATTTACGCAGGAAATTCTGCATGTAGTCATTTTGATGCAGTAAATACTGCAGAGCCGCGGCTGGATTTGTATGGGAAACAAGTCAATAACTACGTACAGCTGCGGTTGTAGACGCTCCTCAGAGCCTGCAGATAAACCGCAGAAATTTCGCATAAAAAAACGTAACAAAAACCAAGGTAAACTGGTCTGCTGATTTTGCTTGCTTGAGGTACATTCAAAAATTCCGTGTTGGGAAAAAAAACAGCAGATTCTCAGAAAATCTGCCCCATGCGAACCCAGCCTTAGAGCTCCTCGACAATAAAAATGGGCGATTTTCTCGTGATGCGAGAGTGAGTGAAAACGCACGATTATAATTCCAATGAATTTCAATGGTTTCATACTAATTTGCGATATTTTCACTCTTGCGATGCTGCATGAAAAAAAATTGTAGCATGTCCGTTCTTTTTGCGATATCGCCCATTGTTTTCAATGCGTTCGGTGGCAGCAGCGCCGGCCTCATTGAAAACCATGGGAGAACATTGCGATCCCATGCGTGGCTGTGACAGCAGCAGGGGATTCCTTCAGCCCTGCAGGGATGGGAGGCTGTTTCCCTGTGAGAACACCTCACATCCAGGGGTTTTCAGAAGGATAGTGAGGGCGATATCAGGCCGTGAATCACAGCCCCATAACATCCGGCGCGGCTGTGACAGCTGTGGCAGAGGATCGCAGAGTTTTCCCATTGAGGACAGTAGGCTGCAGTGTGAGATCACGCAGAAAGATAGAACATGCTGTGATTTGTTTCTTGCCCACATCACGGTGCCATGCAGGATAACGACACATGAGTATGACTCCATTCAAAAGAGTAGGGTTCAGATATTTGCGGCTCGCAGTGCACAAGTCTCACGCAATTTTCTTGCCGCGTGAAGCTGGCCTTAAGGTCTGCTCCTACAAGTGCATTTTCTGTCCATGTACCATACGTAATTTTTACTGACTGAATACAGACCCATTGAATTAAATGGGTGTATTCAGACATGCATATCCTATGCTGGTCCGACAATGGATGCAATGGGAGTGTAAAAAGAAAAAGGCTGTGAAAACAGATGTTGCATACATTTTCACTTCATTGCCAGGAGACAGTGGGAAAAAGTGACATCATTGGGCCTTGTCATGGGCATTTTTTTTTTTTTGTGCCCGCAAAAAACACATTGAATACAGATGCAACATGGACATAAAAAAACCACACATACATGGAGTGAAAACAGTGCGTTTTACACAGGCCAAAATTGCATCTACTCCTGTGAATGAGTTTTTTGATACAAATGTTTTTGTATGAGCTTTTCACAAACACGATCCATTCCCTCTCGGCTACAGAAGTCACTCAGAACTTGTCTCTTTACATAAACCACTATTCTTAAATGTCTTGCTGCACGCCGCTCATGTGATGCTGATGGCACAAAAAGCTGCAGTCGCAGAACCTTTCCTCCCAACTCTATGCTACCTCCACATACTGCATGTCTAAGTCTATGGTGTTGGTTCAGTATAACGCTGAAAGTGTCTGTTTTAGGCTGCTGCCACACGGCGACACAATATCGCCACGAGAAAATTGCAAAATATCGCATCTGTGTTCTGTGTGATATCGCTGTGTTTTCTCATGGCAATATCATGACATCGCATAGGTCTTTGTAGCACTCATTTGCTGGGATTTTCGGGGTGGGTGTGGGAGGAGGGTTGAAATGAAAGACCTACCCCGAAAATAAGCCCTGGCTGCATAAAAAAAAAAGAAAAATAATATATCACCTATCAGTTCTTGTCAGTTCCGGTGCGTGTCTCTTCAGGCCTGGCACTTGTCTTTAGTCTTCTGCCAGCCCTTCCTGAATCGGAGTTTTAAATTCCCCACCTGCGGGAAGCTCTGGCTGTGATTGGTTCTCGAGCACCGCGGCTCTGCTACATGCACATCACACACAGCTCTGCTACGTAGCTTTCGCCTATGCGCTGCACATGATTTACGAACTTCAGCTGCTGGCTGAGGAGACATGCTCGCTTGTAGCTTTCACATATCTGCTGCACGAGATGTACAAACTTCAGCTGGTGACTGAGGTGACGTCGTGGCTTGTTGCTCTGTCATCTAAGCTGCATTAGGTTCAGCAGCATTGAACCCTCTGTGGTGACATGGTTGCACGACAGCGACAGTTGATTCAACACTGGACAACGGTTGACGATTAGATGAAGGCTGGACTGGTGTTGGTGGCATTAGCACTTGAGATGACATGATGTCACGTTCAGATGTGAAGATGATGAAGTACTATGCTTCAATGTTGTTGGTCAATGTACACTGCCAGCTATGTATGTGGACATTTGTGAGATGTCATTTATTGGAGTCTCCACACAGGTGTGCAGCTGTCTGGCGACATACAAACTGCCAAACTGAATACTGCTGTATCCATTGCAACTGAGGCCGCAGGGATTTGTGGGAGATGTAGTCCGCCCATAATTCCTCATTCAGTGCAGAAGGAGGATAACAGACCTGTGATGACGTCACTGTCATGTGATCAAGGGGCGGAGCTAAGATTCGGTACCTGACATCACAGGTGTTGTCAAGCTCTACATGTACCTCACACACACGTATTGATGAACAAGTGCTTGTTAGCACTTTGATTATTTATTTTTTTAATGCAGATAGGGTTTATTTTAGGGCTTTTACAGGGTATTATTCTATCTTGACGCCACCAGGAAGTCCTGGTGGAGTCAAGATTGACAGGGGGGTGAAGCCCCCTGTACCTGATTGGCTGCAGAGCGGCTTGGCCTGGAAGGCCACTAAGGATTTCTTCTGAAAGCATACACCAGTCGAAGCCATACAGCGGTCGCCGCAGCAGCAAGGGACTTCCTCGCTCATGCCCCAGAAGAAGGAACCCCACTCAGTGATGAAGCGCAGGGCAGCCTTGGCAGCGGAGACTGCAAAGCGTCGTGAAGCGGCTTTAGCGGCGGCGGCCAACAAGTGCTGCACTCCCCCCTCCCCCCCCCCCCCCCTAATGGCCGAAGTGCCGACCAGCGGACTGCTGCAAAATTTGGGAGCTGTGAGCGGGGGAGTGGCGGCCACGCTGCACAGAGGCGGTGGCCAGCACTGACCTGAGAGCACAGAGGCAGCGGCCGGGACGGAGCCTCCAGATGCAGGGGGAGCGGTGTTCACCAAACACAGAGGCGGCGGCAGGCACCGACCTGACAGCCACCTTGCGGGACACAGCACAGAGGCAGCGGGCAGGACGGAGCCTCTAGATGTAACGGGCGACGACTGCTCCGGTCACACTGATGGCTGCAGCGTGTACTTTGCTTTTTGCGGGCCCTGCATGCTTAGGGTGAGGGGTAGTTTTCTTCTTAGCCTTATGTTATTAGATGTCAATGCTGCTTATGTAAGACTAAGAAAAAACTAACCCTTACCCTTAGGCTGCCTGTCCACGGGCGTTGTATCTCGCGGCAGATCTCCGCCGTGGGAGCTGCCGCCGCCTGGGAGCAGGAGCCTGCAGACGGTTCTCCGCTGTCAGCCTATCTGACAGATAGGCTGACCTCGGAGAATTGCCGCAATTCACAGCATGCTGCGATTTGCCGGTCGTGAGTGGCGAATTGCTATGATTTTCCGCTCGTGGACAGGGGGGCTGCGCTTTCCCTAGCAATGCTATGGAAAGTGTGCATTGCGTTCCCCACGGCCGGATTATCACCGCGGGGAACGCAATCCAAAAACGCCCGTGGACAGACAGCCTAAGCCTGTAGGGCCCGCAAAAAGCAATCCACAATCCATGTATAGCGTGGCATTTTAAACACTGTGCTTAAATGCTGTAAAAACAGCCTGTGTGAGAGCGGCCTTAAAAGGGGTTTCTGGGAGATCTAAAATAAAAAAGGTTATAAGGCCTTAAAATAAAGAAAAATTGAATACTCACCCATCCCGGCATATTCCCGTCCAGCGCTGCAACCACAATGCCTACTGCTCGAAACCCGGGAGAAGCGGTCACGTTCATTGTGCATGTCACCGCTCAGCCACACGCAGGATTCAGCAGCCTTAAGAGCCTGTGAGTGGCTGAGTGGTCACGCACAATGTGCGGCACGTGATCGCCTGCAGCTTCTTCTGGGTTCCGTGCGTCAGGGCTACAGCGCTGGGCAGTGAGCCTTCAAGATAGGCGAGTATTCAGTTTTTCTTCATTTTAAGGCTGTATAACCTTTTTTTTCTATCTCACAGGACACCATACTCGATCTGCTTTAGTTTTGGCCACTAGAGGTCACCAAATGACTGGGAATATGGATGACTGTATAACCACCTTGGAACGACCGTAATAATGCATGTTATCAATAATAGGCTCAGTACTATAAATGTATATTAGCAAAAAGGGCTTCTTAAAAAAGGGAAGTATAGATGCCCTATAGGAGCATATAGTAAAAATACAGTATCAAAGATGTTTCATTTGTTTCCTCTAATGAGTTTGCTGCTGACATGCATTGCTCTTGCCGGTTGATTGTATCTCTTACAACTGTACTGATTATGTATTTTTTTGTGTAGATTTCTAGTCTGATGAAGAGTTTTAACCCGAAATGTAATAACTTCTAATTTAACCATTAAGGACCAAGTGCCATAAATATACGTCGCTTGGTCCACGTCTTTAATCCTGCACCATTGAAAGATAAGGCACGAGATTAAAGCTTTGGCTCCGGCAATCTAGCAGGAGCAGCTCGCGCTCTCAAGCGTCGGAGACAGCCGATGACCTAAAGACGACGAGCTGGTTTTACCCACTTCTGCCTTCTTTTACAGGCTACATAGCACTTAAGGAGCTATGATAGAAGAGAGGAAGAGGCAGTGTTGATTCCTGTATGGGACCCTGCAATCGCTGGCGACCCCAGCCCAGCTGTCAGAGGGACCAATGCCATACTAGGAGGATGCTCTCACAGATGCCCCAGTTATGCTTCGTTCACACAGAATGATCGTTTAGAAAATTGTTTAAATGAGCGAAACTGAACAATAATAGTACAGTTTAAACGTGAGCCAATGATGGACAAGAATCGTGAACTTCTTGTTCGTCATTTAGTTTCAACCGCAAGTAAAAGGCCTCATGTTCACCGGCGGGTCGAGTTCCGTGGGCGGGAGCCCCGCCGCGGTATCCCACCCTGCCCGTGGCATAAGGACATTCCGGACGTGTGTGGGCGGTCTGGCATCTCCTCCGTGCATGTAGGCGTGTGTGCCAGGATGTGGGTTGGCCTGCTGGCCTGCACCCCTCCGCACATGTGCAGTGGAGATTTTTTTTTTAAATCGCTTGCTTTCGCGCGGGACCCGCAGCGCACCCGGAGTGACAGTTCTGGGTGTGCTGCAGATCGGACGGTTTCTATTGACTTCAATGGAAGCCATCCCAGCAGCAAAATCCAGCATGCTGCGATTTGTTTTCTGGACTGGATGGTCCGGAAAACAAACCCGCATGCTTTAATTAAGCTGCCAGTGCCCATGAATTGCCTATGGGCGGCTTAAACTCCAGATCATCCGCGCAGTGCCCTACGCGGATCCTGGAATTCAAACCTGCCCGTGGACATGAGCCCTAACAGGTGGATGCATGCTTATCTGTTATCAACCCAGAGACTAAGGAAAAGTTGTTCCAGAACTGTTACGTCACGGGAAATACAAATAGTAAAATACACGGCAGGAGAGCTGACAGGCCCTCACTAATTGGTACTGGAGGTTTCCATCCTGATGTAATATTCTTCATTGGTATTGTGTTATTTCTTTCTTTTCTGTAGCATATGAAAGATGCAGAGAAATACATTGGAGAGGTGTGAAGATGCTATTTCGTCTCTCAAGCAAGAGCTTCAAGAGCTGAAGAAAAAATATGAAGAAAATCAAAGAGAGATTGCCTTCCTGTCCAGGCCCAACATCAAGAAGGCGCTGTCAGTAATATGTGATTTTTCTTGCTTTTATGGATAAGTCTATGGTGGGATTATTTGTGGGTAATTATGATTTGTTTTCCTTTTTTTGTTCGGACGCCAGTGCCCTTGCACACGATTTGTAGTAGTTAGTAGTGAGGTGCTGAATAACACACGGAGTCAGATATTTTGCTTAACTTGTAGTAAACACAGTGTTATTATTCAATCAGACAGGGAGATTAGGTAATTCTCTTCAACAAACGCACAGTGATTAACAAATTATATACAATTTTGCAACAATGAAGATACATGTGTCTAACACATTTATACACTGGGAGCTTACTCTGAATTTCTTTTCTCCATCCCTCTTAATATTTACATCTCTTCATCTCCCCTCTACTCACTGTCACAGCTGACTCTCCTTCTCTGTTTTTCTGATTCTTCCCCTGTTTCTTTGCTTTCTCTCTTGTTTCTCTCCTGCTTCTGCCTTTCCTTCTGCTGCTCTCCTGCGACCGTTGTTTTTCTAGCTTTTTATCTCCTCTGTCACCTGACCAGTCTGTCTGCAGCCAATCACAACCTGTTTGGCTGCTAGGCTACCTGCATCCCTTGTGCAAAATGACTCAGATTAAACCCATAGGGCCGGTTATTATATTACCGATCCCCACAGCTAAACAGCGCTATATAGTGCCCTTTTTCAGGCCACTACAAGTCCAACCAAATCCTAGAGGGGATTTCTGCTTTGGACAGTCCGTGTTCGTTAAAATGGTATTCACAGAATCAACATGTAGAATAGGTGATAACTGTCTGATCATGGGGACTTACCGCTGGAACCGATCACAAGGGTCCTGTGTCCCATTCTCCTGGTTGCAATCCGCAAAGTTGGGGGAAAAAATAGAATAAAGTGGCAATCAAGTGCTGCTACTCCATTCATTTCAATGGGGCTACTGG
Source organism: Eleutherodactylus coqui (assembly GCF_035609145.1). Lineage (NCBI taxonomy): Eukaryota > Metazoa > Chordata > Amphibia > Anura > Eleutherodactylidae > Eleutherodactylus > Eleutherodactylus coqui. The sequence goes on along the minus strand of NC_089839.1, from coordinate 156,185,844 downwards.
AGATGGCAAAGTGCAAGCTTTTCGCTATTACAGGCATTCCCAAAGAGTTTAAATGATTGGTGGCTGTAAGCAGGATCCACAACAGGTATGTTTCCGTTGTAGGAAGTCAGGCGGCAGCAGAGGCAGGTGATGGTAAAGCAGGGTGGTTTATTGCCAAACTGTCAGTCATAAACACAGGCTTTCTCCAGCCATATAATGTGCATAAGGTACACAAAATAACAGTCTTTGTAATCTTATGCAGAGATTCTAACCCAACCCTTCTCAGGGTTTTGCTTCCCTCAGCTCTCCAGGTTCTCTTCACCCAGCTTTCCAGGGACTCTGCAAACACTCTGTCCTCTCTCTGGTCTGGCTGAACACACTCTGCCACAATCTCTCTCTTAGGCCACCTGCACACGGGCAGAAATCCCGCGGGATTTCCGCCACTGAAAGCCTGCATAGGAGTGCATTACAATACGCGACTAACCGCGACATGTCCTATTTCTGTGTGGGGCTCGCAGAGCCTCACACAGAAAAGTCACTCACCCGGCCGCCGGCTCCGGTCTGCGCATGCGCCGGCACATGAAAGAGCCGGGGCCGCCGGGCGCGGGTGAGTACGCGCTCCTCCCTGCAGGCGCTCGGGTCGGGTCCCGCGGCGAGAATTCTCGCCACCGGATCCGACCCGCCCGTCTGCAGGCGGCCTTACTGAGCTTTTCCTGCTTCTTTTCAATTATGTTTCAGCTGTGTTCCAGCTTCAGGTACTTCCTGGACTGGAATATACGTGTGACCCGGAGAGCTCTTGTCTAATGCAAACTCTGGAGTTTAGTAATCTCCGTGGTATATACACACCATCCAGGACTTTACCCCTTACTTCACTACAGTGGCACACAAGCTTGTCGCTTCATTCAAGGCTCTTCTTACCCACTCTTCTATTTGCCAGTTATGCAGTCAATTTAAAGAGCACCGCACTGTATAGATTCTGAATACTCAGTGGCAAACAAGATGAGACTATCTAGGGCCGAGCCCTATAGCAGCCACATGGTCTGCCTCTATGATGTGTATGCACTTGCTATACAGATTTTTCGTATTGCATTTAATTGGGAAACCTGCTGCAGCATTAAAGCAGTTCTACGAAGCTTTCCTAAAACTGTTTCTTTAAATGGTCCCTTCAGTTTGAGCAAATATGTGTTTATGTGATAGCCAGTGTGATAACGAGCAAAAGTGCACTATTTTATATACCAAAAATTAAGTTTTTGTGCTTAAAAATTCCTCTAAAGTGCTGGCCACTAAGGTTTCCCCTTTGCTCAAATTTGCTGTCCACTGCCTGTTGTCGTGTAAAAAACCATTACTAGTAACAGAGACAACATACAGGACGTACATTGTCTCAAGCTTCTAGTACAGTGTTCATACAGATTGGACTAAATTTGATCGAAATGGACAAGTTCAACTAAAATTATCGTTCATTGCTTGAAATTTAACAGTGAATTATTGCTTTAGCTGACCAATGAATGACTGTCGAAAGTGAGAGAAAACGTATGCCAGCAGCACAATCTAAATTGTTGTTCCCAGCGAGTCAGATACAAAAAATGCACAGTCACAGGCAGGAGCCCAAATCAAGGATCCACCAAATGTGCTTCACTATATATGTATGTTTAGTTAATATGACTAATATGCTTGATAAAGACTACAAAGTCGAAACATTGCATATTCGTATGGAGGAATAAAGTATTTTTTTTAAACTTTTTTGCACCATTTTTGCTGTCACTACTTTTGCTGTAATGAATGACTGTCATCGTCTGGAAAAAGTTTGCCATGCTCAGAGTTTTGTTCGATAGTTGGTGATGATCTTCCTTTAGAAGAATGTTCTCAGAAAGATCCTTAGTCTGTCATTGAACACGTATTGTCTTTTAAATAACTTGAAAGGCCAGAATGGACTAAAATCCGTATGGCTGCAGCTGTAAATACAGACAAATGTTTATTCAATGGTTGTTCAAACATTAGCCTACTTGTATCTGATGTGCAAGCTTAAGTGATTTCCTGCTTCACAACTTTTAAAATCGCATCTACACTGCTCAGTACTGCTATATACATCTTCCGTGATGCTGTTATTTATAAGGATGTGCTACAGAGAAATGAATTGACACAGAGTTTTGGACCTATTAGGATGAAAAAAAAAGTAATGTTATAGATATTAACCCCTTCTTGCAATATGACGTACCGGTTCGTCATGGAAGGCGGGTACTTCGCGCAAAATGACGTACCGGTACGTCATCGGGATAGCGCGAGATCATGACTGTCGGAGATGTGCCCCCCGCTGTTAACCTCTTCCCTGCCGCGATCTAAGTAGATCGCGGCAGGGAAAGAGTTCACAGAGGGAGCGCGCTCCCTCTGTGTCTCCGGCGGGCTCTCGCGAGAGCCCGGCCTGTCGCCATGGCAACAGGACGCCAGACACTGGCGTCCTGCGTTGCCAATGCCTATGATCGCTGTATAAGTGATAAGGCATGGCAGAGCAGTAGCTCTGCCATGCCTTATGACAGCGATCATAAGTGCTGTACTGTAAGTCCCTCAGAGGACAAATTATGTTTAAAAAAAGAAAAATGTAAAAAAAGTAAAAAAAAACCTTTTGTGCTTTTTTTAAATTAGCATAAAAAAAGGTTAAAAAAAAAACAAAAAACACATATTTGGTATTGACTCGTCCGTAAGGACGTGTACAAAAAGTTGAACACACTTTTTATTTTGTACGGTAAAAAGCTTTAAAAAAAACGCTAGAAAACAGAGGCAAAATGCTAATTTTTAGCATTTTGTCTCCCAAAAAACGCAATAAAGGTGATCAAAAAAGCCGTACATTCCCCAAAATGGTACCAATAAAAACTACAGCTCGTCTCGCAAAAAATAAGCCCTCACAGAGCTCTGTACATAAAAAAGTTACAGGACTTTGAATGCAGCTATAGAGAAAATTTTTTTTTCCAAAAAAAGGGTTTTTATTGCAAAAAAAAAGTGTAAAAAACAAAAAAAAATTATAAGAATTTTGGTATCGTTGTAACCGTGCCGACCCACAGAAAAAAATGTAGTGTGTCATTTATGCTGCATGATTAACGCTGTAACAAAAATCTATGGCAGAATTGATGTGTTTTCTCTCCCTGTTATCATAAAAAAAAATAAAAGTTTTACAATATAGTCTAGGTACCCAAAAATGACGCCGATAAAAACTACAGTTCGCCACGCAAAAAACAAGCCTTTATACGGCCGTGTCAACGGAAAAATAAAAAAGTTATGGCTTTTGAAAAATGGAGATGGAAAAATACCAAAAATCGCTTGGTCCTCAACGCTAAAATAGGCCGTGTCATTAAGGGGTTAATGGACCGTAAATTTTAAAAGGTTTGCAACAAAATTGACTTTTATGCCAAGATTGGTTGCTATGGACAGCAAAAACAGTTTTACATGTCACTTGTCAGACTACACATGAAATATTCGGCCTCATTTATCAAAACTGTCTAAAAGAAAAACTCTTTGTTGGCCATAGCAACCAATTAATGATCGGCTTTCTTCTCTGAAACTGCTCTGGTAAAATGAACGCTGTGCTGTGATTGGTTGTTATGGGCTACACAGACAGAGATTTTCTTTAAGACAGTTTCACAAAGTTCTAATAAATAAGGCCCATTGTGTAAATTCTGGGCAGCATTGCACAAGAAAGACATATTGGAAACTGAGCAGTTTCAAAGGCGGATGACGTAAGCCAATGTAGTCGTCGGACTACAATACCCAGAAACACAATCAAAATTGGGAATGTTAGTTTGCAAAAAAGAGAGGTTAGAGAAGATTAATAGAACTGTGTAACTATATCAGGATTGAGTCCAGATATCTGTGTAATGTTTTCTTTATACCGAGGGCTGTAAGAAGGGGGCGTCCTCTACTTCTAGAGACAAGGAAGTTTTCATCATCAGCAGAGCTGGAGATTCTTTACTGTTCAGCCTGAATCGCACAGGCAGATTTTGTGGCAGTTTTTGATGCAGTTTTTTTTTTTAGTCAAATGCAAGTGGCTGGAAAGAGAAGGAAAAACATAAAGGAAAGACTGATATACTTTTCTATTTTGTATTCACTTCATGTACTTGTCTGAAAAAACTGCAGCAAAAACTTTGTGTACTTCCAGCATGAGCTGTGACACTATGGAACTTGGGCACAACTTTACAATTGTGCAGGTAGCCTTAGATGCCTTATTTAAGTTTTCATCTTTTGTTGGATCAGCATTTTGGAAGTATAGGTTGAACTTAGCATTTCTTTTTTCCAACCTTCTCTTGTAAAGTAGATGATGTTTTTGCATCCTGTTGAAACAATTTATTTTTTGGTCTAATTTACCATCAAAACCGGCTGCACCAGGATACAAAATGATGCAGACCCTTTTCTCTGTCCTGTTAAAGAACAAGAACCAAATGGATCCTAATTTTTTGTAAATAAAAGGTCAATGGCAACTGGTTAGGCATCCTGTTGTAAAGGTGCCCTTTTTCTAATCTTGGGATGAAAACAATAGCTCTCAACAGCATGCAGAATCGTGGTGTGAACCTGGCTTTATATGTTCAGTGATGGGCATTTCATTGTGGTGCTCTGTCAGTACAGCTGTACTTCACAAAAATAGACTTTCTCCTAACTGCAGCTAATACCTGTGTCTTTAAATCTTGATGTTCCCCAGAGAGTCATTTAATGAGCAAGGCAGCAGTGACGATAACACGGACATGAAAGCTATAGAGGAAAAACTTGTGCATTGTGACCAGGAGAGATGGTTCTTAAAAGAAGTCACTGGGATTCAGCTTACTGCATACTTAAAGAAAAGAGAAAAGAAAAGTAAGTAGTGATTAAATGTGAGATAACTGTTTCATGGTCTATCAGCTATTTTTTTTTAAAGAACCTGTGTGGCAGAATAAGGAGTATTATAATCTTAGACATTTATGGTATATCCACAGGACATATGCCAGTCAGCTGCTGCAAAAAGCAAATAAAGTCTTGGGGTGGATTAAAAGAGGTATAGAGGCGAGGGCCGAGAACATTATTCTTCCACACTTGTCAGTGGAATACTTTGTACAGTTCTGGAAACTGATGCTCAGGAAAGATATTGCAATGCTTGAGGGGGTTCAAAGAAGGACAATTAAATTCATAAACGGAATGGAAGTATTAAAATACTCAGAGAGCTTTCAAAATTGGCATTATTCACCCTAGAAAAAAGATGGTTAAGGGGTGATAACTATGTATTAATACATTGGGGGACACTACAAGTATCTCTCCGATGAGCTCTTTATACCCGGGACTGCGACGGTAACAAGAGGGCATCCGCTAAGAAGGTTTTATTACCAACATAGAAGGGGATTCTTTACTGTTAAGTCCCTTTTACACACAACAATCATCACTCAAAAGCCATCTTTTGAGAAATAATCATTGTGTGTAAATGTGTGCCCATCGTGCACTTTTCGTCCATCGCTGACTTGAGGTCCACATGAAATCCTTGTCCCTCAGGACGATAAGATAAGACGGACCACATGCTGTGTTCGTCAAGGGCAGCGCAGATAACATTCTTTAACAGCAGTTAACAGCAGCTATCCCACTGGAGAACAATAGTGATGTATTTAGGGAACAGACCACTCACTTCTCTAATTACATGCAAATGAAGTACTTAAAGTAATTAGACCATTAGTACCTATGCAAAATGATCGCTCAAAACTGTCAGTTTCTGAGGAATCATCTTGGTGTGCAAATGCACCTTAAGAGCAGTGAGACTGTGAAACTCTCTGCCTGAGGAAGTGGTGATGGCAAAATTGATGGAGGCGTTTAAGAGGTGGCTAGACGTCTTTTTAAAGTGGTACAGCATTATAGGATCTAGACATTAAAAAACCAGAAGGGTTGTTTATCCAGGAATCTTTCCACTGCCGGACTTGGAGTCAGGAAGGAATTTTTCTCTGAAGAGTGTTGATCCAGGGATTAGGCTGACTGCCATTATGGAGTCAGCAAGGAATTTTTTTGCTCCAAGATGGGGTAAATTGGCTTCTACCTCATTGTATTGTTTTACCTCAGGTCCTGTATCACTGTAGATCGTCCTACTGCCCTTACTACTGGATATCCTATTGGGACCATGTGGTTTGCACTGGGCGGTTAACTGGAAGCAGCTTATACAACTTCCAAAAACTAACAAAACTTGCAAACTCCACTTTTCAAGTATCATTTATGGACCATATGTTTTCATATGACCAGATATATTGCATTCTGAGATCCATTTACATACAGATTCACACTGTTGTCAGAAGTTGAAGGACTTCTAATCAATAAGATATATACCGCTCCGTACCAACATGCAAAAGCTACTGATCTACATGGAAAGATATCTTCTCCGTAGCATGCAAAAGTTCGAACAGAAATGCAACTCTCCTAGCCATTCCCAGAAGCCCATCACATTTCTCCCTGTGAAGCCCCCAAGTTCCAGTGAAACCCCAATATCTGACATGTATTCCCAAGCCTTGATCCCCATGATGACCTAGACGCACAATTGGATCAATGCTTGGATTACAAACGTTTAACAATTGAAGTTGCCAGACAGATTGCTCCTGATATTCAAACAACGCTAGAAGCCACTGTCCAAGAGACCCTTTTGCATCTTCAAACGGGGAAAACGGATTCTACCAAAATAGTGGCATTTCGAAAGCAGATTTGAAGGTTTCTCAGGCCACAATGCTGAAACATCTACTGCTGCCTTTTTAGGAAAACGCATGTTTTACCATAAAGGTGGATGATATTGAGAACCGATCCAAACGTAATAATCTTCGACTAATAGGCCTACATGAAACTGTCAAACCAAATGATCTTCAGGACTTTTGTGAAATAGACCTGTCTGAAGCATTAGGTCTCCACCACAGATGCTGTATTGAAGGAGCTCATAAAGTAGGTCCTGATCTGCATTTGATCTACTCCCATCCAACTGCAAAGGAGCTTGTGAAAATGTGCCCTCAGCAAATAATTTTGAGCTTCCTGGATTATAACAATAAGGCCGGCTTCACACGAGCGTGACGGGCTCCGCTGCGGAATATTCCGCAGTGAAGCCCGTCACGGCGCCCCCCAGAGACCCCATACTTACCAGCGGAAGATAGCATGAAGACGCTTCCCCGCCCACCGCCGTCGCGTCATGTGACACGCCCACCGCGTCACATGACGCGGCCGGCCGTGTCACGTGACGCGCCAGCCGCGTCATATGACGCGGTGGCGGTAGGCGGGGAAGTGTTTTCACGCTATCTTCCGCTGTGTTACAGCGGGAGATAGCGTGAACGGACGGCTTCCATTGACTGCAATGGAAGCCGTCAGCGCGTACACCTGCGGCAAATAGAGCATGCTGCGGGTGTGGACGGGAGATTTCACGGTGCGTAATTCCGCGGTGGAATTCCGCATCGTGAGCATTGTGCTATTAGGTTCAATAGAACCTAATAGCAGTGGGCAACGCAGCGGATTTTTGCCGCGAATTTACGCGGCGTAAATCCGTTCGTGGGAAGGAGGCCTAAAGTAGATATCGGACCAGCCTTCCGGCCCTCCTCTAGACCTCTGGATATGGTTTTAGATTTCTGCTCTTTGAAGATTACTCTGCAGAGATCTCTTTGAAAAGACAGGCTTTCAGTCACTTATACACGTCATTAGTACGTCACAAAATCCGCTTCCAGCTAGCCAATCCAGCCACCCTACCTTTCCAGACGGTTCAGTAGTGGAATATTCTACTCTTGCAGATACAACAGCAGCCCTGGAGAGACTACAGATCCTCAGTAACAATTCTATCTCCCCTCACAACACCACATTTGAAAAGTCACCTTCTAGATGCAAATCCCCCAACAATGCTTCACTAGAACCAATCCTTGGAAGGGCAGCGCTCAGCTCAAAATCTCAGTAGAGATCACGACTTTGAAAAGACTTTCTATGCTATCATGCTAGGTGGCACTTCTAGACTGGGGAGACCACTGTATTCTTCTATTTTACATTGCAGACTCACTAGTATTACCGCACTAACTCGTAGATCTCTATTTCATGTTCTGGGGTCTCTGGGAGAGAAAGGCTCTCGCTATGCCAAAAAAAAATAGAAACCCCAACTTTGTGTCTCTTGCTCTCTTATAGCAAGTCACTAATCCTGCTTGCTCTCTTTTCTTTTCATATGTTTAATGGTCTTATTACACTTGCAAATGTCTGGGGTGTTTTTTGGCCACATGCTTTAGGAGGTGCACATATCCTCTCTTAACTTTGTACTAATACCTGTCAATGTGCTGCTTGGTGGACGTCTGTCCATCGATGCCAACAAGCTGATATGGGGGGTTGAATACATTTTCTCCCGACATAACGCTGCGTTATTTTATTCCATTCAACATAGTGACAGGTTCAACCTAAAACTTTTACTACAAATGTGAGGATTTTCTCGTAGAATGTCAAAGGCCGGTGACCGCTGAATAAACAGACAAGTGTACTTCACCACATCCAACCCAGACATTCCCACCCAGACATCGCCTTATTGCAGGAGACGCATTTACATTAGGCAGATTTATACAGCATGCAAACACTCTAAGTTGGCTTGGTGCATGGCTCCTCAGCGATACAAGGAAAGGCAGGAGTTTTATTTATGATCCACAAAACTTTTGCATGTAATATACTGCACACAGAACTTGATGATGAAGGTAGATGGATCCACGACCTCTTAGAACATAATGCAGAGAGTTGGTCTTTGTACAATGTACATTCCCCGAAGGGTGATAATTGGGATTTTTTCAGTAAGCTGACCTCAAAATGACTACAGGATGGGACGCCATTAAAAATTGTAGGGGAAGGAGGCACGACTTTAACACAGTATTTTCACCACTTGAAGATCGGGAAAAACTACATACCCTGTCTTCTACTAGACACCTTGTATCCCATTTGAGGGACAGGATTCTCCCATTATTATCTGCAGTTACAGCGTTATGTGACAGGGAATTTTCTCATTTCTCACATGCTCACCAGACATAGTCTTGCATTGACTATATCATACGATTGTAGAGTTAGAAGGGTCCTCCAGGGTTATGGGGTCCAACCCTCTGCTCAATGCCGAGGTCTGTCTGGGGTGAAAGGAGCTGGTAATTCTGCTACTGTTGTAACTACTGAGAAGGACTTGGCAAATACTGTACTTACCAGCATTGCAGTACGTATTTGGGATAGAGGGGTTTATAGAACTCTGCTCCAGCACTGTGGTGGTTTAAAGACACTAAGACGTCTGTCATCGTTATTCTGAACATTGGGGCTCACAGAGGAAATCTCCAGCTGCCCCACTGCGAGCCAACGATGCTCTCTCCTGTGCAACAGCATAGGAGCGAGTACATGCGGAGATGAGTGTTAGACAGTCATCCCGTCTAAAAGGAGCTTTAGTCTATAGTAGAAATACAGCATTTTCAAAAACATCGATGCCAAATGATATGTTACAGAGGTGCCAACAGTGAATGTACAAGACGGGGACAGATAACAGTCAGATTGGATTTACTTCCAGAGGAAACCCTTAAGATGGAGATCCAACTCAGAATGTTATATCGTCAGAGCCCTACTTATTGATTATCAATGCATTTATATTGTTAGATGTTTAAAACCTCATACAAACACGGCAGACATGCTGTAAATAGGTGGTTTTTCATCACTTTTGTTTTGGTTATTTTTTGCAGCTAAAGAGGCGATCACTTACAGCCATATACTTGTGGGTCGCTGCATCTTTATTTCCTTTGTGGTGATGTTTAAAACATTGGAAGAACAGGTATGGAGGTGAAACTAGAAATAGTTTCTTTGAATTATGTAGATGGTGAATTGATTTTAATGCAGATGTGTAACTAATGATCAAGATATGATATAAATGAAATAGATTCACTTCCACAACTAGCTGACTTGATAACTATATGTCCACTGTGGCAAGTGGGGTTCCTCGCCTGCCGATCGACCTCTCAGACCAGAATGGACGCCACACGTGCATACAGATGCTCCAGAAACAGGATTTTAGTTTAAATCTGGCGCCTGCCAGAATTTATTACTCAGCACAGCATATACAGCATACAAATGTCCAGGGTTCACAAACCCATAGGGTCACTGTCACTAACTTCACTGGGCATCGAGAGGGCGTCGTCCTCTTTCAGACTAGTGAGGGGCCCAAAACTGGTCCGCACCGGACCTCAGACACCAAGTCCTAATGCCGCTCCTTCACCGCCTCTCTGGCTAGCAGCCAGCTTTCCTTCCCCTTGAGTATGGCAGGATCTGCTCCTTTTATATGAGTTCTTGCCACACTCTTAGGTCTTAACCCTTTCTTTTCGTACCAGAAAGCCTGCAGCGCTCTACCGTCCCTACTGTGTATTTGACGTCTAAATCACGTTTAAGCTTTGTGCATTTGTTGTAGATTTTTATAGCAGTTTCTGCAACAAAGTACATCCCAATAAATGTGAATTGTGTTTTCAAAACCCCATTTACGTATAGCGTATTTTTGTGTAGATTTTCTGATCCTTTGTTTGCCGGGTTCACTGCAAATTCGCTGAAGGTTTTTATAGCAGATTTCTGATGGTCATTGCCAGAATTGGAAATATCTGTGAACCTGAATGTTTAAGGGCTTGTTCACATTACTTTTCATGATGTACATGCTAAACAAATCCATAGGAATCCATTCATCCTACAGAGGTCAAATGATTGTCCTTTTTTGACCTCTATTGGTTGGGCTGGTATAGGTCAATAATAGGCTGCAAAAATAGGTACAACAGTATGCAATAAAAAAAATAAATAAATATATATACAGAAAAATAATCTGATGGGAGTCTGTAGTGGACATATCTCACTGTATACCTATACAGCAGGAATTGTCACAACCTTCCGTTAGAGGTTGAATTGACATGTGAATAGGGCCTTACCCCTTGGATGCTGCTGTCAATAGTGACTGCAACATGCAAGTGGTTAGACAGAGGACTACCTCTTTTTATTGTTGCCCCTACAACGGCAATTGTGGAATGTAGATGTATTAGTATGGCAGACAGGGGCCTAACAAAGGTGGGTCTGTCATGACTATATGCCTATTCACGGTCTAACAGTTTGCCTAGAACTATAGGGAAATAATATGGTATATTGCCTCATAGTGTAGATACCCCATGAGATTAGAAATGGGCTCACCTTCTGTATTCCCTTTAAACATTGAAACATAAGATCTAGAATGTGTTTTATTTTCCTGCATTTATTTACTGTAATTTAACAGCCAAACAATAAGTTGTGTATAACCCAAAATGGTGCCATTGAGAACTATAAATTGTCCCGCATTCACCCACCAAATACAACTACATCAGTGGGAAAATGTATAAGAGGTTGCGGCTCCTGTAATGTAGCAGTACGACAGAGAATTTATTTACATCAAATCTGTTTTTATTATGCAAAAGTGGTAAAATAAAATGTAAGTCTGCTATTGCCGAAATAGTGACGAACTGCAAAACGAATTCAGCATTGCATTCATACAGCATGCTGAGCGGTAATAGAACCCAATGACATAATCGCTGTTTTGTTTTTTCCAAACTCAGAGGCTGCGTTTACACAACATTTTTGCATGCAGAATTTGCAATCCTTCTGCATGGAATTTGTGTCAAAATCCACATTTGAAGCCTCCCATTAGTTTTAATGGGAATCCATATCATAGTATGAACTGCGCCGATTTTACCGCTTACGTACTTGAGATCCACATGCCGATCCATGACTCAAGTTAATAGAAATCCATGGTAAACACATAGAATTCTGATGCGCATTTACCTCATGTGAACGTAGCCTAAAAGCATCTCTCTCCCTCCGCCCCGCGCGCACAGAATAGTCTGAAGGGTCGCTACCTGCAAGAATACAGTGAACCCATAAATAGTCTGCTGTATTCTTTGTTCGATGTGATTAATCAAACAGGAGGTTATATATATTCACCATTTTTGGGGGTCTTAATTCCTTGAGTGATTGCTCTGTGTAGTTGTGCTTTAGTTATTGTGTATGTAGTGCATTACTACAGTATCACCACCAGGTGGCAGCAGCTTTTTGTATTTGCTCTTCCAGAGCAGTTGCTTTTCATTAATGTACATTTTTTACTTCAGTGCAAAGATGGTCAAATTTAAAGTCTCACTAGTTATATCACTTTAAAGGCTTTAAGGAACTTGAAGTATTGCATGTGTCCTCCATATAATTACCTAAACTTTGCATAACTAAAGGGATTGTTTGTCATACAGTCTTTTATTTAGGAATCCTTAATGTTTGCCTTTAAACTATTCATAAAACGTTTCAAATGTCATAGTAGCATGACTAAAGCTTTGATCAGTGGGAGTCTGGGTGCAGAGTTCCTTAACAATAGATGAAATGAAGGCGCTGAAGCTCTCAGCTGAGTTCTTGGCCCCTTTGGCTCAGAAATGCATCCGTACAATGCTCTGGTTACTGGCCAAGGGGAGCCGATGGGGCCCAGCACTCCGCTACAGACAGCGCAGAAGAGTAATCAAACCTGAGCAGAGGAAAAGAGGATGGGAAGTCAAATTTCTCTATTTATTTTGTTACTTTGCTATTCCAAAGGGCCCCTGAAAAAGGAGAAGTGAATTCTTCTCCCCGATGTACAGATGTAGCGACAGTCAAATGAATATTCAGCACACTACATCTGTTGAACATGTCAAATGTTCGTTCAGCGCCCCACGCTATTTGCATAGCCATTGCTTTGTAATCACTGCCAAGCTATGCAAATACCTTTGCACACTACTAGAACTTCATAGCAGTCAAGCCTAATGATGCAACATCAGTACATATCCACCATATCTCTACTTGTCAACCCATGTTCTATCCTAATATGAAGCATTATAGGTGATCTCAATTTGGGGTTAAATGTTGTAAGATAAACACACTATATTTGTTCACATCATTTCTGCTTTCCTGAAACGTATCTCTAGTCAAAAGAAAAGGGAAGAAATGAGAAATTGGAGCTAAGAGCTCGGTTGTAAGGATATGATGAAAAAGCCTTTTTGCTTTTTATGGTTTTGGAAGGTGCAGCCCACCCTATGTAATGTTATACCCCAAGGGTAAACATATGAAATGGCAGACAAACAAAAGAAAAGGTGAATTTGGTGCAACCTCAGACATAAATGATTGAATTTGGGTAATTGCCAAAAGGATCTCAATTTATTAATTTTTCTGTCTGGGAAGCAGATTTGGCCATAGTTACTGGATACAATTAATAATATGAAAGCAAAACGAGAGAATAGCACAGGCACTTCTCTTGCAACTGGAGCACTAATCTGTAACTAAATCTGTCGAACCTTTTAGGGCTCATTTACACTGCAGAGATGATTGCTCAAAAGATGGCTTTTGATTGATAATTTTGCATAAACTACTACTTGGTACTAATGCCTATTATTACCAAGTAGCAGCATGTGAGCCGCCACTGGGAGCTGTGGTCAGGGAACACACCACCCGCTGTTCCTTCATTACATTCCTTTGATCTCTGGTGGGGCTGACAGCTGAGAACAGCTAATACTATGTCAAGAGTTTTATAACCATAGTAAACTGTTGAAATTGTTTACAGACTGAAAAATGCCAGGTCATTCATATCAATATCTACACGGACTGCGAAGACAATTCAGAATTAATGAAGCTGATATCTCGGTAAGGTCAAATTTTATGCATTTGTTTGTATAAGTTCTCGATTTTTCACCTTCAGTATTACATCACAAGTGAAGCAAAATAGTGCAATGCAATTAGGACACTTTACGATTTCTCACATTGTTCCTGATCATTTCTCAGTAATGTACAGACTTCTCTTCATTGCTATATTATCTGCTACACTGAATGGATACTTTAGAACTATTTAGGTCTCTTTCACACGGGCTACGAAATCTCACTACAAAATCATTGCTACAAAACGCCTGTATGTGAAGCTCATGGTTTCCAATGGGTTCTTTCAGGCTACAAAATGTAATTTTTCCCAGCAAGAGAAACCACGTAATCTTGTAGGTATGATACCTTTTAATGGCTAACAAAAATACATGATGTAATAGCAAGCTTCCGAACCAATGCAGGGTTCTTCTTCAGGCTTAAATGGATTGGATCTGAAGAGGCATCGATATTTATACAGACTTATAACGAACATTCTTATCACAAGGTGCAGATATGGATGCGATTGGTTTGCTCTTAAAAGGAATTCTGCAACAGCAAACAAACTTTTTTGTCTAATTATGTGGAGTAACCAGGCAGCAACTGATGATTATGAAAATATCAAAATTACTTTTTATTCCTCCATCCAAAGACAGGTAACCGGTTCAGTATTGAGGACTGGACTATGCATGTCATAGTTTATATATTGTTCTACTGCACAGGTATATTATCCTGTGATTAGGTATTAGGTACTTAATTTTCCTGATACTCTGTTTGAGGGTCCTGGCCATGTTAATAAGTTCTTTCTTAATTGCCTTGTGGAATCACTGGTTACGATCAATAATTGGAATTGAAGGAATATGCCATTTCCCTCTATGTATGGAGAATCTAATTGTATAATTTTATGATATTTTGCTTGTTGTCCTGTATACATCTATCCAGTATTTAGAACACAGATTGAGTCACGCCCATGTGGGTAGTTGATTTGAAAAGTATACGCCCCGGTTGCCCTGATGAGTTCTATGACACTGTTGACGTGATGGCGTCATCTGATAAGGGACGTCGTAAATGTAGTGGGGATTGGACGTCCGCAACGTGATGACGAATGTGACGTCGGTAACGACGGCAACGTGATGACGTTTTTGACATTGCAATGCGTCTGATGTAATGACGCGTCCGTAATGCGTCTGATGTAATGACGCGGCTGTGAGCGTCTGCGTTGTACCTCCAGCTGGCGCTTATAGCGTGATGGTGCGTTGCTGTGTGGTGACGTACATGTACGCACCGGAGTTACAGGGTCAATCTCCAGTTATTCAGGAGATGTCTGATAATAATTAAGCATTGTGATTTTGATTTAACCCTTTATTGGAGCTTTTATTTATCCGCTGGGGGCAATTGGAGCATCAGGTCCGTTGAGGTAGGTTTTGGTATGTGGTTGGTTAAAGGGGTTGTCTCGCGGCAAACCTCAAAATGTTACCTTACCCTATTCCCCCTGTCACCCCCCTGGCATAAAATAGCAAATTAAAGCGGTTTTTAAACCGCTTGCTACTCACCGGTCCGACGAAATAAGGACTTTAAAAAATCATCTCCCAAAGATGGCCTCCGGTCCTTTCCCAGGGATGCACTGCGGTTTTCTCCCATGGTGCACCGCGGGTCTTCTCCCATGGTGCGCCATGGGCTCTGTGCGTTCCATTGCCGATTCCAGCCTCCTGATTGGCTGGAATCGGCACACGTGACGGGGCGGAGCTACGATGACGACGCGGTGACCAGCTCTCCAGCACGAGCGGCCCCATTCACCAGGCAGAAGACCGCACAGCGCAAGCGCGTCTAAAAAAGCAAGAAGACATCAGAATTAGACGGAGCCATGGAGACGGGGACACTAGCAACGGAGCAGGTAAGTGAATAACTTCTGTATGGCTCATATTTAATGCACGATGTACATTTCAAAGTGCATTAATATGGCCATACAGAAGTGTATACCCCCACTTGCTGCCGCGAGACAACCCCTTTAATTGTTTTACACATGTGTAGATGGTTTGTAATTAGTCATTTGGGTATTTATATGTGTTATATGTATCCTGGTTAACTGGGCTTGAGAAAGGCTTCGGAGGAAGCCGAAACGTCGCCGGTTACCTGTCTTTGGATGGAGGAATAAAAAGTAATTTTGATATTTTCATAACCATCAGTTGCTGCCTGGTTACTCCACATAATTGAATTGCTTCCTGGTTTTTTGATCCAAGACCAAACCGGGCTGTTGCAATACTCCTCGCTGTAAGGTACAGTATTTATCACTCTGCTATCAGTGCCTAGACAAAAAAAAGTTTGTTTGCTATTGCAGAATTCCTTTTAAGTGGGAACCAATCACATCCATATCTGTGCCTTGTCATAAGTATGTATGTTATAAGTGTGTATAAATATCCATGCCTCTTCACATCTATTCCATTTAAGCCTGAAGAAGAACCCTGCGTTGGTTCGGAAGCTCGCTGTAACATCATGTCTTTTTGTTAGTCATTAAAAGGTATCATATCTACAAGATTACTTGGTTTCTCTTGCTGGGAGCAATCACATTTTGCTCTACTAGCTAACAAACCTTTGTTTTCAGGCTACAAAACATAGCGATGATGTTGTAGCCTGTGTGCATCGCACTATATAAAGGAAAGTGCCAGCTCTGCACCAGCAGCGTTAGGATGCTGCATGAATTTGGCAGTTTGGCAGAAGCAGTAGAGGAGGCATCTTCTATTTTCCTGCACATTTTCACAGGGAAATGGAATATATGAAATTAATTAGGCTAATTAGCTGCTTCAATGTATGGACCAAGGCTGTTGATTTTTCTGCGTACGATTTGCACGCGCCAAAAGTACAGTTAAAAACGTAGTTGTGCAATATTCGATGAGCAAAACAGGGGCCAAATGCGCATATGCTCATGTGAATCTGGCCTTACTGTTTGGTTGCTCACAGACTGAGCAGTATGATGAGCATAGCCGGGCTGTCAGTACGTACAGGATGACTGAGGATTCAGAGGGAGTGGGTGACAGAGGCCAGAAATTCACTTGACTTGAACAGAAGCCATGTACATTTGAAATTTATAGTGGTGCGAGTGTTTGGAGGAGTCTGGAGAGGAGATCTGATACTGCGTTGCAGCCAGGTGCAGACCCATAGGCTGGGGACACGCTGATATATACCACGCTCGTGTGTCACCAGCCTAAGTAGGACTCCTTTATTTTCATCAATGTCCAATCTGTGTGTGAAAGTGTTAAGGTGAAGCGAACTCCAATGCAGCCTATATCTATGACCAGTCAGTGAGCACTTAAAGGGAGACAAAGCTTTTGGTTGCAGACCGGCTGCATCTCGGCCATCAGCAAAAATTTCATGGGGGTGTAGTTTTTTTTCTTGCTTTCTTCAATTCATTTAGCAAAATAAGAAAAATCAAGATTAAAATCAAATATTGTCTATAACCTACCATAAGTTTTTTAAATAATCGAGATTTTAATTTTAGACGCAATCACCCAGCTCTAATTCACACAGACACTGATCCATTGAAAACTTGCTCGTTTGATGTTATGTTGCACTCGTGTATCGCTTCCTTACAGGGAAGCTCCATTCGTGAAAGAGCCAGGGAGTCTGATAAAGTAGCCATTCGGTGTGTGCTGATGAAACGGCTATACAGCACTTGCCGATAGATTTGGAGATATCCCAAAAGGATGATATGTGATTAAAAAATGCCTTTGTATCTGTAAGAGAGGAGCTGTGATGTACGCCTGTTATAAGAGCCATAGAGCAAGGGGTTGAATAAAGGTGCTCTTCTAGACATTGTCTAAATGGGGAACCATTGTAGGTCCAGTAAGGCCTCCCTCACACATGAACACGGCAAAGCGCCGCAATCTAAATGGCTCATTCATCTACATGGGAAGAGGTAAAGAATCAGATCTAGGTAGTTTTTCCAGTGCGATCATTATTCAATATTGCATGTAAAAACACACATCTCCTCTAGTGTGAAAGAGATACCCACTAGAAATGTCTTTCCCCAAGTTCTTTAAATTTTGAGGAATGTTTTCTTTGTTTTACTGTATTTATTTATGAGTGATCTCGCTGTGTCTGCTGCCGCTTTCCAGAGGTTCTTGATGGTACGCGAAGGGTGTGTGGTTACCACTCTGTTATAGTGAACTCACTCATAGGCTTCTGCAATTACCATTTTCTTTGATCATTCATCTTTTTCTTAAGCTTCTTCTGTTGATAAACATCAGACTAATTCATTATGGATCACACCTAGACTGAAGCCTTCCCGGGTAAACCGATATTATTCTGTGTATGTGTGGTGCCTTGCCCTGCATTATAATGTGTTGCAGAAGTGTTCATAAGAGGATGCACGTGTAACTGCTTTTAATTGTACCAAGTAACTTGTTTATTCTTTCTCTTATCAATCTATTTGAGGACTCACAAATCCCTGAACCTGCTGGGCTTCTTCCGCAGTCTCTCTACTTTTGCAGAGTGGTGTGAATATCGCCAGAGTACCTTCTTTCAGTTTATGGTAGGACACATTTTTGCTGTAAATGTTTTGTCTTGATTTATATGTACAGATTCTCCGCCTGACATCCAGTGCTGGTTATGGGATGTGAGATTTCATAAATGTGGTCACCAGAAGTGGATGTGTTACTCTATGCTTTTTACTTCCAAACAGTTCCAGACTTCTAATAATGGCCACAAATTTCCCATAAAACAACAGATCAACTGCGATACATCCTACATAATATACCTCGTCGTCTGCATTTGCTGCAGGCTACAATATGTTGATTGGACATTGTGCAGCCTGACAACCAGAATCAGATGACACTTAACAGATATTGGTAAAATCTATACCTATAGCATATCGGCTGGTTCAATGCACTTTACTCATGTACACAGTGTTGTTTCCACCTTAAGTGTGCAGGATACTGAATGCATTGACCGACCTCCCAGGGGTGGTGACCTGCGTAGGAACTATTATACTGTAAAAACTATTGGATTTTTATTGTAAAAACTTGTGTCCCCTAGGGTCTCAATAAACGTCAGACTCTGATTTTACATTATTGATTTGTGCACAATATGTTTATATATATATATCTATATATATATCTATATATATATATATATATACATGCATGCATGTGTGGTAGTATATTTATATTCCATGTGATATCATTAGATGTTATCATGTGACCTGTAGGTATTTTTTGATTGGTTAGCATATTAACCTTTTAATTGTCAGTATGCATCCCTCTGTGTACTATGATTAAGGGACATCTGTGCCCAGAATGTGTGAGCAACAAACTTGTCTACTCTGCGTTGGATTTTATGAAGCTTAAATAAAGTATTGTATTTCTTCTATTGGATGCTGGAAAACTATCAATTCAGCTATTACAAGTGGTGTTTCATATGTTTCTGTGCATCTGTACATTTGTGGTGAGCAGGGTTTAATTGTTGCATAGTGCACTTCACTATACTCCTCATATTAAATAGAGGAGAGAGAAATATGCTGCTCGGGAAGGGACTCTCCACCTGGTATATCAACCATGAGATGACATGAGCTTGTACTCCTTTGCTTCATTGCCCTTAGGGCTCCATAGGGCTTGTCTTTCCCTGCATTCTTCCGAACGTTCAGGGTCCTCAACATGTGGCTCTCCAACTCTTGGCAGCTCTACAAAATTCTTGCACTAGTGGCACTGGGATTGTCATTGATATCACTTGGGTGAAAACCTCAATCTCTGGCAGATATCACTAGGCCATATACTTACTAGGATTCTTTTTGTTTACTGTACAGTGTGGCTCAGCAGCATTCGTTAGTTTTTAAAGGCTTGAGACCTGCAAATGGTCGGGGACCACAAGTATGCAGAAAATATATGGAGTGGAGGCTGAAGCAGTAGTGCTACAAGCAGGACTACTGTACAGGTTGAGCTAATTTTCTTTGGTGAAAACCCATATAAAGTTTAATGTTCTTATGGTGGTTGTCACCAAAGTACATGTCATGACAACAGCCTATGGTATATTTTTTCCTTTTCTTTAAATGGTCACAATACTTTGAAGCAACTTTTATTTACTATAATAGCCAATGTAGGTAACCAGTAAAAGCGGAAGTCACTTTAGCTACCTAAAGGGATTTTTTTTTTGTGCTGAAACACAAGGGGTCTTCCTTCTTTCTAATTTGCTGTCTATTGCCTGTTGTCAAGTAATCCCCATCTCTAGTAAGAGAGATCACAAGACAGAACATAGGAAGTGGGGGAAGGTAATGACTCATGCTGCCCATAGAAGATTATAGAGTGAAGAGGGGTGAGGGAGGAGAAAGAGGAAGCCAGATTCACAGGTGTGCTGCAGAAGCTAAATGGTAAGTGATTTACAGCCACTGATCAGTACTTCTCTAGTGTCTTCCATGCTTATGTATTTCCTCCGTGTATGCTACAAGTAAGTTAGGGAAAGAGAATCTGCTGTTTTCTCTATGTGAAATGTATAGAACACAACATTATGGCACTCTCTGCCCGCTTAGTGATAGAGAGATGCTGCCTTCAGGAGGGAAAACTGGTGAAAAATAGTGTTATTCCTCAAGTATACATGGCAGCTTGAGTGCAAGTATGCTTTAATTGGCACTACCTATTCAAACAGCATGTGCTTATATGATAGCTAGTGTGATAGCAAAACTGCTAAATACTTTATTTACCTAGAATTACATTTTTATGTGCTGAAAAATCCCTCTAAACTGCTGTCTCCCTTCCTTTAGCTTGTTGTCCACTATCTGCTAGCTCCTGATTTACAAGGGGATGCCAGAGCAGGGATGAATCCTCATGCTAATTAAACTCTATGCAAAAAGAAGGGGATGTTTAAGGCACTTACACATGGAGAGCTGCAAGTAGAGATGAAATCTGCAGTCTATACACACGTACACTGCTAAATATTTCTGCACACTTCTGCCTGATGAGGTTATGCCTATGCGTGTGTATGTTTAATAGGCATTTAGAAAGCAAGATATGTGTAGTTCTCTGTGTACAGTGTATATGGCAACGCACACATAGCACAGCAGCAGCTCTTCCCACCAGTCCTGAGAGGATGTAAAATCAGATGGTAAACTGGGGAAAACTGTAGGCTATAAGTCATAGAATGGCCAGAAATAGTGTTATTTCTCATGTAAACACACCGCAGTTTATTCTGAAAAGTTTATAAATGATATTCTTTCACTCGGATAAATAAAACCAGACCCTAAATAACCTCAGTACTTGTATGTTAACATCACTATGTAAATACATTTATTACGTACAAACAGGAATATTTTTGTTAAGGCTTGGCTCAACCAAGATTCTTGCTATCATATATTTTCTTGTTTTTTAACAATAATAACTCTTGTAAACATGCAAAAGACGTGAAACTAATATATTAAAAACTTCATTAGTAGAGGTTCCAGAGAGGGCGGCACAGTGACTGGATTGTAAGCTTTCACTACAAAGCACAAGCTAGAAATAGTGGTTGGACTTCAAGATTGAAGACATTTCTTTTCCTTAGTGGTAATTTGCTGGTGGATATACTTTGTATCACTTAAGGACAAAGCAAGTGAGCAGTCAGTAAAGGTGTGTGGTTTAAGAAGTTATAGTAAGTACATCCATGGACAGGTAATACTAGATATCACAGGTCTACTCTCTTAAGAAGGTTGTCGGAAACACACGTCAGGGGTCTAGTCCCCACATTATGGTGAACCCTGGAGAGCCTGATGCTATCAATAGGTACCGTATATACTCGAGTATTAGCCGACCCGAGTATAAACCGAGTCAATATGTTTTACCACAAAAAACTGGTAAAACTTATTGACTCGAGTATAAGCCGAGCTATTCTCAAGTATATACTAGGTTAAAAAAAAAAAAAAGAAAAGCAATACTCACCTCTCAGCCGGCATCTGTGTCCCCGGCGAGATACTCTCCCCGACGGTGTGGCAAGCTGCTTCAGTCTTCTCCCCACTGTCATCTTCCTGGCTTGGTTTTGAAATCCCTTGCCATCAGCGCAGTGTGAGGAAGCGCTGTGATTGGATCGAGTGCCGGCCAATCACAGCCAGCGCTCAATAAACCAATCTCAACCATTTAATGATGTCATTCACTGAATGACTGTGATTGGTTTATTGAGCGTCGGCTGTGATTGCCTGGCCCTGTTTCCTCACACAGTGTTGACGGTGAGGGATTTCAAAACCAAGCCAGGGAGATGACAGTGGGTAGAAGACCGAAGCAGCTTGCCGCACCGCCAGGGAGAGCATCGTGCCAGGGACACAGATGCCCGCTGAGAGGTGAGTATTGTGTGTGTGTGTTTTTTGTTTTTTTTGTTTTTTTTTAACCTCACTCGAGTATATGCCGAGGGGGGGGGGGCTTTTTCAGCACCTTTTTTTGTGCTGAGAAACTCTGCTTATACTCGAGTATATATGGTATTTAAAACTTGCACTTTGCCTTTTCCTCCTAGATTGGGTTATACTCCAGATGCACAGATGCTGCTGCCCATGACATAGCTAGTGATATTTATCTATTTTGATTTGTATTGTGCTTTCAGGGACTTATATCATTATGTGGGGATTTGTTTCAATTTTATGTGTTATTTATACTTGTGTGTATTTTTGTGTCTTTTCATTATATGAATTTTCTATATGTAATGAAAATATATATATATTTTCATAAGTCCTGCACTCCAGTATTCTTTTCTTCTGTTTCCTGTTTATAGGTAAAGTTATGCCTCCTAATATCTTAGTGCTTAATAACCAGTGTGATTTATAGACCAGCATGTACTTAAATAATACTGTAGACTGAATCTAGAGGGTCTCTGTGAAATGCAGGTTCCATGAATACGGACTGTAATGAGATGAATATATTTTAGCAGTTTTACAGGGTAACTCCAGTCTTTGATATAATTGTTGCATGCATTGGGTTTCATCAATCCGAAGATACAAAGGTATTGGGCGAAATTTAGCTAAGAGGAAAAGGGTGTAAAAAAAAGTTGCCAACGTTGGCACATGCCATTTGCATAAATAATAGCATTTTTTTTTTTTTAAAGTTAAACCACTTTTTAAGAAAGTATGAATTCCTTAGTAGGAGGGGGCATAGCTGACTGACGGGTTTACTATAATTTATGCCAGTAAGAAGCCAGGGGGCTTTTCTGAACAATAGTGGTGGTCCCCGGTTACTGACTCATCGGTATTTTCTGACATGTCTTTATGCAGCGTGATGAATTAAAGGGGGTTTACAGTTGTTCCTGAACAAAGCTTATACTTTGTTTAATGAAAATTTAAGCAACTTGCTGTCTCAAATCCTTACCATTTTTGTGACCTCTGCTTGCTATCAGTGAATAGAAACATTCAAGCCTAGATCCAGAGACAAATACTGGTTTGTTAATGTGCTGTTTACACTAGTTTTTAGACTAAAATAGCCACATAGATCTCAGGAGAGTTTTCTAAGGGCCCATTCACATTTACGTCGGGGGCTTCATTTGGACCCTCCTGCACAGATCCGGCACAAAATCCCAGATAGAATGGCGCAGCATGTTCTATTTAGGCTGCTTCCACACGGGTGATTTTCCCGCAATATGACAGTGCTACAAATCGCATATATGTAGAGCCCATGCTTTCCTATGGGTTCTTCCACATGAGCGTTGTTTTGTAGCCTGCAACATTGCGAGACTACAAAATCTACAGCTGCGATCTGCAATTTATTTATTTTTGTAGCCCATGTTTCCCTATGTAAAAGCACTAAAATAATCCCCAGCTGCATCAACAAAGAAACCACATACATGACCTAAGAAGCGCTGTTAGCTCCAGAGCCAGCGCCCTATGGTCAAATTACAGCCATTCAATGAATGTATGTTTTTTTTGTTTTTTTTTTATGCAGCTAGGGCTTCATTTTGGGTTAGGGCTTATATTGCAAGTCGCACGACTTTGTAGCGCCACGTGCTACTTTAAAACGACACAAAATCGCTTTATCACTGCGTTTTCTCATGTCCATATCATGTCACCCGTGTGGAAACGGCCATAGTCTCAGAAAGTGATGGTCAGTATACTGGAAGCCAGATTGACTCTATTATAATCAGTGGCGTCCGCCCTACACCGGACCTGGCGATTGCATTGTTTTTTTTTGCTCGGCTCAGAGAATTGAACTGAACAACAAAAACTGGACTGGAACTGTGAAGCGCAGATATGAATAGGGACCAAACATGAAATTACATTAGTTAGCAGGTCACGCCAGGAATGCTTTAAAAAAATAAATAAATAATTGGTG
The DNA here is from genome assembly GCF_035609145.1 of Eleutherodactylus coqui. Lineage (NCBI taxonomy): Eukaryota > Metazoa > Chordata > Amphibia > Anura > Eleutherodactylidae > Eleutherodactylus > Eleutherodactylus coqui. Next base: position 156,161,950 of record NC_089839.1, on the reverse strand, counting down.
TGGGGGAGGGGCAGAATAATGTAGCCTACTATGCTCTTGCAGCGGTAAAAAAAAAGAGAAATCTGACATTGTGCTGCCATTTACCATTCAGCTCAAAGGAGTGAATTAGAGTGTAAAGCAACCATTATGGATTCACTTCCAACCTGTAGCATTTCACTTCTGCAAACACTGTGTATCACAGCTAGCTGTCTCATAATGGGCCATGTGTTAGTTGTATCTAATCAGAACAGGTCTTCAGCCTTTGTTTCCATTCACCAACTGCTACAGAGCTGATGAAAATGATGAGAATGATGACGGGTGCTCTAGTATACAAGTCTTGACTCGTATTGGAAGTATGCAGTAGAAAGTAAAAGTCCTCAATATATAGTAATTAATCTTTCAGTAGTTTCCACATATAGTAATCACTGACTGGCCCAGAATCTGATGTTTAGAGCCATATGCATGCGGTAAGGACCTCTAGGTTAGTCTCAGCTTGCTGGTGGAGCATGCTCCGTTCCAGCACCAGGAGATATAGGACGGTACAACTGGGAACTAATGTAGGGAACCTGCTCTCCAGCAACCTTGGGAATAGAAAGATTGGAGAACAGCCAGAAAGAGATGTTGCAATGCTGGATGGGAACAGTAGTCTGCTAGCCACATGGGCTGCTTCTGAAGCCAAGCCCACTCTTGCTTCACCCAGGAAGAGCACATGGGGGGCACCAGTGTTAGAAAAAGGGTCATTAAAAATGATTGGGATGTAGTTTTAATGTTGTACTGTTTCTCTATGTATTATGACACTGCAGCCTTCTTTTAAGCTTTTTGTACCCCTTTTAGACTAATCAGTATTAGAAAGTTGCATAAATTTTCATTACACAATAGTTAAAGTGACCCTCCGGTCCTGGACAAAAAGAAAGGCGGAACCGTTTCTGTGCCTACCTGATAAACACTGTGCATTACTAGCATTGGTAGTCTAAGACACTACATGCTGTTCTGATTGGCCGGTGCTGCTCATATAGACAGAACTGGTTAATCACAGCAGGTGTAATGTCTTAGATGAATGATGTATACTAATGTAAAGTCGAAGAAGTTGGTGTGGCCATCTTTGTTTCCCCGGGACTGGAGGGTCACTTTAAGCTTCATTACGAAAACTGTATGTTGCACAGCAGTCACTGCAGTTATAGAACTCTTTATTGGAGGATGTCTCATTCTGTAAAGGTGTGCTCTGTCATCTAGGTTTATGCTCCATTTAGTTTTTGGCAAACCTGCATATATATCTTTTGAGATCGTCATCTTCCAAAAATATGAGGCAGTCACTGGCCTTAGACAGGGAGTCAGAGTCCTCCTAATAGGATATAATGAACATGAAATGTCAGATGCTAGTGGTTACATTTATGAAGTGGAGACCTTTTGTGGTTAGTGGTTGCTTTTACAGATATTACTTTAAATACAGAGTTTTTCTTATTTTCAGGGCTGATACTCAAAGCTTGAGTGATTGCGTCCTAAGGCTATGCTCACACATAGTGGCAGACAGCCGCACTAACAGCGCATAGTAGAATACATTTTAAGGATGCTTTTACACATAACTGAATATTCTGCTGTCAAAATCTGCACCAAAATTCTACATCTAAATGTAAATATTGACGCAGAATTGCATCATTTCCAAATCTGTGTCAAGATCTACAGGTTAGACATGCGGAACTTGATGTGCATGGCAGAATATTCCATTACCTGCAAAAGCACCCTAAAGCTTCACGTATATCTTAAAAATGTGATGCAATTTCACTGTGCAGTTTCTGTGCAGCTTTAAGTAGCACACATAGTGGTATGTTTATACTTGGTTACGGTTCCATTGTGGTTTTATCCGCTTTCTACTTCAATCCCTTGAGGAATTGTCAGCGATAAAATAGATTTTAAAAATGAACATGGCGGTTTTTCATATGGTTGTGGTTTTTTCATGTATGTCAATGTGATAAAACCGCTAACAGGCCGTGTAACTGCAGCAGCAGTGGAAAACTGCACTGTGCGTGAACACAACTTTGAATGTTTTTGGTTAAAATTAAATAAATTGAATTAACTTTTGTTCTTTGTGTTTTACATAAATACACAATGGAGAATGTATTTAAGGACCAGATGTGAACAGAGCTTTAGATTATGCTCTCATCTGTTTTGAGGACTCCATTCAGAGCCCCTAGTATATATACAGCCAGACTAAATAGCGCTGCATGCTCCACTAATTTTTCCAGAAAAATGCTGAACGGCAAGCCAGAAGTCTGACAGATCACATTATAGTAAATTAAGGAGTCTGTTGGGTGGTGGTCATATCCAGCATAGGCCAGAGACGGTGCCGATGTTTTTCCTGTTTGTTCAGCTATGTCATAGGAGCCAATCGAAAGCTTCGTACAAGAGTGAACGAGACCTTATTGTCACTTAATGAGCAGATTTGTCATAGTACATTTCTAATAAGTGAATGCGATGTGGTTGTGTGTGTCTCCAGCTCTCATACAGTATAGAGGTAACTATACACTACTGTATTATCACATCTAAACTGCGGAATAGACTCTATCTAAAGTATTGTAACTGTGAAAACACTTGCTGATTAGTGAAACCTAATTATTTCTGTTGATTGCTATTAGGGGCAGTAAGTCAGATATTGCCAAGGGGCATGAATACCACCCTATTTGAAATATGATCCATGAGGTAGAATTCTCAGGCAGGTGAAACTGTTTGGATATTTTCCTAGGATCACAGGGTTCCCTTCCATTCTGACCTCATCCAGTCGGGGCCGTATGTAGCGGGTATCATTTGATTTGCAAAATGAATCGTCTGTGATTGAATCTATGTTGTTAAACTGAAATAAAAGTAGAAATAAATGGGATTAATACAATAGAAATCATTATTAGAATAGGATATAGATTAGAACATGCGTAAATACATAGAAATCACTCTGACATAGAACACATAGATTAATGCATACATTTGATACAGTGTGTCCCACAAGTCATGGTGGATTTTTAAATCCTTGTATTTGGATTGAAGCACAAAAAAAACACATAAAAAGTCTGTAAAATGAAAGACCGTCTCCAACTTGTGTCCTAAAAGTCATGGCAGGGTTTAAAAAGATTACATTTTATTATACTAAACATGATACGTATTATTAAACATAAATTAAATTAACCCCTTAGTGACCAAGCCTGTTTGCGCCTTAATGACCAGGCCAAATTTTAGAAATCTGGCATGTGTCACTGTAGCATAGAATAACTCTGTAAAGGTTTTGCATATCCAAGTGATTCTGGCATTGTTTTTTGCCACATGTTGTACTTCATTTAGATGGTAAAAATAAACTGATAGAATTTGTGTATATTTATTAAAAGCACAAAATTGGGAAAATTTTGAAAAAACTGTCAGTTTTTCACATTTTCAACTCCAATATGTTGAATATGTGCAAATATACTGTACACATTTATGATGAGATATATATTTCCATCTGTTTACTTTCTTCTGGAAGCACATTTGAAAAACTTTAGGTTTTTTTATCGGTTTAGGAGACGTACAACTTTAACATTAATTCTTAAAATTAATAGGAACATTTTGTTTTCCTGCACCGAGCCAAGATTGCAAAGGCTCATAGGTATCAGAATGATAGATACCCCCCACAAATGACCGCATTTTGAAAAGGAAACCCCTTAACGAGTTCATATAGGGGTGTCGTGAGTATTTTGACCCCACAATTTTTGAATGAATCTAAGCAAAGTGGAAAAAAAAATACGATTTTATATTTTTTAGGCAATTGTATCATTTTAAAAGTTTTTTTTTTTTTTTCTCATACAGCACACATATTAATGAAGACTTGTATCCCACAAATAAATTTCCCTGTTTGTCCTGTGTTCAGAAACAAACACAATGTGACCCCAATCTGCCTACTGGATACATGGCTAGGCCTGTAATGCAGGGAACACCCTGGGGCTTTCAGGACACAACTGAATAAATTCTAGGCCCCATTGCACACTTGTAGAGCCATCAAGCTGCTAAGACAATAGAACGCCCCCCACAAGCGACCCCTATTTTGAAATCTAAACCCCTTAGCCTATTTATGTAGCTGTGTACTGAGAATTCTGACCCCACAGTTTTTTTGTGTCGCAGAGTGTTTAGGTAGCAGAAATGCAGTCCTAATGTCTTGCTCACCACTTGAAAGTTGTGGGTACAATCCCCGCATGATTCAGGTAGCCGGCTCAAGGTTGACTCAGCCTTCCATCCTTCTAAGGTTGGTAAAATGTGTACCCAGCTTGCAGGGGGGGTAAAAGTTGACTTGGGGGAAGGCAATGGCAAAAACAGTCTGCCAAGAAAGCGTCATCATGTGACGTCACCCTAGGAGTCAGTCATGACTCGGTGCTTGCACCAAGGGACTTTACCTTGCCATAGGTTATCTAAAAGAATTACATCAAAATAGTCCTGAAAAACATGGAATTATTCACAAAAACACTGTGTGTTAAACCAGTCTTAAGGGGGTATTCCAGAAACTGGGCAAAATTTCCCTAATGTTCCCACTTATTGCCGTTATTCTAAACATCCATCTAAATTGTTAAACTGTACTTCGGTACCTATTAATGCCGACCTGCACCGCCGCTGCTTTCCAGTCAGTTACAGATTTCCACATTGTTATTTAAAATAACTGCTGAGGAGTGCAAAGACTACATCTCCCACTGACAAGTGCACATTCACAACTCTGCAAACTATGTCTTTAATAGAGAATTTGAAGACCCTGAGCATGTCTGACCAGTAAAATGGCAGAACATACAGGTTGTAGCCATTGGATGCTGATGGAGAACTAAGCAAGGAAGGGGAGACCATCGCTAAAGTAATATCTCTGCAGCTTTGTAAAACAAATTATAGCCTTATACTGCAAAATTACATGTTCTCGTCTTATGAAGCATATAACTTTCAATTTGAATCACTGGAATACCCTTTTTAAGGTTATCCAAAACTTAGAGGGGTTGTATAGATTCAAATTAAGAATGTTTGTTTACTGGCAGGTGTGGGTTAAAATAAAAAGAAATTAGTGCATACCTTCAGTTCCCCCGGGGCACAGCTAACCAGTTCCAGCAGCTACATTGCTATCCGCCGTGGCTGTAAGTCAGGTGACCGCTATGGCCGATCGGAGGTTGTAGCATCACCTTCCGAACTCCTGCCATGAACGTTCCCATCCTCTGCGCCATTATGCCTTACTTGTGGTGGCAGACGAAGCTGGAGCCGGTTAGCGGTGCGTTAAATGCAGATTGCTATGCCAGCGAGTCTGAAAAAAAAGTTTCCAGCCTCCTTGGCTGCGTGTTCAGCTGTGCTGAAAACGCAGCCAAAACGCTGCTAAAACACATGCCAACGCTGCTGAAAATGCAGTGAACACAGCGTTGAAAAACAGTTTTTGCAAACGCCTGTATGAGGGAGGCCTTAGTCCATCTTTTGTATCAAGAGTTAACTGACAGATCAGATTACATGTTGCCCATAGAAGTCTATAGAGGGGGGATAGAGAGGAAGACTAAAGTAAGAGAGAATCAGAAAGACACCCACAGACATGCTGTTGTATCAATTCAGAGTAAAATAGTAAATGTTTTACTATCTCATAGCTACTGAAATTACATTAACACTGCTCAGTACTGCTGTATAATGTCCTTAATGCTACTGCAGCTTCCCTATATATTAGAAATGGTAGTGGGTAAGTAGGATATCCTCTTCTGTGTGTTTGAAGATTATAAAATCCATCATAGCAGCTAATCTACATCCACCAGCTCGAGAAAACTTGAAAATTAGAGATGGAGCTTGAAGAGGGAGAAATTGGTGAAAACTGCAAGATGGGAGTTATATAGTGTCAGAAATAGTGTTATTCCTGATATACAGACAAAACAGCTTATTCTCATATGTAACATGAGACGATAAGTATGTGTTAAGCTAACCAAAGACATTACTTAAGTGTTGGCATATCCAAGAATACAATGTATGTAGAGTTCAGCCTAACTCTATGTAAGGGACAACTGGGATTTTTCCCCAGAAGATAAGCTCTGCAGAAGGTGCCTGAGTACTGTATACAGATTTTGTAGAAAAAGTACACGTACCTGTAGATGGACTACACGTAGGCTCTCTGGGAGATTTGCTGGGACACTCTCCAGTTGATTATTAGCCAGATAAAGATATGCTAAGCTGGTCAGTTTCTAAGAAGAACAGAATAATATGTGAGTAATTTAGATAGTATACAAAGCAGCAATTAGGATTATTAGCTGAATAAGTTTTTTCCTGGCGCACTCCCTTTATAAGCAGAATCAATGGGAAGAGCAGTAATTGAGGAAATCAGTTCCACATGTCTGATGTTAACTTTTGAGATTGAAGACTAAGAATTTTTATGCAATACAGTTTTGCATTACTTCTCAGTGACGGGTCCTCTGTTCTCAGGCCATGCATGCAGTGCAGTAAAATCCATCTATCATGTCCTCACAGGATTCATTACAAGAATTGTCATGAAATAAATAGCCATTCTGGCAAAAACCCATTTTTCCATCCCTGCCCCCCTCACCTGATTACCTGTCATACTCTGGAGGTTTCTTTTGTATATTGCTGTCACTTCCATGCAGTGCAGTCTCCTGTCTGCTTTTTATCAGGCCCAAACTTGAGATTTTAACTTTGAATTTCACATCAATCCCAGGATGCAACAGCACAGTATTACAAGTGCAATTAGTGACTCCATTATCCGTAATACAGGTAACATACTGACATACATTTTATATTCACCTAAATAAGCTATACAGTCAGGAGCATGAGCTGTGATATACTCTAGTATAACTGTGACAGGAACTGTGTGATCAGTTACTGTGATTGGAGTGCTATGTCCCTCTCTAAGCAATTTGTGTGGTAGGGTCCTTGTAATAGAATCACACAGACTGAGAAACTGAACACATATCTCCCAAGTAAATCTGAGCTGGCCAGAACTGAGATCACATGACCATCTGAGGAGGAAGAGCACAGGAGTTTCATGTAGAAAGGATTAACGAACCAAGATAACACATACATTGGAGGGTTAGCTACATAATGAATTTTTTTTTTTTTCATCGAAGCGGTCCTTTAAGCTTCACTTTTCTTTGTGTTTGATGCAGCTTTTAGCCAAAGTCATGGGTGGATCACAAGTAAAAAATAAGTCTTGCCTTCATACTTTTCTGTCAATGGAAAAGTGTCCGAAATTTCCATGTATACCGGCATGTTGACTGTTAAGGCAATGATTGCCATCGCCCCAGTCATTACTCAATATGCTACCCCACATCTAAAATGAGCGGGGAAATTTGATTTTCTTCTGCAAGTACTCTTTATATGTTTTGTAAGAGTGGCAGTAGATGAAAATCCCCAAATCATCTTGGCAAATGCAGATTTGTGTTTGTCAATTTCACTTTCATCCAGTTATCTGCACTCCAAGGATGCTTCGCCCATTGCAACCTTCTTTTCTTCTGCTCAGGCATTAGTGCTAGAGATGAGCGAGTATACTCACTAAGGCACATTACTTGAGCGAGTAGTGCCTTAGCCGATTATCTCCCCGCTCGTCTCTAAAGATTTGGGGGGCGGGAAGCGGCAGGGGAGAGCGGGGGGGGGGCACGGAGGGGAGATCTCGGCGCCGGCCCCCAAATCTTTAGAGACGAGCGGGGAGATACTCGGCTAAGGCACTACTCGCTCGAGTAATGTGCCTTAGCAAGTATACTCGCTCATCTCTAATTAGCGCTGGTTTTCGGATGACTTTTCTTTTTGTATATCCCATTTTATTTAGCTGATTTCTTACTGTTCTCTTATGAACATTGACTCCTGTTTCTGTCCATTTTTAAAGCACATTTCCTGTATTCAAAGCGCATTGTTTTATCTTGAATCTCTAATATCTACCTTGGTCTATCCATGTGTTTTCCTTTTTAAAACCTTCTCATTTTCTTTAGATCTGCACTAAATTTTACACACAGTTGACTGGGAACAAGCTACATTTTTCATGTTGGATTTCCATCTTAAAGGAGTTTGATACTAATTTCCATTATTTTAATTGACAACTCTCTAGTTTTTTTAACAGTTCGCTAAGGTCTCTATTCTCTTTTAACTGCAGCATTTTTGACTCGTGCCAGCAGTTATTGAAGAAATGGGAAAGGCATTTTGATTCCATAATTTTTCCTTACTTGATCAAAATATTCAACTATCGGAATTAAGATTATTTTTATTTGTCTGAAATGTTTCATAAAGCCAGAATAAGTCAGCTATTAAATTGTGCTTTATCTGTGATTTGTATATATACTATGAAATAAAAACCCCAGGATGAACACCCCCTAATTGTACTGATTTCATAATTTTTACCATCTATCGTGTATCTTTCATACATAACTTATGTAAAGCAGCGTTTTAAGTGTCTGGAACACATTAAGATGGGTTTATTGTATTTTTACCTTGAAAGCATTGGCCTTGACGGCTTTGCTTTTAATCAAGTTGTCATTGGCATTAAATGAGGTTAATTTTGTTGGTAAAGCTGGAATCCGGGTCAGTTTGTTTTCTGCAAGTGACAATTGTTCAAGATTAACCAGCTTCTCAAATGCCTTATCTTCAATCTCTTCTATGACATTCCCGGTCAAGTCAATCCTCTTTAAGGTGGCTAGAAGAGAGAAAATAAACTCAGTTTTACACCAGTGGACTCTGCCTTCAGTAGTAACGATGTGGAAGGATGCCGATTTAATGCTCCTTTTACTCTCTCAAAACAGAAAGTTTTGTTAATGTGCTGTTATAAAGGTAACTTAGGGTGCTGCAATGTTGCATGGTTGGATATTGGAATGATACTGATTTCACATGCGGGAGCCCGCAACGGAATCTGTCCCTGACAGCAGCAGCGACCACGCATACCTGTCATTTCTGTTCTTCACCTGTACTGTGGATTGACCCGGTGGTTCCCTGTCTGACATGCGTAGTACAGATTTTTACCCCCACTGCATTGCTAGGCGATGATGCAGAATCTGTGTTGGGCCGTGGGTCGGACTGCTTCCATTGGCTTCAATCGAAGCCGTTCGTGCGGAATCTGTGCAAAAATAGATCCTGTTGCAGTTTTTTGTCCGCGAGCGGAAACCGCAATTGTTTTACGCTCATGTGCAGGAAGAAGCACTTTCCCATAGCATGCTATGGATGATATATGCTTCGGATCCGCCGTGTGGATGCCCACCATGGATTCCACAGCAAAAATTTACCAGTGTGGAGTGCTGCCTTCAGTATTAAAAAATACTGGACTTTGTTCTGTTGGAGCAGATTTATTATAGATTTTCAATATGGACCCCATATCTATAATCTACCTCCAATTACAGTGCAGAACATGTAAATGAGATTAACACAAACACTTTGACAGGGGGAAAGTGTGTGGATGTAAAGGCATGCTGCAAAATCAAATCCCTGGTATGCTCTAAGCGTTGCCGTAATGCAAGGGGAGAAATCCACTACAAAATCTGGGGATGAAGATTACCCAAAGGGATCCAAATAAAACGCAGGAAGAACTTTGCCGCTGTAATACTTACGGAAGTCAGAAAAATCCTTCACAGTAATTTTCTTAATTTTGTTGAATCGAGCATACAGGTATGCAGTCTCTTTAGGCAAGGGAGGCACTTCTTCTATATCGGTTTCTTCACAGTAAACTGATCCACTGAGACATACGCAAGCCAGGCATGTTGGCAAATCTGAAATGGGATTTGTTAAATTAGTATTGAAATTACATCAAGAATCGCAGGACCACCGCTCCATTTAATCTCCTCCTCACTGCTTTCTAGGATCGGTGGTGGTCTCAGCAGTGAGACCCCCAATGATCAGACTTCCATCACCGATCCTGTGGATAAGTGAGAAAAATTGTTCTTGGTACGACCCTTTAATCTTGAAAAAAAAAAGGACTGGTTCTCTGCTTAGAACACCAAATAGTGATGTAATTCTAATGGAGACATTACATTGCATGACCATAACAGACTTTCATGGCACAGTGCTGTGACATTGCATGCATCGGGCAGTGCCATATTGGTTACCCACACCGTACGACTATAGATGTTACTGCTGTCATGTTCTAAAGACCGCAGGCAATTGAAACAGTCATTTTCGGGACTGAAGTATACTCTATGGTTTGGTGTTCTTACACTGTACCATTTTATCACGTAAGTATTTTGACTGCACTTTACTGGTTTACATAGTAAATGTTTTACCTTTAACCTCTGTAGTATCCGTAACATTTTCATCAGGTTCTCTCTTAAACCTTCCTCTTGGAACTACAAGTCCATTGGGCTGTTGAAATAATTAGAAATTCATTAGAGGTTAGCAAGTCCATTTATGAAGATATTTGACTATTCTGTATCATACTTGGCATTCTGTGTAATGGGAATTCATAAGAAACAGCTATTTGATGGCTATCAACAAGTAAACTATAATGCTGTAAAACATCTCTGACAGAGACCAGTTGGTTGTTTTTCTAGCTGATTCTTAGTTGTTTGGTTTTTCACAATATTAAAGGATTTTCCCATGTTAATAATGTAAGCGTAATGGCATATCCTAGAGACATAATGTAGAAAACACCGCTATTACTCTTAATTTTGTCAAAAACTTCACACTGGTTTTATAATTCGGCTTTAACCCTTTCCAATCCAATTTTGGATTCAGGTTTTCCTAAAAGGCTTTCTCTTTTTGCTGTTGTACAACGGTGCTATCTGCTGGCTAAAGCCAGTGTGTGTGCACCAGAGAGCGGAGTGGCTGGCAATAGACGGTAAGAATACCCTGTCGGACATCCTCTGACATTGGAGCTGTACAAGCTTCAATCAGAATGTAGGAAGATGTCCCAGTGGATTAGAAAGGGTTAAACAAAAATATAAAAATATGCTATGATAAGTCCTTTAAGGTTCTTTTCTAATGCCCTCTTTTACATGGGCCCGAGTCTCTCACGATGCGCATTTGCCTGACGGAACGAGCTGCTGATGTCATCATCAGCTTGTTCAGTTGTCTGCGCCCATTTAGACTGCGTAATTCTTGTTGGGAATGGTGCAGTCCTCGGCCACTTATCATTCAGTGTTTCACATTCCTAGAAAGGAATGATCAATGTTTAAACAGCATTATAAGTGCCTGAGCCGGCGCTGGCCGAAACTGAATGACGAGCAGGAACCAAGCAATAAGTGCACGAGCTAACAATGATTTTTATGCCTGCATAAAATGAATGACGAGCGAAAAGCAAAGGATTCTCTTTCAGTCGTTGGCTGCATTTAGACCGAACAATTATCATTCACTTTCGCTTGTTTGAATGATATTTCTTTGAACGGCCGTTCCATCTAAAAGCACCCTGAGTCTTAATAGGAAATCCATCAGTGTGCTGGACTGTGACCCTAAGGGCTCTTTCACCCGAGTGTAGGCGTTTTTACATTTTCTTGTCCACGCCGTTGATTGACATGAATGGCCAGCGTTTTCTCACCCATTCACACGACTGTGAGCGTTGTTTTAATGCGTTGCACCCTGGAAAACCCTCACTCTGCAAAAATCCTCGTGATGCCTTCCAATGCCTATATAGAGGCACCTGTAAGCTTTTTGCAACGTTGAATGTTGCCTCCCCCCTCCGTTTCTTTGTCCAGCTCCCATAGGAGTCTATGGGAGCCTCCGCCATATATTGGGCAAAAAATAGTTCCAAAACTATCATTTTGCCCACCGTATGTGTGTCAGTACGTATTTTGGTTGCGTATGTTCATTTTTACGGGCCGTATATTCGCCCGTGTGAATGAATGCATTGGAAACCAATGCCTCAGATGGTCGCATATATCGGTCAGGCGTAAAAACTTCGCCGTGCACGCGCTTGTGTGACTGACCCTCAATGCTGCTTTTCCATGGAACGATGATCATTCAGATACCCACGATCCAGCGAGAATCTGACTGATTATCAATTAGTATAAATGCTTGCACTGGCTGAACTAGGGTTGAGAACTTTTTCACTTTTTGTTTATCAGTCAGTTTCTGATTGAAAAAAACTGACCAATGTAACGTTCCATGTAAACAGGCGGTAGTTCATTTATGAATGACTGCCTGCTGACTGTGAATGGAGGTGGGCGAGCTGGAATGATCGCTGCCCCGCTCCGTCTCCATTCAGTCAGTGCAGCCAGCGATGCCTGTCCCTGTGTAAAAGGCACCTGCTTCCCGATAGATTATCCCATATAAACGCACCCTGAGGGCGGCTTCACACAAGTATAATATACTGCGTGCCGCCCACAGGAGACAGTCGTGTGCGCTCAGCAAGTATGCCATGACATGGCATAATTGCTGTGTGCCACTGATCTCTCCATTCTTGCATGTTCTAATCAGCTAATTTTTGAACATACCAGAGTTTTCTTTGTTGTGGCCATAAATTAGCTGATAAAGTGCTGGAAAGATGAGGGCTTCTTCAGGCCAACATGCTGATGGATTTTGCCCCCACCCCCACCCCAAAGATGTCTATAGCCTTTAACTTCCTTAAAGGAGAATAGCTGTCACTATGTCATAGCCACTGGCAGCCCGGATTATGGAAACGACCAAATCTGGCTGTTGTACTCTGTTTTCATAACTCCCATTCACTTCTATGGCAGCTACGTAAACATCGTTGAACAGCCAGCTCGGTAGCTTTCATAATCCCTGATACCTCATTCTGACACATATTCCCGTCTCATCCATGACTGACGGAGATGGGAGTACCCCTCTAGAAGAGTCATCTGCCGTTCTGTGTAATAGCAATAGCTACATAATTTCCCTCTGCTATCCTTTGCCAATGTTCTCTAGAAGGCCAAAGCTACATGTGTGTAGCCAATCTGACTGCGTACTTGTAACTTCCTCGTCATTTGCTGATTGATAGTATGGAGTACCTAGCTGGTCATTTGTGCTGGGACTGAAGTGTCATTTCCTCCAACAGTGAAATAATGACAAGAAGCATGGTTTATCCATAGAATAGGCCATCCGTGTGTGACCGTAGGGGGTCCGATTCCTGAAACCCCCACAGTTCAGCCCAAGTTTGCTCAAGTAATGTTGTGGCCATTATATCAGCTGGTAGGAGTCCGACCCCTACCATTCACACATTGATGGCCTAGCCTAAGGATAAATCATCATGTTTATACATGGAATACCCCTTTAAAAGATTGCTAATCATTCAGTTTCCTAATATGAGTGCTTTACAACCAAACTGGAGGCACACTGAGTAAGCATTATCAAAACTGGGGCAAAGTATACGTGGGGCCGTTGCGCACAGAGACTGATCAATAAAGGCCTCTAAATAATGAGAGCTCATTGGCTGCTCTGAGCACCTTTTACCTTCCACCTTTCTCTTGCATTGTGTTGGAGAAATCTCCTGGTTCATCCGATTCGGCCTCTTTCTACCCCCTTTTTGTTTCAAAATGTGGATTAGATCAGGAATGTTCAGAGTAAAGTGCTGTTGCCACATGTGTTTACTTGTGCTATGTTAAAGGTATAGCAATATGAGCCAAGCAATTGTCTGAGATTACAAAACAAAGTGTGCATCGTGGTGCAGGAAAAAATTGTGGCATGTCCTATCTCTTCGTGTTCCTCAGAACACATTGCCCATTGCTTTTAATGAGACAGTAAAACGCATCCCATGCCGTAAAATGCGAGGTTTGCCATTGAAAGCAATGGGAAACACTTGCCGATCCTCTAACGCTCTTGAAAGCCGCTCCGGAGGATCACTACTTCACAGAGGTGATGGCAGGCCTTTTTGCCAAAAAGTTCCCTCGCATTATCATGAAAATTCAAGTTTGCAAGTGCGGTATTGGGCTGTGTATCTCTGCCCAATATCTCGCTGGCCGGTGTGTAGCTAGCCTTAGGCTGCATTCACACAGCGTTTAAACCTCCACTACACCTTTCCGTCACAGGGCTCTATCTTAAGTTCTGTAAATGGAATTAAGACCGAACCCTCAACCCAACCATGAGCTTCATGCTGCATTTTTTGATGGGCTTGTCCACAGATACAGTACATCTGGGAGAGGGTCTTCCATATCTTCTCCCACATCACTGGGAATGTAATTGCTACTCTATGTTGTCTATGATCCCTGGAACAGTTTGGTCGATAAAACGAGGGTTATTTAGGCACTTTCTCACTGTTATGCGAATGATTATCCCAGGACGCTGCTACTCTACCACTGGTCTTATTTTGACATATTGGGTTGTAGAGTTAGACTTCCCTTGTAGACTAGAACTCTTAATAGCTGAAGACAAAAACGGCGTGGATACCAGATTTGGAAGGGCTAGCTCTCCTTTAAGAACTCCATTAGCTCCTCTAAGATAACCTCTGTACAACTTGATCTGGTAATCCTGAGCAAAACCTCTAGAAGGTCTCCTCTGATGATAAATCCGCCTGGTGCCTCCTCCACTTCCCTCTCACCCTTCTCTCCTACTTTTTTTTTGCCCTGCTCCTCCTCTCCCTTTTAACTCTTTCTGCTTTTTCTCACGTTATCGCCTTCTATATGGAGGTTTTATTCCTGAACTCTGACTGGCAGACATGTGACCATGCTATAATTACTGTATATTGCTGCATGTACAAAGTTCATGTGGAAGCTTTCTTGTAAAATGCTTTATACTTTATGTATTAACCTTCCTTGTCAATTTGCTAAATGCAATTTTCTCACAACTTAAAATTGCTTCACAACTACTCTGTCCTTCCTGTTTGCTGCTAACCAGGACACGTGGCTGCTGCAGCCAGTCAGTGACCTTCTCTAGCCAGTGATTGGCTGCATTAGTCACATGTTCTGGTTAGCAGCTACCAGGAAGGACAGAGTAGTTATGGAGGAAAACCCCTTTAACCATGATATGCATAATATATACCTGTATTACATGAACACACTCCGTAGTAACATCTCCTTTATTGTGTGTCCTATTTGCCATGTCAAGCCATATTGTCTGAGTCTCAGTTTGTATAGAATGAGCTCTAAAATTCTCAGTTTTAGGCCTGTTTTACACAGGCTACAAAATTGCACGATTTTGTAGCCCGTGTGAATCAGGCCTTATAACCTTGTTATTTATGTTTATTCAATATAAACAGAATTATTCACACTATTAATTCAAAGGAAACCAAAAGTGCAAATTTGGTCCCTGCTTGACATGATTTCTGTTTGTTTCTGTCCCTTTTGGAAAACAAAACAGCATAACGGAGTACATCGGGATGTCTTTCAAAAACTTTAGAAGTTATGTCAAATGGAGCGTTTGCAGTTTCGGTCTTCGTTTGACTATTTAAGGCCTCATGTCCACGGGTGCGTCGGATTCAGCATGCGGGAGCCCGCAGCGGGATCCGACCCTGCCCGAGACCAAGGACTGTGTGTCTTCTTTTTTCTAGGTCGGCTTGGACTGCGGATCGTCCGTGCAGGGGCCCTGCGTGGATTCCACAATTCAGTTCCGCCCGTGTACATTGGGCCTAAAGTTAATACTTCTGTTTATCTGAGTTTCAGGTTCAGAGATTCTTGAAACTCCAAAACGGAAAATCACAGTGGAAGGTTAAAGAAGGTATTTAGTTTTAAATAAATAGGCTGCCAAAATTAAAAAACAATAAACTATTCTAGATTCACAGTCCCAGGTTCCCCCATCGCCAGGGCCGCATCTCCATGCTCTTTGCCAGTGCTGTCAAACAGCCCCATTTTTGTCCATGGGCTGTGTTCCATTCACTTGAGATAGGCAGCCCTGCAATTCCAGAACCAACTCATGCATGCTTGAGCATTTTTGGGGGATAGTAGCCCCATTTTATTTAATTCCAGACAACTGCTTTATAATATATACATTTATTAAGATCTTGGCTATAATTCACAATATGAAGCCGGTCTCACACAACCAGATTTGAATTGTGGATTATGCGATCCGCATCCACGTGGACGATCCATGGTAAAACGTGGGCATTAAAAGGCATGCATTTTCTAATTTTCCTTCACACTTTCAGTACGAATTGCGCATGTTCTATTTTACCACAGAATCCGCACGGACGGCTTCCATTGATGTCAATGGAGGCATCCGACCTACAGCCCATATGCAATTAACATTACGTATGGTCTGTGGGTATCGGTGTCATCGCTAAGTGACGGTATGGGAAATACAAACAAACGAAAAATCTTTTACTGCGCATGTTCGCCTGAGAGCCTCTGCAGTTATCCGCAATACAGGTTAGTGCTGTATGCAGAGTCACCGGCTGGACTCAGCCTGAATCCGTTGCAGGCCTCCCATATGCGGAGTCCAACTCGCTTGTCTGAGCCCCACTCAACAGGTTTTATTTATTTTTTTTAACTTGGGTGAATACGCTTTGACTACTAAACATGTTCCACTTCAGAATGAATTGCCTCTCCCGGCCTTGTTCCAAGATTGTCTCATCCAATATACAGCTGGGCCTGGGGTCTTATTATGCAATGAATAGGCTTGTTTTTAACGTTTACATAATCACAAATGTAGTTTTTATTGCATTATTTGTTGCTAATCTTTTGTTTTCAATTATTTTGATTTTCACAAGAAACAGTAAATTGCATCAAATTAATGATTTTGATGTTCAATAACACATTTCTCACAGCCTGACATAGAAGAAATACAAAGAGTTATGTGTACAGTTATTCTAGTACATCTACATATACTGCATTGCTGTTGGCAATCAAGGCAAGTTTCCGCTGAGTATGAACTACAAATGCCAGCATGGTGAGCTATAATTTCATGATGACTGGTTGTATAAGAATAGTAATATATGCAGATACCTCATTTGCTGTTGCTTCCTTCTTGGTTTGTTCAAAGTGTTGTTTAAACAGCATCCCCTCAAATATGTCACCTGCATCATAGTCGTAAAGGTCTTCTTGCTGCACAGGAGGTGCCGACTGTATGAATGGCAGCAGCAGGATCACAGAGCACCACATATGCATCTTCTGCTTCATAGCTCTCCTTGGAGTTGTACACGGAGGATGCAGCTCTACTTCTAAGAAAGTCTTCCTGGGGAAAATCCTCTCTCAGTGCCTGGGAGAGAACAGCATGTCATAACAATAGTGAGAGGCTGCATGACTTGTTGGCAGGGACTAAGCGGGCTGCAGCCCATTGAGGGGATTATGCTTAACCCTTTAGTATAATTGCAAAATGCTTGTGAAGCTATGAAGTGTTTCAAGAAATCCAAATAATTACCTTAGTACAAAGTCCCCCTGTTCTGCCCCACCATGTGTTACTCATTGGCATCATTACTTGTTAAAAATGTAATCTAAAGTTAGTGTTGGCTAAGAACAAGGCTTTCTTTGGCTCAGGTTAAACCTACTCATTCTACAATGCAGGCTGGAAGCTAACTGGTTAATTTCTAAAGAAAAGTTAGCTGTAGTTGCTGTATGCACATGTAGGGAAAAAACATTTGTAAAGAAATGTGGCAGTTCTACTAGTTTTAAATACATTGTATATTTCTGTATGGCATGCTAAAATCCCTCATGTTTAATAAGTATCCTACCTTGTGTTCCCTGACTGCTCAATACCTCTGCCCTTCGGTCTTCATTAAGTGCATTAGATGAGCTATACAGTCCAGATGTGAATGATCTTCCTCATTCAGTGCAGAGGAACATTCATGCTGTATATGGATGACATGGGCCATGGAATGAAGGAGGCAGTTCCAAACTTCGTAGCCTTAAGGGTAAAGATTTACTTCCCAAAGCAGGGGGGCAATGCAGCTGACAATCTGCACAGGCCCTAAGGGTTTAGTTTTATGTATAGGTATTCATGTCTATTACTCATACACTGCAGGACTGAGTGGGAAATACATTGCTTTACTTGCAGGAAAAAAGACTAACATTTTTTCCAACTTTGTCTAGTTCTAGTCTGTGTCGAGAAATATGTTAACAAGGTAATTAAACACTAAATACTGTTTAACGAAAGAAAATATCAAAGTTTTGTACATGCTTCAAAGCATTTTCTGCACAGTAAAGTCTATCAGTCCAGTTCTATCTAACAGACTAGTTGTGCCAGGTCATTTCACTTAACATCTGGGATTGAATGTTCCATTGTGATACTTCCAGGAACCACTTTTTCTTTTTTTGCTTTCTTTCTACATTTTTCCATGACCTTATTAAAATGAAGAAGTCTTGTAGAAGTCTATGACACTAACTAAAATGTATGCTCCCTGCAGTTATATAATATTTTAGGATCCAAACATATTACAAGAAATGTAAAGTTGTCCACGATTACCATCACCGCTGACAGTTTTAGGGTTTTACCATGATTGGTGCATTTATAATAGTCATGAATGTATAATTCATGGAGGACACTACATTGCAATTTTCATGTAACATCAAAGGAATTATCCAACTGTAATCTAATGATGGTGTATCCTCATGGTTATATCAATGGTAGATTGGCAGAGGTCCACCAACCAGGTCCTCCAGTAATCAGCTGTTAGCTCGGACTGTGCCTTACTAGACTGGAGCCGATCTATGCCAGAAGCAGACAGTCCCATTGCCGTGGCTGAGCTCTGTATTGCATATAAATGTTCCATTGAAGTGAATGGGAACTTTGTCTATAATATCAAGCCAGGCCACTGCAATGGAATTGGAGCTGCTTGCTTCCATACTATGGTCTTCCGTGGCTATGGTCAGTAACACACTGATCCAACAAAAAGTTCATCACCAGGATCCTGAACATAGGCCATTAATGATTAAAAACTGGACAACCCCTTTAAAGCGGAGTGGTGAAGCTTAGGATTAGTAATGAAATCGTAAAATGTGTTTGTTAAAACAAATGGGTGCTGACTATATTGATTTTTATTGAAGCTCAAGTAGGAACCGAACCAGAGGGACATAGACTGGCAAAAAAGTTCTGCATTTCTTCTTTTAAAAACTAATCCTTCTCTAAGCCTCAAAATGGAGACATTCATATTAGAAAATGTAAATGTAGCCAAACTAAGCTTCCTCATGTAAAGCGTTGGAACTACCATAGCATAGCCCTGCACACATTGTATAGC
Source organism: Eleutherodactylus coqui (assembly GCF_035609145.1). Lineage (NCBI taxonomy): Eukaryota > Metazoa > Chordata > Amphibia > Anura > Eleutherodactylidae > Eleutherodactylus > Eleutherodactylus coqui. Next base: position 156,142,992 of record NC_089839.1, on the reverse strand, counting down.
AGTCTGGAATGGCCTGCAGTACCATTCCAGGCCACTGCACAATGTATAGCACTGTGCTAGTTCCCGAAAAAGAGGTCCTGCAAATAGCTGATTCTTGGGGGTGCTGGGCATCAGACCCCCATGAATTTCATATTAATGACCTATCCTTAGTCGTGGAAAAACCCTTTTAACATGATGGGCTTTTATTGTATTTTAGCCAAACTGTTAGGTCCCTAACCTTTTTTACCCTGCAAGCCAGATTCAACTTTTAGGCCCAATGTCCATGGTCGAGTCCGGTTCCGCATGGGGAATCCTACACGGAATCCAGGTGACCCACGCGGTGTCCACACGGATCTCTTCAATTCTGAGTTCGCTGTACTGTGCATAGTCCTCGTGGCTTGCGACCATGCGCATTACAGTTTTTTGTTTTTTTTAATTACCAGCAATGAGTACTAGATTTCTGAAGATGGGACTTTTGATTTAGGGGTTTATTCTGATTGCCAGATTTCAAGCGGGTGAGGAATCCCAACCCCCCCGTTATGAGACTGTTGGTATGTGTTTGCCTGGATGAACACAGCTGGACTTAATGGACTTGTATCCAGATTTTTCAACCTTATCAACTATGTAACTGTAACTCAGAACTGTGGTGAGTCGTGAGACAAGTGGTTCTCAAGCCACTGTATAGGGACCACTGCTATAGACTTTACCTGCAATAGACAGAAAACACGGGAATTAGACAGTATTTGGTGACCGATTCAGCTCTCAAAAAATGTGCTAGTTAATAGGAAATGTATCAGTCATTCCACAGTGACAGTTCACCTGCCATTGTTTTCCTGAATCCATCCTAATATTATAAATGCCAATGTAGCTCTGTCTGTCTGTTACCTTTTCACGGCTAAACCACTGAAGTGATTTTGATGAAATTTGGCAGTGAGATAGCTTGTATTCATGAGGAAGGACATATACGTTTTATCCCAAAAATGTATAGAGTTCTCTAGGGAGCAGGACAAGATAGATTCATTTGGTGATGCACAGGCGCACCTCTGCTCCAGCACTGCGTTGTGCGGCAAGATGGAGGGGAAGGGGGTGCACATCATAAGCTAGGCCTACACTAATGGACAAATATGTGAGGATAGACATTGCCACATGTATGTCATCATTAAGCTAGCAGGGATATCCGGTGTTGCATGGGATTAAAACTTGAGCGAAAGACGCACTAACATGGATTGAGATTTTAAAGAAAATCTGTGTTGCCCATAGCAACCAATCACAGCACAGCTTTCATTTTACCTCAGCTGTATAAGAAATATCAACCAATCACAGCGCAGCTTTCATTTTACCTCAGGTGTATAAGAAATATCAACCAATCACAGCACAGCTTTCATTTTACCTCAGCTGTATAAGAAGTGAAAGCTGGGCTGTACCACACAGACAGACAGATTTTGCCTTGCAACTTGAATAAAATATTAGATAAAAAAATACAAATTCCACGAGGAAGAAGTCACGGTCAACCAGCTAGAATATAATATACACATTGTAGAAAAAAATCAAATGAAACTCCATATGTGTGTTTGTAATATTGATATAAGTGAGTGATTTATAATTTAAGAGCAAGGGAATAGTTTTATTGTGTAAAACTGACCCCTTGTAGGAAGGCTCTAGTACCCTGTTGTACCACCTCTAGCTTGGATACAAGATGGGATACGGGCAGGCATGGAGGCTCTAGTATCCTGTTGTACCGCCTCTAGCTTGGATACAAGATGTGATACAGATGGGCATGGAGGCTCTAGCACCCTGTTGTACTGCATCTAGCTTGGATACAAGATGGGATATGGGCAGACATGGAGGCTCTAGTACCCTGTTGTACTGCCTTTAGCTTGGATACAAGATGTGATACGGGTGGGCATGGAGGCTCTAGTACCCTGGTGTACCACTTCTAGCTTGGATACAAGATGTGATACGGGCAGGCATGGAAGCTCTAGTACCCTGTTGTACCGCCTCTAGCTTGGATACAAGATGTGATACAGGGAGGCATGGAGGCTCTAGTACCCTGTTGTACCGCCTCTAGCTTGGATACAAGATGGGATACAGGCAGGCATAGAGGCTCTAGTACGCTGTTGTGCAGCCTCTAGCTTGGATACAAGATGTGATACAGGAAGGCATGGAGGCTCTAGTACCCTGTTGTACCGCCTCTAGCTTGGTTTCAAGATGTGATACGGGTGGGCATGAAGACTCTAGTACCCTGTTGTACCGCCTCTAGCTTGGATACAAGATGGGATACAGGCAGGCATAGAGGCTCTAGTACCCTGTTGTGCAGCCTCTAGCTTGGATACAAGATGTGATACAGGGAGGCATGGAGGCTCTAGTACCCTGTTGTACCGCCTCTAGCTTGGTTTCAAGATGTGATACAGACGGGCATGAAGGCTCTAGTACCTTGTTGTACTGCATCTAGCTTGGATACAAGATGTGATATGGGCAGAAATGGAGGCTCTAGTACCCTGTTGTACCACTTCTAGCTTGGGTAAAAGATGTGATATGGGCAGGTATGAAAGCTCTAGTACCCTGTTGTGCCGCCTGTAGCTTGGATATAAGATGTGATACGGACAGGCATGGAGACATACAGGTTCTGTATGGCATCCTGTGGCTTATCACTCCACATTTACTGTAATTGAGCCTCTAGATTATGTAAACTCATAGGCTGTAGAGTTTGGCGTCCCAGATGGTTCCATGCATGTTCTATTGATGATAAATCTGGTGACCGGGCAGACCACAGAAGTGTGACAATGTTGTGGGGGCTTCCTGTGACCCACTTGTGTTTGTGGCCATTCATTATACCTCTGCTTATTGGAAGCCGCCATGAGAGGAACACATGTGGCTGCAGGATATCTTGAACATATCGGTGAGCTGTCATTGTCCCTCGTACCTCTACTAGGGGGGAACGACTGTCATATGGGATGGCCTCCCAAACCATCCCACCAGCAGTGGGGGCAGTGTGCAGCTCCACAGCAAAGGCAGGACTGAGGTGCTCACGCCCGAGGTATCCAGATCCGAACATGGACGTCATCTGTGGCCATACTATACCTGGATTTGTTGCTGAAGGCGACCTGGTACCACTCTGTAAGAGTCCAATTTTGTTGTTTATAACACCACTACAAAAAGAAGTCATGGTGGGTGTCAAAGGCCGTAGATGTAATGGGCGCTCTGAGACCACATGTCGTTTAGCCAAGTGCCTGGGAATGGTTCTGACAGAGACAGGGATGTAATGATGGCGGACAACAAAATAGTTGCAGCTGCTCGTGCTTGTTGGACGATCTTCTCTACTGGTCCCAACACCTCCTAACAGTCTGGTCAGAATGGCCTGGTGGGGACAATTCCTCGATACGACCATCCAGCTTCTCACATCCCAATAATGCACCCCTCTCAGACTGGTAACGGGGTGAAATCTCTTCTCTGCGTCGTAGAGGCGTCTAGTGGTCAACAAGCATTACATAAGCGGAAGAAGAGGTCACTACACACAAGGAGCCTCTGAGAACATTTTATATAGGGGGAACTACTTTTAGGCTCTCAGGTGGCAAGACCATTCATCTAATCCTACCACAACTCTCATCTTTTGTATATCTGGTTGAGATGGAACTGCATGACGAGTTTTGCAGCAAAACAAAAATTCCTTCTTGGTGCTTTTTTTTTTTTTACACCGTTTAAACCTTTGTTATGGGATAAATGTGTACATTTTTAAACATTCTGAATTGTCCATAGTTTTAGTGTCCCCATCAGAAGGAGTCTCATCAGGTACAGGAAAAACAGGATTTAGGTAGTAGTTGTATTGAAGCACCAGAGGCAGGCTTAGAGGTTTTTTTGTTGCTTTGAAGAGATTTGTTTGCTTCTGTGAAAGTAATCAAGGAGATGCCCACCAGGCAGATATGTGGCCCCCTCGTCCTCAGCATTGTAAGTTGTGATACTGACATGACGCTTCCCCTCGTGTGAAAGGTCATATTTCACCTCAAATGTCAACTTTGGTTTCTAGCAGGAATAGCTGGTAACAACTAAAAGTGACCCTCGTTGTGATGGCATAACAAGAAGTGATGAGATATAGCTAGGCTGCCCCATCACTTTGTCATAGGTGGGGGTCTGACTGCCAAGACCCTCAGAATAAAGGGGCCACAGCGCTGGTTAAAGAGGTATACCAGAAATGCTAAGTTATGACAGCAGTGACACTTTTACAGCATTGAAAGACCCCTTGCAGACAGCGGAATTAGATGTATTGTTGAATTTGTGCCTTACATAAACAACCTGGGGCTAGAATATTGCAAATTGTTGCTGCCCTTCTCTAACTAACTTTGGGGTGTTTGGGGACGTGATTTTTTTTATAATAGGATTGTTAAGCAATATCTCCCTGGCTGCTTGGGTGATGGGACAAGTAGCAGCCGGGAACGGATTTATCTTTTCATATTTCTACCAATTGTTCCTTTTGGCATGTTGAGTCGGCACAGGTTGAACACATACATCTGCCACTGTTGAAACCTATTTTGTATTCTAGTGATACGATTAGTAAGGGGCCTTAAACCGGCATAATTCCCTTTTTATGGTGGCAGTCGGAACCCTACTGTAGTGACTGCATGTGGAGAGACTTCAGTTCCTGGCTGTTTAACTCATGGTTCTTATCAATCTGAAAAGTAAGTATAGCCCATTTCACCTAATTTATGTACCCCATTAGTGAATTCTGAATTAACTGGGGAAAGCGGTATCTTCTATTCAGGATCCACATCTCTTGGCCAGAGTGAAGAGCTGATGGGAAGAGCGTCTCGTACTCTGGAGGACCTGTCCTATATAAAGGCACATTCCATTGTTCACCTCCATTTTTGGAGCTGAACTACGGAAAGACTGGAACCACCTGATCAGGCACATGCTGGACCTAAATAGACCTCATTGACTACGATGGGTCCGTAAGGCTTCCAACGCTGATCAGAGTCTCGGAACATTGCTGATTGCTGGCGGTCCCAGTGGGGATGGATTTACAGTTAAGGGACCATTCTAACAAGTGGGGATTGTCCAAACCAGACAATAACTTTATCCCATCTGCTAAACTATCTGTGATTGAGTACAACAGATGTAGAGGTTGTGTCTGTTTCAGATAGTTGACAAGTTATACATCTCCTTCTTTTTCTTCATAGTATCTGAGAATCTTTCCTCCTTGGTCCCAGTTAATTTGGTACAATACTGTATGTCTGACTAAATTTGGCACTAAGGCAAAAAAAAAATTCAACAGATGGTCTTCTGTTTTAGTAATGTGGAATACTTAGCAGGGATAACTCTATCCGTTAGTAATGTACTTTTGGAACCTTGAAATGGAAAATTTAGCGCAATAGCAAATCTCGCCAATACTTACAGTATAGTAAATTTGTGTGTCCACTTAACTATTTTGCTCTCTTTCTTTATGTCATTTACATTGGTTTCCCCACATTAGGAAGTGTTGAGATATCGTGATAGGGTCTGACCTTGGACCCTGATCAGTCCTGAGAATGAAGGGGAATGCGGCGCTTGTTTAGAGCTGTATCTCTTAAGTTTTACCTTCACAGCGCTGCTCCCAGTCACCTGGCTGTGCAGGGAACTGTAGGTGGCCTCAATCACTTCAGTGGGGCCATTGGTGTAGTCCCCTGCACAGCTTGTGGCTGGGTGCCAGGATGCAGGGAAACATAGTAAAGAGGATGCAGTGTTATATCAGCGCTGTGTCCTTTTCATTTGGGGGTTCCAGAGGTTGGACTCTCTCCAGTCATGAAGTGATGGTGTAATCCTGGCCACACCATCACTTTAGAAGATGGGAAAACGCCTTCCGTGCTCAGAAATGTTCTGCTTGTTTTGTAAAGTTTAATGAGTAGTTTTGTATTATGATGACCCACGTTTTCTCCTTCTAGTACTGTAGGCAGACTGGCGGCACCGGGCTACAGTGGCAGCACTTGGCTACAGTGGCGGCAGTGGGGTTGCCAACCTGAATTTTTTTATTTTCTGGACAACTCATTCAAAAATCACAGACAGACAACATTTTTTTACAGACACACTGGAAAACCATAATGAATGATTAAGATTATAATTGATCAGTGTCTACAGGTCAGAGAGTGATATAAACACATCAGCATTTACTGTGAACTGTAATGACGATAATTATAGTCATAATAATCTGCGCAAGTACTACCAGCCTCAAAAAAGTCACGGACATTGTTATGAAAATATGTGTTTTGCCATTTATTAGCAGAAGACCGCGGTCTCTGATCTAAAAATGATTCTAGAAGTTGCAGTAGAAACTGAAGAATTAATATAGGCTTTGTATTATCCAGCCCACTCACAGGACCAGTCAGTTGACTTCTGTATCCTTTGATTGTGATGCGACGCCATGACATGTGATGTCCTAAGACAACATATACAGTACAATAGATGATATTGAAAAGCATCCAGCAGAATATACCCGTGAAGGTCTGCAATATTTGTGGAAAGTAGCTGTAGAAGTAGTTGCCAACAGCTAGGTAGCCATATATAAAGAGATTGTAAACCAGGGATTGGTATATACAGATCTGACCCTTCATCGCAACTGATGTAATATGTTCCCACTTTGTTACAGAGACGACTGTCTGCACCATAACGTGTCCTACACACGTATTACTTTCTGAGATGTTGGGGCAAGTTCATGTTGAATATGTGATTCATTTAATTGAAACCATCCAAGACATGATGCGACCTATTCAATCCAAAATTACAATATTCTCAAAGTGGTTTGAATGATCAGTGAAAAGCTTTCTTCTTTGCTCTTTAAAATTTATAGCCGTATGCAGGAGATCCAATATAGTTCAATTAAGGCTAGCATGAGATTTTGTCATACACCAATACTGAAACATCTATTATAGCCATCACTCAATACTCGGCATATCTAAAAAGTAGTCAAGTACTGTCTCTTGCTCCAGAAGAAGCCAGGATTTGAAGACAGAAGATTGAGTGCTGAAGTGACATTTGATGGGAACAACATGAAGCATAATTCCAGTTAGAAAATAAATAACAACTGTAATGCAGGAGTTTGTAAAATTGTTTTTCTGAATTATTATACGAGGGTATTTTGCTTTGCAATGGCAACATGGATAAGCTGCAGACTTTAATGCACCTAACTAGACATAGAATCAAAGAAACAAAGTGTTTTTCTCCCTGGTGTGGAAGTGCAGTATACAGAGTGGCCTGCAGAGGACTAGAGACAGGCATTCTGGTACTGCAGAGAAAGGGTTAACACCTACGGGTGGGGCAGGAACTAACATAAAAAGATCAGTTCCTGTCACACTCAAGAGATAGAAAGCTGTTTGCTAGCCAGAGAGGCGGTGAAGGTGCTGCATCAGGGACTTGGAGCCTGAGGTCCAGCATGGACCAGTTCTGGGACCGTCATGCCAGTTTGAAAGAGGAGGACACCATTTAGACTCCCCGGGCGGGGTTAGTGATGGGGACCCTGTGGGTTTGGGAACCCTGAATAGTGAACATTTGTGATAGGTTGCTGTTTGCTGTGTGCTGATAAATAACTGCTGGCAGGCACCAGTTTTAAAGAAAAGCAAATCTCATGGAGACATTTCTATACGTATACTTCCCATTTCTGGGAAGGTTAGCGATCTGCAGATGAGTAACCCCGCTTGTCACACTGGTTACCATCTTCAATATATAGCGGCCTTATCTGAGGGCATCATCAAAATAGTAACGACCACCTGTCTGTGAGTGATAAGTGACTGAGCAAGTTACATATGATGATGTCACCATAATGTGATCAGTCACCTTGGCTCTGAGCTCCGCCCCGATCACATGATGGTGACGTCATCACAGGTCCTTCATCCCTGTGCACTGAATGAGGGATTGTGGGCGGACTACATTCCCCACAAAACCCTGTGGCCTCAGTTGCTATGGATACAGCAGTACTCAGTCTGGCAGTTTGTAGCTTTTTTGTGAGACAGCTGGACACCTGTGTGGAGACTCCAATAAATGACACCTCACAAATGTCCACATACATAGCCGGCAGTGCATATTGACCAACAACATTGAAGCATAGTCCTTTCCCACTATCTTCACATCTCCTGAGCGTGATATCATGTCATCTCAAGTACTAATGCCACCAACACCAGTCCAGCCTTCATCTAATCGTCAACCGTTGTCCAGTGTTGTAACAAGCAGTCGCTGTCGTGCAAACATGTCACCACAGAGGGTTCAATGCCGCCGTGAAGCTAATGCAGCTTACGTGACACACCAACAAGCTAAGATGTCACCTCAGACATCAGCTGAAGTTTGTAAATCTCGTGCAGCAGATATGCAAAAGCTACAAGCAAACATGTCTCCTCAACGAGCTGCTGAAGCTTGTAAAATCATGTGCAGCGCACGGAAATATTTTGACCATATTCTATCTTCACTATATTAGTAAATGGTGCATTTCGCCACCAGAAACACTGGTACTAGTACTGTATAAACAAATAAGGCGTGCTGAGATCGAGAATGTGCAGCGATCAGCCATAATAATGGCACCACTGACAGGCGAAGCAAATAACATTGATTATATATTTACAGTGGTAGTCAAGGAGAGGTAGGATATGAACAAGTGAACAATTAGTTTTTGAAGCTGATCTATTGGAGCAGGGAAAAGGGCATGCATAAGGAGCTGAGCGGCTTTAACAAGAGTCAAACTAGTCGATTGCATCAGAGCATCTTCAAAATTGCAGACCTTGTGGAGTATTCCTGCTTTATAGTGTTTAGTAACTACCAAAAGTGGTCCATGGAAGGACAACCGGTGAAGTGGTGACAGGATCATGGCCGCATATGGTACATTTATGTGTGTGGGGCCTGAAGGCTAGCCCATCTGGTCTGATCCCACAGAAGAACTACTGTAGCACGAATTGCTGAAAACATTAATGCTGGCTATGTTCGAAAAGTGTCAGAACACACAATGCATCGCAGCTTGCCTGGTATGATGGTTGTGTAGCCGCAGAGCTCTCACAGTGTCCGTCTTGACCATTCTCCATTCATGAAAGGACCCCATGAACATCAGAAAGGAGCCATGCAACAATAGAAGAAGGTGGCCGGGTCTGATGAATCATATTTTCTTTCCCATCATGTGGACAGCTGGGTGAGTTTGAATTGCTTACCTGAGGAAAAGATGGCACCAGAATACACTGTAGGAAGAAGACAAGCCGAGAGAGGCTGTGTGATGATTTGGCAATGTTCTGCTGGGAAACCTTGGGTCCTGGCATTCATGTGCATGTTACTTTGACACATCTCTTTCAGTAGGATAATGTGTTCGGCCAGAATTGTTTAGGAATAGTTTAAGGAACATGACAAAGATTTCAAGGTGTTAACTTGGCTTCCAAATGCCGAAAGAAGATATGTAATCCATGGAGGCCCCACCTAGCATCTTAGAGCACTGAGGCTTTCCTAACATACACATTTTTTTTCTCATAAATGCACATTTTTTGGGGCATTTTCTTGTTCTGTAGAGAAGCCTATGTAAAAAGGTGTTAATATTTTCTTATTGACTCATCTAACATCTGGCATTCTTTTGCATAGAAATTGGCAAAAAACAGGACGCAAAACCCTACAAAAATGCTGTGAGTTTTCTAAAAGTTTGACTAATTTCTTTCAGAGTCTTGAAAGGAAATTCTGTTTTTTGTCCTTTTTTTTTACTTTATATTTGAGAACAGCAGGAAGTACAACAACAAATCCTTGGGGATGCAGCCCCGTCATTCAATGCAAAGATACCTATAAGGGACCTTCATACTTGCAATGACGATATCACACGCGAATGTCAATAGGACTTTCTAATGTTAAAAATACGTCACACAAAAAATCGTAGCTTTGTGATTTTCGTGCGATGTGTTTTTAAATTGAGAAAGTCCTATTTTCATTTGCGTTAACAAAACGCAGCTATATCTCGATTGCAAGTGTGAAGGCAATCTAACAGTGTCATCGTATCAGAATGGTCTTATTTTTTTTCTTATATTTTTTTTCTTATAAATTCATGCTCTTGCAGAAGATAAATCGCTTATATTGATGCATAACTTAGGAAAGTTGTGTGACCTTTATAGTTAAACCAAAAATGGGGAAAATTAGGAGGTTTTAGTCTAGAAATGTCATCTCTTAATTATCCACTTCTGACTTTGGCTTCAGTATACATGCAATCGTTCTTTGTACCCACCCAGGCTGAGAATGGTAAAATTGATAGAAAGAAACAGATACTGTGTAACAAAAGAACTGAAATGTTAACGGGCTAATACAGAGAAAACACATTTTTACATTCCTGTCCTCATCACCTGATTGCCTGTCACACTGCTGGAGGTCTCCTCTGTATATTGTAGTGACTTGATGCAGTGCAGCCTCCTGTCTGATGCTTATCAAACACCTTCTTGTTGTTGCTTTCCCCTCAATCCCATGATGCATTACATGATTAGCTACAGCTAATCTCTGCAACACTGCTATTTTCATTTGCATTCTAAATAAGCTACAGACCATAGTTATACAGTTAGAAGGATGAGCTGTGATCTCCTCTATTGTAACAGTGTGCCTGAAGCTGTGTAATCAATATCAGTACCTTTGATATGAGTGTCTGTGTCAGGGACCATGTAATAGCATCACACAAACTGATAAACTAACTAGAAATAGCAGACATGAACAAAAGTAGATCTGAGCCGGTCAGAATTGATATCACATGACCACCTCAGGACAAAGAGGTCAGGAGTTTCCGCAAGAAAGGAATAACTAAACAATGTAACATAGTACTTTAGGCTGAAAAAACACACATCTCCATCCAGTTCAGTCTATTAACTCCAATATTGATCCAGAGAAAGGCAAAACCCCCCAATGAGGTAGAAGCCAATTTTCCTTATTTTAGGGGGAAAAAATTCCTCCCTGACTCCAATCTGGCCATTTGTAATAATCCTAGCTCACTTATATATGCTAGAGGGATAGTTATATAATGAGGGGGAAAAAAATCACCGGAGTGGCCATTTAAGGCTCCACAGAGTGACGACTCTGATTGGCACGAAAGTGCTCTATGAATATAACGAAAAGACATATAGAGTTAATTTTGTATCAGGTTCTACATCTCAGTGTTTTTAATATTTTCTGCTTTTCCCTCTGTGTTTGAAGTATAAAACATCTGTTGTTCAGCTGTCTGGAGGTCTGTCACTTTGGGAAATAACTCACTTGGTGATGTCTTTATGAAGTCCTCTCCTGGCCAGAAGATAATGTGTGATAGATAACCGATGACTATGACAAGAACCGCTTTGTGTTCTGTTAACAGAAAGATTGTTTCCTTCCGATGTTGAAGTGTAGGAAGGCCAACGCTAATAGGAATTTGGTACTAATGTTTAAATGTTTTGGGTGTTTTATTTTGTTATTATGTACTCGTTTTAGTAAAAGAAAGTGTTGGTTTGTTCCATCACAGCCTTTTGTATTTCCACATATGTTTGCAGACATATATTTGACATAGTAAACTACAGTAGGTGCATTCAACGCAAATATTTTTGATTAGCATACTACCCTAAAGTTACAAACTTCTTCCGTATCCTCACTTCAGGAGATTTTTATTTTCTTTGTATACAATCTACAGATCTAATCATTAAGACCTGCAGAGGATGACAATTATTCCATCCGAATCAGACAGGATTAAAACCTCTTTATGAAATTGGAAGGATGCAGGCATACAGTATGCCCCCATAACTCCCATGATATGGTCGTGTGCATGAGGCCTAATAATGCTGAAGAAGTGGACAGAATTGCAACACCCCTACAAGCTTCCCAAAGTGCTAGTAAGAAATTGTCTTAGGTTATCTTAATACTCCTCCTGCTCTATAAACCCTTCAGCCACACAGAGTCAAGAAGATGCAAAGAAGAGATGGAAAAATATCTCTATAGCTCAACATATTGGAATGTAGCTTCCCTGTAAATCAATGCCTGACCTTCCAGGCCTTGAAACATCACCCAGGATAAAAGATAAGCCATAAAGACAAAAGTCTTCGTAAGGGCAAGACACGTATTTACAGACAGCTGTTTTTGAGTTTTTGCCCCCTTCAGTGCGGAGTAGAGAGCTGTTTGGCTGGGTGAGACGTTTTTGATGTGGGTCTAGGGGATTAAAGATTATTTTCGTGAAGACTGCCAAGTTGGCTTAGGGAGTCGAATGGGCCATGCAATGCTCCATGGGAAACGGTTGTGCAACTACAGATTGAAAAATGCCTCTGTAGAGTCACCTATTGGGAGGTAGCGTCTGATATGTATTTTTCCATCCCTTTGTTCCAGGAAGCATTGCATGGCCTATGAGATTCTCTACACCAACTTAACAATTTCCACGAGGAGGGTCAAGTTGAGTCATGCGACATGCTCTTAAGAAGATTACCATTTCCAATCATGTGTGGTCAAGACTGCACTCTTCTGGCCCTGTGATCAGACTATATAGTTGATGCAATGTTATACGGTATTCCAGGTTCGCTGTGGCAATGCAAAGAGTGGATTTGGTTTTTTTTTTCGTAACTGTTTGATAGTTGTCTTACAACCTCAAGCTGTGTTGGCTTCACACAGGTGGAGGATCCACGGCAAAACGTGGGCATTGTAAAGCATGTAAAATTGCTTTTTTGCTCACACTCGTGGATACGAATTGCTTATTCCGCGAGCGGAGGAAAAATCGCAGCATGCTCTGTTTTGCTGTGGACTCCACACGGATGGCCTCCATTGAAGTCAATGGAGGTTGTCCGACCCGCTGCCCATATGCAAATAACATTGTGTTTGGGTTGTGGGTACCCGTGTCATCGCTAAGCGATGGCACAGGAAATACAGTCAAGAAAAAAACTGTACTGCACATGACGGATGGTGAGCTGCCGCAGCCATACACAATATAGAAAATTCAGGTATGCTGGGTCGCCAGATAGGCTCACGGCCTGAATCCGGTCTGCCTGTGTGAAGCTGGCCTTAGGTTTACATAGTGAGATAAGTCTGTAATTACTTGCTTTGTGACACTCACAAGCTATTTGTAAATGCAAGGCAATTACATCCGGGACAGTAGACAGGTATTATCTTGTGCTTTTTCAAAATATCTGTCACCTACCTTCTGTAATAGTAGGCATCACCATCAAATGACCGTTTTCATCCATCCCTGTATATAAATTAATAAGATAAAAAAAAGACTCTTATCTTAGATGTCCCTGCTTGTCCTCTGCATCCAGATGTTTTCCGCACGGAGCGCCCGGCTGTTATACATCCACATGCTCTAAATTCTTTTGCGGATGCTAATGTATCCCTATAATTAAAATCTGCCCATGTACAGTGGGCCTTAGTATAAAGGCCCATTTAGACACAACGATTATCGCTCAAAAGATGTCTTTTGAGTGACTTTTGAGCGATAATCGTAATGTCATTTACAGCGCAAGACGATTGCTAAAACGTTGAGCGATTACCTTGCGCTCCAAGCGGAAGATGCAGAAGGCAAGCTGGACCGCTCTGTTCTTTATACCCAGCCTGTCATTGGGGAGCGGGATACAGCTGAAACAATAGTATCCGCTGTGAATCCCTGATAAGGCTCATCGTTGTCTTTCAGCATGCTGAAAGACAACTATGAGCGACAGCTTAACGAAAACTGCACAATGTCAGTGCTGTTAGACACAACAGTTATCGCTCAAAAGATGGCTTTTGAGCAAATTTTGAGCGATAATCGTTGTGTCTAAATGGGCCTTAAATTTGTCTCATTATTGTTTTGCAAAGAGATCTCACTGTTTTCACATTGCTGTCAATCAGTTTGAATATGCAGACCTATCCAAGGAGTTAATTCAACTTCAAACATCTGTCAGTGAGAGTTATGGAGGAAAATCCAGAACATGTTATTCTGTTAGATGTTCAGGCACTCGCCAGTCTGTAGACCTCCTGTCGGTGCCTTGTGACTTTCTTCCAAACTTTGATCTTGTAAGAACTTATTATTTTAGCCTCTGCTGGTATAAACCGTTGCATTGCACACATCATGGTTAGAAATCTTGAGCGTTACTGTAGAAGACTTTTAAATATTGATTTAAATGACCAAAATATTCTTTCCAGACTTGAGTAGGTGTATATAATCTCAGTTTCCATGTTTGAGTATTTGGATTGTGAGTAAACTTGTACATTTTGTCTACTTCAGAAACCTTTTATTGGTCTGAGTTGCATAAGGCATTGGCAACATCCAAAAAGCATGTGTAAAAACAGTGACCAATAGCCAGCTTCATGCAGATGACTTGGTTAACTGATGTCTGATCTCACAGCTTGTCCCTTGTGAGTTTTTATTGTAAGATGTTTTAGTTTTACAATTCTATTAACATAGGAGCCCATTTCCAGCAACGAGGTGGCCAAACATAGGTTGGATGTAAGTGGATGGAAGTTACCCAAACCTCACAATGGGCGTAATACACGTGGCAAACTTTTTAAATAGTAATCAGCATCAATTTGTTGAATGCCTAGTATCAGTAATGCATATCTTTTCATTAGTAACTGTCACCTATTTGATCACTGCAACAATACCACCTATTTTCCAGAAAATGCAGCAGCTAAATATCAGGAAGTGTAAGTAATGGTCACTTACTGGAGAGCACTATTACTTGTTCAGCAGGTCATTACAAATGTAAATAAATTGGAGCACATAGACACTGCTGGGTGTTCTGATGTGATTCACACCATGACCCCAGCACAAAGCAAAATTGGCAACTACCCATTGAAGTAAAAGGATGTCTGTTCTTTTCCTTCTGGAGATGAACCTGCCTTATATTCCCAGTCGTATTAGAAGACATGGTAAAAGGTCGGACAGTAGGAAAGCTGGCTTCTAATAGGTTGCACTGTGGAGGCATTGTACCGTCTCTCATTTGCATAGCAATGTTCTTTTCAATTAATGTCTGTGATCTTCAAGAGCAAAGTTTTCAGTGCCCCATAAGCAGAGCTGAGTATCCGATAAAGAGGTACCAGTGTTCGAGATCTGTTACTGAGGACTGAGTTTAAAAAAGACAGCACTTCACAGCTTTAAGCCTAATTCCACTGAAAATTTGAAAATTAATTTACCACTGCAGTTAACATAAATGCCACTTTTTCTACCCACTTGAAAGTGTTTAGGAATTTCAGATATTGAGAGCTGTTTGAATCCTTAAACTGTAGATCTGCTTTAGGCCGTCTCCACCTCACACCTGGGATATCTGCTCCTGACTAGTGGCATACTGCCAAATGCTTGCTGTGGGGCCAGGGGAGTCAAAATACCCCATTTCCTGTCCTATCTGATGACTTGCCAGGCTCCCACTCCCAGTACTACCTGACAATGCAGAGCAGTAGAGATAAGCGAGCACGCTCGGTTAAGGCAGATACTCGAGCGAGCATCGCTCTTCTCGAGTATCTGCATAAAGATATCTCTCCCCCACCCCTTGCATTTGCTCGGACGAGTATGCAGATAAGATATCTGCCTTAACCGAGCGTGTTCGCTCATCTCTACAGAGCAGTGTTCAACTCTTCCCCTCATCTCCTGCTTTCACTACAGCAAGCACCTCAGAGTAGGAGACATGGAGGAGGAATCGTCCTCTGCTTTGTACTGAGCTACTTTGTCAGGCAGGATTATGAGCATAGCTGTTGGCCAGAGTTTAGGGGGGAAAGAGATGGCTATGGATGACATGCGGCACAGAGGTAGCACTAAAACTCTGAGTGAGCACCATGACTTTGAGGGGTCACAAACGAGGGAACAATAACTTTTAAGGGCTACAGAAGGGCACTATTATTTTGTGGGGCCACAGAGTAGCACTATCACTTTGTGAAGCCACAGAGGGGGCACTTTTACTTTGTGGGGCCACAGAATAGGTACTTATATCATAGAAGGGTTACTGAGTGGTTCATTGAGGGTAGCAGCAGAGTGGGAAGAGTGTATAGATGAGTCGTGGCTAGGAGTAATAACAAAAATGGACAACTAAAATCAGAGAAGATGTCACCTGTGATCTATGGAGGTAACTGCCATATAATCACTATCACTGTGGAGAACTGGTATCTGACTCCATTATTTATTATATATTTTTATAAATAAAAATGATTGTTTTTTTGGAGGAGGGGCTTGGAGGTCCAGTTCTGTGTTTTGCTGTGGGTGCCTATGAATTCTTTGTACACCCCTGTTTCTGACATATATGCTGAGTGCATCCATAGGGCTCCATTAGTCATAAAGAGGCAAACTGAATGTCCTTTAGTTTTCCATCTGCCGATATATGTAAGTATACCACAAAAAAGTATGTACTAGTGTAATAGACGGTTATTCCATACAACCATAGTAAGTAAAAAATAAGTACAATATGCTCTGTAACACTTTTTCTTTAACATGGGAGCCTATGGGTGATTGAATTAGCATCTGTTTAACATATACCTTGGGGGCTTTTCCCAGTAATCACCTATATGCTGGACCTCTGTCAGTGTGTACAGAGCCAGAAGTTGACAACTCCATGCACATTGCCCACCCTAGCTTGATGGGGCTCATGTCCATGACTGTGTTTTCACCATGTATTACACGTGCATTGCACGGCCGCATGATATGCGGTGAATGGAGTCAGTAAAAGTCAGTGGACTTTCGTTGATCCAAACACATGTGCATGTAGACACTGCGTATCGATACGCAGGAGAGATAAAACACAGCTCTATACTTTTGTATGAGCTGTGTATGAAACGCAATAGATTGCGTATGGGCGGTGTTTTCATATGCTTCCCTGTTTGAAACCGAGCGGGTAATTAAAAAAAAGAATAACACTGCGCATGACTGTGAATGTGAGATGCACAGCCGGTTTCTGCCGGCTCTCTGCATCATTTTATGCATACGCCCGTGGACCGTAGGCCTTACTGTGTGGTAGGCCATGCCGATCAGCTATTGATGAGCCTCTTTTAAACTTAACTCTTTCCAATCCACTGTCTGAAGTCTGAAGACCTTCTGATTGAAGGCTGTACAGCTCTGATGTCGGAAGACGTCCGTCAAGGTATTCTTACTGTAGATTACTGGCCACTCTGTTGTCAGGGGCCTCTCCAGCATGTCCCATACCGCAGCACTGGCTCTAGCCAGCAGATGGCGCCATTGTATAATGGCAGAAAGAGAAAGCCCCCTAGGAAACCCTGAATCCAAAATTGGATTGCAAAGGGTTAAAACCTCAGATTGTTCAGCGTGTTGCTGTTTCTAGAATGCATTCATGCTGAAAATTGTATTTTAGGAGGTAGAAATTGCATACAGTGCCACAGCCAATGCTTCTATTAGGCAAGATCATGTCCTTTAACCCGTTAACGCTACAGGGTGTACATTTACACCCTGCAGCATCGGGTATGTATGAAGAGAGATCCCCCCACCCCCCCACCCTTCCCTGTGAAGAGCCCGTGTGGAATAGTACATGCAGTTTCATCCTACAGAAAGATCTGGTGACAGATTGCTATCTCCAGGGGTCACAGCGAGACAAGTGATTCCCAGAAGGGCACAATGAGATCACATGATCCACCTGAAAAGAAAGACCCAAGGACCTTTCAGATAGAAAGCAAGAACTAAACTAGGTAATACTAGCCAACGTATATATACTGGGGGCCTAGTCACATGCTGAATAAAACAATATTTCCCCAGATTGGGCCCTTCAAAACCTTGATTTAATTAGAAAGCTGTTGTACTCCAAAGCTTCACAGGCTTACTTCAACTTCAACCGAAATTGTAAGATCATTTTGATTAAATTTATTTTTAGATCTTTTTTTATTTTACAATAAAAGTCAAACATAACATTTCGTACAGGAATGAATGAACAAGGAAACAATTCCGTCATGCTAGCTTACCAACCATTCTATTGCCAAATATATTAGACAGTGCTTCTCAAACTGTGAGGCATCCTTTCTTGTTGGTGAGGCATGGCAGGGGAGGCAGTTCTCACAGGACTGACTGTAACCTGCATTCGCCTGTTTGTGATTTCCCCAATTTTTGGCTTAAGGCCCTTTTATATGGCAAGATAAATTGGAAGGAGCATGCAACTAGCGGTGATATACTGATCGTATATTGTTGGTTCGGCAAGCATTTCCACTGAACAATAATTGGGTAGTTTTGATTGTTCATGTAAACATAACTGCACCTCTAGTCCACCATTCTACCACTGTTTTCAATTTGGTAAAACATATGATGGCGGTTTACACCAAACAGTGCAGCGGCAGATGAATGATGATTTTTAGGGCCACCTGAAAGATCTGATCATCGATAACTAACAATTTATCGCTTGCTCGTTCATGAACACATTTTCACCTAACAATTGTCGTGCAACTACTTTGATCTAAAAACAATTGCTACGTGTAAAAGGGCCTTCAGCAAAATAATTGACCTATTTTCTGCTTATTTTAACCTAATGGGTTCAGGTGACAAAGTTACATTGAGCAATACTTTTAATTTTTAGCATGAACCTCAACTTTTGATAGTGAGGCCCATGCATCTCCATACTCTGTTTGGTGAGGTCCCATCAGAGAAAGTTTGAGAAGCCTGGATGTGAAATAACTTAAGCCTGTGTTTGCTAAGCGGATTGATGCATTTACAACACTGTATTTCTTACTTTTATAATAAATGCAAATTAATGAGCATTTAACTGAAAGAGCTCCGGAATCCATTCAAAATAAAAAGCAACATATTTCAATCTTTCCTAAAAAAACAAAGATGAAGTGACAGCTCGTTACCACTTTAAAGTATTGAGAATTAATCATTTTTAAATGAAATGTGTGAAAAAATGTAAAAAAAATCCCCTATACCCTTTAAACTATTTAGTAGTAGTCATGAAAGTCGTCGTCTTCATCTTCCTCTTCAACTATTGGTCCGTGCTCCTCTCTGTGATATTGTGGAAAGTCATCGTCATCGTCGTCATCACCATACCTTGGCTCCTCTGGTGGTGGGTACGGTGGGATTACATGAACCTGATTGTCGCCAGCACTACGCTTCTGCTCACCATAATAAATACTTTGTACGTGGGGGAAACATAAGAAGGCTAATGTGCTTATAGGTCCTTTCAGTCGATTTTGGTCCAAGCGCAGGTAGGTTAGTCGTTGTGTTTGATCCATTACTGGACACATTAGAGTTATGTTAATTGCTACAAAAAAAAGTAATACGTAAATCAATTTCAAAGTCTTAAGATTTTTACAAGGCATAAAAAATAGTGTGTATATATATATATATTCTCATGCGATAACGTGATTCTATACTGTAAGTAGTAGAAATTTGTAGTGTAACTTTTTGTATGAATGTTTGTAATATTTCTTCATTACCGCCTAAAATTCCCTTTATCTTCTTGCAGGATCAGTGTAAATGTTGAGGAGCCAAAAAATGCATCTACGGTAAAGCCCCATTTACACGCAAAGATGATCAGTCAAAATTCGCTCAAAGGACAGTTTGAGTGACAGTTTTGAGCAATCATTTTGCATAGCTATTAATTGGCACAAATGTCCATTAGCAGCTAATTAACATGATTTGTATGTTAATGAGCCGCTTGGAGATGTATTTACAGAACAGCAAGTGGTCTGTTCTCTAAGTACATGTCCTTTGTTCTGCCTCGGGCTGTCTGCTAAAAACAATGTTATCAGCGCTGCCCGCTGAGAACTCCAGGCGCGGTCCCTGCTATCAGGAAGGATGGATTTTATGGTCACATGAAATCCATCGTTCATCAGAAAAGCAAGCAATGGTAGGATTTAACGCAACGATTATCGCTCAACAGCCATCGTTTGGACAAATTTTGAGCGATAATTGTTATGTCCAAATGGGCCTTTAAACAGCACATAGACAGAAGACTTAAGAGAAATAAATGGTATGCAGTTGTATTTTGTAGTAATACCTCATGGGAAGTGGCACTGGACAAGTCTGACATCACAGCCTACTCAACAAGCATGGAGAGGCTCATAGTACAGAGCTGCCCTAGAGGCTCCAGGCACACTCAGACTCTACAACTTACAAGTTGTGCAAAACATAGACTTCTATAGGGCCTGATTGCATGAGGAGGCCTTTTCTGTTCGATTCTACACGAACCCAACTGAAAACTAATTGTGCTATAATTTAAAGGGAATGTATTACCTGTAATTTTTTTACTAATGAAACATTCTATTTTTCTAACTTACCTTTATATTTTTATTATACATTTTTTTTTAATATTCCCTTATCTATAAATTACTATGGAGAATGCCATTTTGCCAGATTTGTAATTAACATCATTTAGAGATAAGCTTTGTAGCAAGAACTCAATTGCCATTCACACAGTGAATAGAAGGGGATCCATTGATTTTACTTTGTTGCGGGGTCAAGGCCGCCAATTTCCCTCACCTACACCCACCATCGGCCAATCGATTGGTGGCTACTGCTGCATCCTCCTTCGTCCCAGATTAGCTGTCTCTGTTCCCTATAGGGCAGTGATTGCGAACCTTTTAGAGACCGAGTGCCCAAACTGCAACCCAAAACCCACCTATTTACCGCAAAGTGCCAACACGTCAGGGGGCGGGGCTTATTACGATGTATGATTTTACTCCTGTCGTTCTGAAAAAGGACCGAGCCGCTTCAAAATAGACAGGGTGCAGATTTTAACTGCTTTTTGGATGCGGAAATGCTGCAGAATGTCCTCAGCGGAAAATACTGTGGAAAATTCTGCAGCATTTCTCCATCCAAAAAGCAGTCAAAATCTGCACCCTGTCTATTTTGAAACAGCGTTGCCCATTTCTGCCACATGTAAACATACCCCAGCGATAATAGCGACCCTCCCCACAGCGATAATAGCGACCTCCCAGTAATAATAGGGACATCCCACAGCGGACCCCAGTATAAAAGTAACCCCTCCCCAGCAAAAAATAGTGACCTCCCACAGTGGCTCCCAGTATAATAGTGACCCCCCCCCCCCCCCAGCAGTAATAGTGACACTTCCCAGAGCGGCCCTCCAGCAGTAATATTAGTGAAACCCCCTAGAGCGCCCCCCCAGCAGTAATAATAGTGACACCCCCCAGCGGCCACCCAACAGTAATAATACTGACACCCCCCCCCAGCGGCACTCCAGCAGTAATAATAGTGACAGCCCCCAGCAGTAATAATAGTGACACACCCCCCCCCAGCGGCCCTCCAGCAGTAATAATGCCCCCCCAGCGGTCCCCCAGCAATAATAATGCTCCCCAGCGGTTCCCCCAGCAGTAATAATGCCCCCCTCCTCCCCAGCAGTTCCCCCAGCAGTAATAATGCCCCTTTCCCCCCCAGCAGTCATAATGCCTCTCCCCAGCGGTCCCCCAGCACTCATAATCCTGCCCCCCCAGCAGTCCCCCAACAGTAATAATGCCCTCCCAGCGGTTATAATAGCTGTCCCCCCAACCCCACATACTTACCCCTCCTCCTCGTGGAAGCGCCGCTCCTCTTTTGCCTGATTGCTGGTGCACACTGACGTCAGTGTGCTGCCGGATGCCTCCTCCCCCTGCTATCGCGGAACCAAGTAGGAGACGTCGGGGGACAGGGGAGGAGGATCCTGGCTGCACACTGATGTCATAGTGTGCGCCAGGATCAGCGCAGATAGCAGCGCTAAGTGAATGCTGGCAGGGGAGCCGCGGCCCCTGCAGGCATTCACTAATGTGGTGAGCGGCCGGTGGTGACGCGTGCCAAAAGGGATGGCTCTGCGTGACGCCTCTGGCATGCGTGCCATAGGTTCGCCACCACTGCTATAGGGTGTACACAGGTGTGTATGACCCACCTCTTAGGGGGCCAGCATGTACCAAACTTTCCAATCCCTGGCCAGTGCTGACATGATCTGTGCAGAGGTCAATGTGTCAGGAAGTTTCAGCCTATCATTAGGCTCTATGGTCAGTGTGAAAACTGCAGATTTTAGTTTTAAATACACTGGTGTCTTGGGTTAAAAGTTTAATTCATTCTGTGACGGAGCTCTTAACCTAAAACACTCATAAGTCAAATCAATTTTCCCCATTGAAATGAATGGAAAAGCCATTAATCCGTTCTGGATCGCAAAGCTCTTCCATTGATTTCAATGGGGATGATTTAACCCCATTGAAAGCAATAGGACGCCGGCACCCCTGCAGTGATTTTCAGGGAAGGGCTTTAAATATAAGCCCTTCCCTGAAAATCATCCCAAGCTGTAGTAAAAAGCTAAAAAAGAATATATACTCGCTTGTCTGCCGGGGCTGAGGAGCATCTAGCTGCCGCTAGTTCCCTCTGCACTGCTCTGAAGCTTTTCAGCAGGCGGGGATTACAAAATGCGTGGAGAACAAGCGGTGGCTAGACACACTTGAGCCCCAGCAGCGGAGGACAGGTGAGTATATATATTTTACTAAAGCTAGGGATTATTTTCTGGGAAGGGCTTATATTTAAAGCCGATTTCCCCCCCCCCCCCCCAAATCACAGCAGGGGTTGCCGGCAGGCCACTGCTTTAAATGGGGCCACTGGCAGCAGCAGCAGCCCCATTGAGTGCAAGGCTCTTAACCCAAGTTTTGCTCTTAAATCAGAGTGAAAATTCGGGAGAGAGCCTGCTCTCAAGTCAAAAAGCTTGTAAGCTTAATCCAAGGTATCACTGTACATAGATCGTGACATTGACTACTAAAAAAAAACAAAAACAAACACTAAAAATTATTAAAACTATATTTGAAGGGATTGTATCAGAATTTACTTTCATCACCTACCCATAGAGCGGGGTCTCACTGCTTCCCTTTTCCTGTCATCTGCAGTGAAGTTAGAATGAGTGAAGTGATGGCTGCTGGTCCATTAATTTCAATGGGGCTGACGGAGATGGCCGAGCACTTATATTCGGCTATCTTCAGCAGCCCCATTAGAAGTAAATGGAGCGGCACTGTACATGCACAGCCATCTCTCCAGTTTCCTCACTCATCTGCCAGGGACTCAGGTGTGCCGCAGTAGGCTGCCTTCACACATGCAGTAAACGCTGCAGAATTACAGCAGAATTAAAGCCATAAGGAGGAGATTTCAGAAATTTCCCTCACATGGTGCAGAAATCTGCAGTGTTGTTCAAAAACACGGTGTTTTCTAAATCCACAGCAGGTCTATTTATGATGCAGATTTCTGTGTGGAATTTAACCCTTGAAATACAAATGATGAATTGCACACCTTACAAATGTCGGAATCTGCACCGTTCATATGGAATTGCTGTGGGTATGTCATTGTGAAGTGAGTAGGGGGCCTAAATGTTTGTTGCACAGAAGTCTGTTGTGTGCTTGAAGTAGATTTTCTCTAAGATGGCTAAAGAGTCTTGCTATTCTACTTTTTCCTCTCTTCCTTTAACTTTGTTCTTTTCCCCTCTTCACAACTTGCATTTCCAGTGCGGCCTTATAAGTGGTACTCTTGCAGCTCAATCCGTGTCTTCCCCTTTTAGTTTAGTTACCAGTAACCCATGATTGTTGTAATTGTCTACATACATTCCTGCACATTTATATTACTGCCTCTATATTGTGTGTGAAAATGCATTTCAGTATTGTTGTAGAGGCATTTATGGTTTTGTTATAGAACTTGTGAGTCTCCTCTGGGAAGACCTAAGCTTGTGCTCCAATGGCAACACTTCCTGTAACTTTGGCAGCTCAGTCTCACAGCAACTCATCAAAATCCATTAATTTCCGTTTTATAAGTAAGAAATCCAATAAATCCAATTGCTTTCTATGATGGCCAGTGACTGTGTGGTAAGCAGGTCAGCCAAGGTACAGGAGTAGGATGTGTTTTCATTGGGACCGAGACTCAGAAACTCTCTCCTATCAATTTATTTTTACTGCCTTGATAACCTAAGTAACATAACTTCATTGCTATAAATGTTAACCCCTTAATGACAAGGACCTTTTTTCATTTTTAGTTTTCCTCCTCTTTTTTTCTTCCCAACTACCAAGAAGTGTCGGCAGCACTCACCAGAGCCCATACACGGGTGGAGTGGATCAGATGCATGCCCCACAGGATCAGACCCAAATCCAAATAGTCCAATATATAGAAAGAGTCGGCAGCATCAGTGGTGAAAAAAGATTTATCCAAAAGGAAGTACTTTAATCCCCATAGGTCATGACAGCAACGTTTTAAACCCAACAAGGTCTTTTCAAAAGACCCATTTGTTGGGTTGAAGCTAGAGATGAGCGAACGTACTCGGTAAGGGCGATTTCGCAATCGAGCACCACGATTTTCGAGTACTTCACTACTCGGGTGAAAAGATTCGGGGGGCGCCGTGGGTGAGCGGGGGGGAGAAGGAGAGAGAGAGCTCCCCCCTGTTCCGCGCTGCTACCCCCCCGCTCCACCACGCCCCGCCCCCCGGCAACCCCCGAATCTTTTCACCCGAGTAGTGAAGTACTCGAAAATCGCGGTGCTCGATTGCGAAATCGGCCTTACCGAGTACGTTCGCTCATCTCTAGTCGAAACCTTGCTGTCATGACCTATCTGGAATAAAATACATCTTTTTGGATAAGTCTTTCTTCACCACTGATGCTGCTGACTCATTCTATATATTGGTATTTTCTTCCTATCAACGTCGCTGTCTGAGGGCTTGTTCTTTGCAGGATGAGTTCTAATTTTTAATAGTACTATTTAAGGTATCATATAATGTACTGAGTCGGGAGGAGTATTGTCTCTCCTTGAGGAGAGAAACCTGACAAACCTTTAAAAGTTTTGAAGTGGAGGCCCGTCCTAATAGGCAGAAATACATGGCAGCCCTGGGGCGTTCAGAAGTCTCTGGGCTCTGGAAAACCAAATGGCACCTCATAATGAGGGGGGCTATTCAGGACCCCTGAATGCCGATTGGGGCATTTAAATGCCACTGTCCGAATTGATGATGGCAGTTAAAGGGTTAACAATCGCCATTGGCGTGACACTGATTGTGGCTGTTATGGCCAAGTGTCACCTGTCAAAGACAGTTTGAATCGACTGTGTACTCAGTGGGATCAGCTACCAATCCCGCTCCATACAAGCCTTGCACACCCAGGATGTACATATACGTCCTGAGGCATGAAGGAGTTAAATATTTTGTTCATCTGTCACAAAATATTCTCCTAATGGCTCTTGCAGATTATGGTAACTGTTTATTCATTGTGCCCAATCCCAGAATTTTCAAAAATATCCTAAATGCTTCCTTATTGAAGTTGAAATACAAGATGTAGGAGGTGACTACTTACTTTCAAATTCATTGTCCTGCAGATAGAGGTGCTCCAGTGATCGAGGAACGTAGAAGATGCGCTTTAGCTTGTTATGGCCCAGGTTCAATTCCATTAGTTTGGGAAGGTTGAACATGTATAAAGGAACCTCACCAATTTTGTTGTGTGACATTCGAATAGCTGTAAGATTTGGGAGCTTTGCAAAATAATCATCTGGTATTTTGGAAATGGAATTATTCTCCAGTGACAGGTACATGAGTGACGCTGGAAGGCCTGCAGGCATTGAATGCAACTTGTTGTTACAGATGTTGAGTTGCATCAGCTTGGTCAGTTTGCTTAGTGCTTTTCCCTTGATGTTGTCAATATAATTGTTGCAGAGGTCAAGCATGGTAACGTTGACTAAACCCTGAAGATCTTGTTCTCTTACTTTATTAATCTTGTTGGCACCAAGGAAGATCCTTTCAACAGAACTAGAAATAGGCGATGGGATCTCCTCCAAGTCATTGTTGTTCAGGATTATTTGATGTAGATGAGGAGATGTAGCAAACACCCCCGTGTCAATTTTGTTGGATTTAAGTTTGTTGTGGCTAAAGTTAATTTCCCTCAGAGAAGTGGCATTAATAAAGGACTTTATATTCACCGCTTCAATCTCATTGTGTTGTAGGTAGAGCTGTTGAATGCGAGATGGTATTTGAGGAACAGTCTTGAGCTTTCTGTGGTCACAGTACATGGTGGCTATTGATGATGGTGGACAGTAGCATTCTCTTGCACACTCGGTTGAAAAGGGTATACTTGGGACATTGTAATCTACGCTGTGATGGGAATGAATGGGTGGCCTATATGGAACATCTGGATCAGGCTCATAATCCGTGTCATAGTCATAACCTTCATATTGGCACAGTCCTTGTGGTGCAAGTATCAATGCTAAAGCTAGGAGCCGCATGAGAACATCCATAGCAACCGAAAGTGTTGTAATCTTGGAATAAAACAGTAGTTTAGAACTTTGAGTTAGTTGCAGTGTGATTTATAATTATATTAGTCTGTGATATAACATCTGAAGTAGACAGTTCTGAAATGTAACTAGTCTCTGCATATTGCTTGTAGCACTTTTCAGCTCTTACCCCTCCTATAATAAAGCGTGGCCACCATATGGTTTGAGTAAAACTATTCTCTTGTACCTTGCTATACAGTTTTGATCTGAGTTCTTCATAGATCAGTCATGTGTTTTTCTAGTGAGTTGTACAAAAACATTAGAAGAGTTTCAGTCTTTTGTTTGCTGATTTTACATTTTGAGGTTTATGGTCAGACAGCCACAACTCACTCTGGACTCCAGAGGAAATAGTGTGTTGGGAGGAAAATCTCTACACTTCCAGTGAGAAACTGCTTGCATGCAAAAATTATGTAGGGTGCTTGTTGTGTTTAAGGTCTGTTTACTAATAGACAACCCCTACCTGTAACCAAATTTGTCTTGGAAGACTCCTATACGAACTACACTCGTGCCCTCAGCACTGTAGCCTAAAGGTAGGGAGTCATAGCTGACATTCTGTAACATTGTCATTCATTCATGCCTACCCTTAATTTGCAGTCATAGCTATTCATTACGTCTGATTTGCCATGCAGAACTATGCAGATAAGTAGAGTACAGTCAGACATTGTACATTTACTAATTGCAATGTATGAGTAAACTTCTGAGTGAACACATGCTTTCTGATAATATTACTGTACTAATTCTATGGCATATAAAAGCAATAGACTGACAGCTGAGTGACAAATGAAGATTGCTCTGCCATTCACCTGGCCTGCTGACTCTCTATATAAAGCTATGCACAACACTAAAAGTAAGTAATGTGATTACTCAGTAAGTCCTGAGTAATGTGATTTGCATCACCTCAGCATTAATTGTCGATGCTGGACAATTTTACAGCTAGACATGCTATAATATGCTGGGTTTTGGCCCCGTGCTCAGATGCTTATAAAACTTGAGCTCGTTTCAATTCTTAGATAAATCACAGCTGTTACACCTGGCATGCAAAGAGAATTTCTCATTAAATGCAGCATTCTTGGTTTTAGATACTGATATTTGCCTGTATGAAGAAATAACCCCCTGGCTTGTATTAGAAAACTTAAATTGCAGCCATACCTGAGTAAGGGTGCTCCTTGTGTTCTGTGGGATGGGAGACCAGGCTTGTGAGCTTATAGCCTCTCAGTGTGTACCACCGGATGCTGCTAAAAATCCAGCTCTGTCTAGATTCAGAGATTGCCTTAACTGTCTTTGAGGAAGAACAGCAGTTCTTTAGTAGCAAAGGCTGCCTTCACAAAGCCTTGACTTTAGATGCCTAAAATTATGTGTGTCCTCTTATTGTAAGTCTCCTAGAGGGAAAAAAAAAGTATATGCTTTGTGATTTTGGCCGAGTTCAGTTTGGTTTAATCTCTGTCCCTTCTTATTTTCGGTTTGAGGTGTGGCAAGAAATTCCCCGAAGAAAAAAAATCTTAATAGAGGAATATGCACATAAAATACACATTGCTGCATTGCCAGAGCATCACTCTTGCTTGACTTTGGATTCTACAGCTCTTTTTTTTAACTCCGCTAAATTGCCAAATACCATTTTATGATTAGATATGCAGCATTCATGTAAATGTCTGCTTTTCATCAATTATTCTAGCATACTTTTCTGACACATAAGCATTTGGGCATGCCTTTATTATTGCAGCATGCCCTATTAGCGCCAAACTATTTATTTATAATTATGTTATCATTATTATTTTTGGGTCTGCTTTTTAGTTAAATAGTAGGCTACGCGTTGACTGTAGGCTGCCATAAATCTAACCTACGGATGGCAAAAAGAAGTCATAAACTCCATCCAGCCTGCCCTAAAAAGCCACTTGAATTCTGCCTACAGCTACCACAAAGTAGCGGCAAGGAATTTTATTAACTCGGGTTGCAGCCTTATTTTTGTAATCCTTTCCTCTTGTAAAAGTGGTGATTGGGGAATAAACAGTATGTTAGTGAGTTGGTTCATTTAAAGGGAAGTTTGAGAATATCCTTTTACATTAACACCCAGGACAGTAGCAAGCATATATCTACTGTAGGTGCACACTAAAGTTTGGCATCTATGGAAGTTGACAGATCCAGAATTGTTAAACATCATAAAGACACACACAGCGGTAAGATTGAAATAAAAAATTGCTGTTGCGGCTTGCCGGACACAATCAGGAGGTGGAGCCGGGTTGGCGTCCTGACCTCATCCCCAATTCACATGATCAAAATTTGTGAACATGTCACTGCAGACGTTTCCTTAGTAGTCTAACGGGAATCCCTCAGTGTTTTATGTTACCTTCTTTTACTTGCTTCTCTGCTTCAATATCTCCTGTGGGGTATGTACTGACTGGCCAACAGGGAGGTGTGTGTATTCTGGTCTTACCCTCACATGGGCTCTGGTTATTCTCCTGTGTGCACGAATGCAGTGCAGATGTCTGTCTGTTAGTCTGGTCTGATCCTATTCTGTTAGTGCTATCCTTCCGATGGTGATCAGATGCCTAAGTCCTGTTTTGTTCCACCCATTCAATGGTGGTCAGACGTCTGAGTCTTGTCCTGTCTGTTCAACCTGTCCAATGGTGGCCGAATGCAGGAGTCCTGTCTGTTTTTTCTATCTGATTGGGTGTTGGATGCCTGAATCATGTCCTATATGTCTCCACCCACCATCTAATTGCCTGTCAAGACGTCTGTACCCTGCCTTGTCTGAGGTGTTTAGTGTGTCAATTATATTCCTTTGCCTAGCCCTGTTAGCATTTTCATGCTATATGTTTATCCTTCCTTATCTTCCACCTAGAGACAGGCTAGGTTCCTTAGGTTCGAGACTTGGGACCGTCTCTGTTGGGATGATCACCCTGCTTTTAGCCCGGATTTGTCAAGGTGAAGTTGCTTAGGGATAGTGTTCCCTCTCCTATCTTTGTCATTTCCTTGCTTAAGTGTGAACCACCTTTTCTGTCTCAAGCTAATCAGAGCTGGGTACTGAATTTATCACCTACTGGGTATTACAGTTTATACTCTCTATTTTTTAATGTATTAATTAAGTTGCCCTATTTTTTATTAATTTACCAATAAAAATTGCTTTTAGAAGTTATTTTCTGTGAAGGGCTTTTTCCATTGTATTTCTAGACTTCTCTGCCCCAGTGACTTTTTTGTTATGATTGTATGTCGGAGTAACTTTACCTTTGGAGATAATTTTACAGATTACTTGTAATACAATTGTACGTTGCTTTTTGTAAACCTCTTTCCCAATGCAACATGCACTAGGTTGGCCAAAAATACGTGGAATCCTGACCATCACACCTATATGAGCTTATTGGACATCCCGGTCCACTTGGTCCCTCTTGATGGAATTTGTAGCAGAAGATTAGTTTCACTATCAGTGTTCCAGTTCATCTAAAAGGTTTTTAATGGGATTGAGGTTAGGCCTCTATACCAAACTCGTCAAACCATGACTTCATGGACCTCATTTTGGACCTCTCTTTGCACA
The DNA here is from genome assembly GCF_035609145.1 of Eleutherodactylus coqui. Lineage (NCBI taxonomy): Eukaryota > Metazoa > Chordata > Amphibia > Anura > Eleutherodactylidae > Eleutherodactylus > Eleutherodactylus coqui. The sequence goes on along the minus strand of NC_089839.1, from coordinate 156,113,365 downwards.
AGGGCACAGCAGTGCTGAAACTGAAAAGGATTTTTTCCAAACCACAAAGTATGCTTCACATTTATTTATTTAAAAAAATCCTAAAATTTTAGAAAAATTAGCAACTTTCAAACTTAGAATACCACACAAAATCTTGTATATATAAAAGACAAAATCTGTCTGTGTCGGATACAAATGCACAGTTCTGGTCCAATTTGAGTGAAATTTTGCATGAGCGTTCTTCAGCACCAGGTGACGAATACTGGCGGAATTAAAAATTGAAAATTCACCGGCTTCCGCTGTAATTTTTGTTACCAATAGCAACCAATCACAGCTCAGCTTTCATTTTGTATACTGCTGAGGTAAATAAAAGCTGTACAGTGATTGGTTGCTACTTATACTGCTGAGGTTAAACATCGCCATGTTCAGAAACACTCCTTTTTTATGGTTTAATTAGCAGAGCTGCTCCAAGCCTCATTTTTTGCAGAGTCAGTTCACTTGTCTATTGGTACCATTTTGGAGTGCATGTGTTTTTTTTTTTTTCTTCTTTATAATTTTTTTTATTGCGTGTTTTGGCAGCTGAGATGTACAAAAAACATCACTAATTCTACATTGTTTTTGATTTTTTTTTTGTCTTTTATGTCATTGACCTTGCAATATAAATGATATGTTATTCTGTGGGTCGTTATGATTGCTACACCAAATTTTCTTAATTATGTTATACTAATTTTTTTGCAGCACTGTATTCAGAAAATCATAACTTTTTCATTTTTCCATCGGCATGAAGGCTTGATTTTTCCGAGATAAGTGTATGTTTTCATTTATACCATTTCGGGGGGACGATGACGACAATTTTAATGGTTTTCTATTTCATTTTTTCTGTGAGGAAGGATAATCAAAATCAGCCATCTTGGTATTGTTTGTTCTTCTTTCTTTTTTTCTTTTGCTTTAGGTACATTCGCCATATTGGATAAATAACATAATCATTTTATAGTACTGATCGTTTTGATTGTTTTGATACCAATTTTTTTTTTCATTTGCATTTTACAATAATAGCGTTTAATTAGATAAATGGCAATTATTGGATTAATTTTTTTGAGCAAGAGGATTATTTGTCAAAATATTTTTTTCTTTTTTTTTACTGCATTGGTTCATCCTATAAGGAGAATTGAAGATGTTAAACATTGATCACTTACATAATATATTGCACTATTTATGTAGCACAGTGTTTTGTCTGACAGTGCCGCATTCTCATCACTGACAGTACAGCTTGTTACTGTCAGTGATGACACTGCACCTCACAGGCCACCATACATGGCAGACCTGGAGATCATGATTTGACTTCTGATTGCCATGGCAACCATTGGCACCCCCGTGATTAGATCATGAAAGCGTCAATGGGGAGAAGGAAGGATCTCTTCAAACCCTCTAGATGTCGCTGTCTGCATTGACAGTGGCATCTAAAGGGTTAAATCACCGGGATCGGAGCTAAGCTCCATCCCAGTGGTTGCAGTGGGAATGCAACTGTAGGTTGCACCCGAGCTTTTGCTCTAGTTACTGAGTAATCAAATAAATCTTGCTAAAATAGTTGTGCATCTTGTGGTCCAAAGACTGGGGGGCCCGGCAATGACTGGGCTTGAGAAAGGAGTCGGTACGACTCAGAAATGCATTGCCAGTAAAGTATTCTTTAATATCTCGTGGTATCACCTTTTTTCTTTCCGCAGCACCGACTTACTCTACATTGTGGTTTATCCTGGATAGTTTTCCTCAGACGTTATTTCAACTTAATCAACCTAATTGGTCAGATTTCTGGCATTAGTCACCATACAGTTTAGAAAGTTTTAGTTATTTTTTACATTAATTGTATCCCAAATAACTGTACTAACCCCTCCCGCCACTCAATCCAAATTTTCATTACTTAGTCCCAGATGACTTTCTACACTAACTTCCCCTCTATCTCTCTGGTTGCCCTTCCCCACAGCCCCTAGTTTAAAGGGTCCTCCAGCCTTCCAGCTATCATCTCCATTAACCCCTTGAGTGGCACGCCCGGAAATTTTCCGGGACGAGCTCCACTGCTCATAGCAACATAGCCCGGAAGATTTCCGGGCTATGTATCACTATGGGAGCTGCAGAGCACAATGCCACAAGCTGTGACAGTGTGCTCTGCCTGCACAGTCCCACAGAGAACAAAGCAAGGGCTTTGAAAAACCAGCAGAAGATATTGCCGATATGTCGGAAATTTCCGGCTTTGTTTACAGGTTGCCATAGAGACCATCGGCTTGTCAGAAGCAAGCCGATGGTCTCTGTGGCAGGGAGAGCTGGTTGTTAGCTGTCAGAGGACAGCTAGGTACTAGCTCTTACAGCAGAGATCAGAGAAAACCTCTGGTCTCTGCTGTGTTAACCCCTTACATGCTGCAGTCTATGTGACTGCAGCATGTAAAAGGGCTGTCACTGCAGCATGTAAAGGGCTGTCACCATCGGACCCCCGGAATGTGATCAGGGGGTCCTGATGGGTCCCTGTGGAAGTCCCCTAAAGGGACAAAAAATTAAAATAAAAAAAAAAGTTAAAAAAAAAAAAAAAGTTAAAAAATTATAAAAAAAATAATAAAAACACTTGTCTCCCTTTACTTTGTAAAAAATCAAAAATACAATCACACATGTGGTATCCATGCGTCGTAATGACCCAGAGAAGGAAGTTAATACATTATTTAACCCCTTAATGACGGCCCCTTTTTTTCTTTTTTCCGCATTTCTTTGTTTTCTCCCCCATTTAAAAAAAAATCACAACTTGTCCCGCAAAAAACAAGCCCTCATATGGCCATGTCAATGGAAAAATGAAAAAGTTATGGCTCTTGAGACGCAACTGCAAAATTAGTTGAAATTCAATGATTAGACCATTTTAAAAAAACCTGCCCTGGTGGGCACGACAGGGTGGTAGGAAACCCGCCACTCAAGGGGTTAATACACCCTCCACATTGAGATGCAGCTGTAGCCAACAGTAAAGTCATCCCATTTCTCTAGAAACCCAAACCCCTCCTTCTACACCAACTCTGGAGCCACTTTTTTACCTCCCTAATCTCCCGCTGCCTTTCCACTGTAGCACGTGGTATTAGTAGTATTTCAGAAAGTAATTCCTTGCCTAAAGCTTACATCCTAGTTCCCTGAAATTGTTTTTAAGGACCTTCCACCTGCCTAACTTTCTCATTGGTTTCAATATGTACCCTGACCGCTGGATCCTCACCAGCCCCTCCCAGTAATCTGTCAACCTAACTCGCGTTGTGTCGAACTTGAGTGCTAGGAAGACAACACACTCTCTGTCCCCCTGATAATTGAGTATCCCACAACTAGAACCTTTCTAGCCTGCCCAGCCCTCCTATTCCTCTTCTTAGTAGGGCAGATTCTCTAGCAGTCAGAAGCCATGTTGTGCTGCAGCCGTTCTAATCCTGTAATGGAATTCCTCTCATCTGCCAACTTTGCAAACTTGTTGGGGTGCCAGTTCAGGACCAGCCTCCTTGGATCTCTACCCCTCCTCCTGTCACCCAGCTAGCTGCCTGCTTTTCCAAACTACCACTCACTCCCACATCCACCCCAGCGAGTGCTCCGTTAACAGCAAACTCCTTTTCATGACACCAGTGGCTATCAGTGTTACAAGAGGCTTATTTAGATCCAGGATCTGGGCTTCCAAATGCACAACACGCTCCCATCTCACACAGCAGTATACACCTTCAAACCAATCAGTGGGCGACTCGTCACTTGTAATGCGTCTACCACTGACCTGGGCAGCAAGACTTGTCGTCTGGCAGTGGTCGGAGCAGGGGCGGAAGCTGGGACTTTGCCAGCTTCTGCCCTGTGGTCGGATGGCTGCTGGAGGGAGAGGAGAAGAGTAGCAGGTTCCCGGTGACCAGCCCGTAAGTCACAGGTGAGTATCATTTTTTTTTTTCCTTAACAGAAGCCCTTTAAGGACAGACAATACCCCTCCCAACCCACCTCATAGGCCTCTTACTCGCCAAGCCAGAATTCTACTGGACATTGATTAGGGGCAAAACCCCCGAAACAGCTGTTTGTCTATGGTTTCTAGCTGGTTTTCATTTCTGAACATTGTATAGACTTCCAGATTCTGCTGCAAATCCAGCCTGTAGCATGCTATAAGAAAACACGATTTTCTGCCCACAAGCAAAAATCAATTGCTATTTTCCGCTCGCGGGGGAGAAATCGCAGCATGCTGTAATTTTGTGTGGGCTACGCATGGCCGGCTTCCCTTGAAGTCAATGGAAGTCGTCCGTTCTGCGGCAATTCTGCAATCATTATTGCAGAATGGTCGCAGAAGCCACGTCATCGCTATAGCAATGCCACAGTGTCCTCTCAACTGCGCATAAGCCGGTACTCTGGCTGGCACATTTGCAGCAGGAGATGCCACGTCATAACCTTAGCGACGGCGCGATGCCCTCTGTACCGCCCGTGTGCGGGACAATTCTCTGGCCCGCACATTCCCAGCAGAGGAGAAGCCGTCGGAGAGGTAGCTGGGTCACCAGCCATGTACCAGGTCGAACTCCACTATGGGAATCCTGCATGCGCAGTCCAACCCACCTGTGGATTAGGGCAACCCACCCCATGCTTGGGGCATTTGCAGCCATCCGCGGTCTCTACCGGCAGAACCGATGCTTACCTGCAGCATTATACACATACACCTTTGACCAGTATGGGTCCCCCCCCCCCCCCCCTTCCTCTTCTTTTCTGTTGCCTAAACCTTGGAGTGTCCTATAGTCAGGCGTGTCTTGGAGTCCAATAAATCTAGTATAAAGGGTTCTCTGATCTGCTTAATCCTTACCTCTTAAAGGGTTTCTTTTTGGAAGGGTTTTTCCATTAACATACATCTGGCTCAAATATTGTATCTTACTAAAATCTTACTCTGTCATTTTAATACTGTTTTCAAAAATATCGCTTTCAAAAGTTATATGCTGACTGGTGCCCATTGGGTTATTTTGTTAATAAAATTTGTTGCTAATGGTAACGCCCACTGATGGCTCTGGGATGGATGACCACAGTTGTGCAGTACTAGTCCATTCATTGCTCAGGGCATAGTACTCTGCTTGTGCCCACGACAGATAATTCTTTATGGCACTTTCCCTGGACATATGCTGGGTGGAGGAGCTCAAGGGCACTGTGAGAATGGGGTCATCTGTCACATTGACACATATTGTAGAGTATTGTGAAGGTGTGAGTGGCACCATGCATCGTTTGCCCACACAGCCTGGAAGGACACAGATGGCATGGGCTGGCAAGCTTTCAGCTGTTATTTGTGGAAAAACCTGATAATTGTTTTAAGTTTCCTGCAGCTATAGCCCAGGAGCAATTAAAGGTATTTTCCAGCTCTAAACTGTTGATGACCCATTCCGAAGATCAGCAGGAGTCCCACTCCTGGGACCCCCACCAATCCACTAGTCGCTGGAGTCACACATAGCCGCTGTGTTATGGACACACACAGCTTCATACAGTCTGCAGTAGACCGGAATGGTGCTGCAGGCACAGTTCCCATTCTAGTGCATGGGAAATGTGCCTGCAGTTATATTCCAGCCTGCTGCAGAGTGCACGAAGCTGTGTATTCCCGACACACAGCAGCTTCATGCACAAGCACATTGGTGCTGGTGATCCGCTAACAAGCAGGGTCCGGCTCATCATCTGTTGATGACCTATCCTAAGGATAGATCATCAATAGTTTATAGTTAGAAAATTCCTTTAAATGATCACCAACGTTTAAAACGACTTGTGCTTATATGATAATTTTGTGATAACTAGCTAACTACAATTTACTTTATTTACCTTAAATTACAGTTTTGCTGAAATATGACTCTAAATCGCTGACCACTAGGGGGCTCCCTTCTTCCTGACTTGCTGTCCACTTCCTGCCATCAAGTGATTGACAGGAGACACGCCAAAAGTAGCATAAGATTTGGAGTTATATTGGAGAGCAGATGGAGGGAATGAGTCATTGTTCTTGTTGAAATGTATAGAGAGCAGAGGAGAGACTTACATACACACTGCCTGCAGCTTAATGGGGTTCTACAAAGATTGCAAGTTATGCCCCATTCATAGGTTAGGGGATAACCTGCTGAGAGGTGGTGGGTCTCACTGCTTAGATCCCCATTGTTAACTCAGAAGTCCCTTACAGAAAAAAACTGGTCAATCCCTTCAGGGAACAACGAGGGAGGGGTTTAAAGGGTCCATATCTTTTAAGACTAGAAACATGAATATAATTACTTTGAAATGTGTAAATAAATCCACACTAAATGTTACCATTCTTCTTTCTGATGGAGCATGCCTTATTGCCCAACCACCAAGAATAATGGTAACACCCAGGTGTCAATGCATTTATACGCATGTAGGAGGAATAACAGGGGAACAACACAAGTGAGAGTTCTAAGAAAAGATGCTCCTGAATTATTTAATGGGTTAAACAGACCCGTCTGGAGAACGGACAGTCTTTAATTGTAGTTATTACCAGATCTAGAGGTGGCTAGATAAAACTTGAAAATATTTGCTACCCTTTTCATGTACTACATATAGCTTGGTACAAGGTAATAGTTAATGGTTAGAAGGTTCTGATTCCTATCTGTAGTAGCCTGGAGTATGGCACTACAGTGTAAAAGTACTTAAAGGGGTTGTCCCGCGCCGAAACGGGTTTGTTTGTTTTTTTCAATAGCCCCCCCCCCGTTCGGCGCGAGACAAACCCGATGCAGGGGTTAAAAAAGAAAACCGGATAGTGCTTACCTGAATCCCCGCGCTCCGGTGACTTCTTACTTACCTGGTGAAGATGGCCGCCGGGATCTTCACCCTCGGTGGACCGCAGGTCTTCTGTGCGGTCCGTTGCCGATTCCAGACTCCTGATTGGCTGGAATCGGCACGTGACGGGGCGGAGCTACGAGGAGCCGCTCTCTGGCACGAGCGGCCCCATTCAGAAAAGAAGACCGGACTGCGCAAGCGCGTCTAATCCGGCGATTAGACGCTGAAAATTAGACGGCACCATGGAGACGAGGACGCCAGCAACGGAACAGGTAAGTGAATAACTTCTGTATGACTCATAATTAATGCACAATGTACATTACAAAGTGCATTAATATGGCCATACAGAAGTGTATACCCCCACTTTGTTTCGCGGGACAACCCCTTTAATTGCAAGTCAAGAGCAACTGTTCTCACTACAGCTCACTTAGAAAAGGGTAGTGATGCTGGATTTTATTAATAAGAAGATGGAGTCAGAATAGGGATCCAAATAGTTAATTTAACTTAAACATTTCACTGTAATGCATTTGCTGAAGGACCTGCGAAGAAAAGTCTTTATGCAGCAAAAAGATCTGGGATGATGTCATAGATCACCTGTCTCAGCAGAGCAAGGAAGCTCCCTCAGAGGAGGGGGCTGAGCCAATGCAAGTTCCCTGAAAGGAGAGAGAATTTCCTGTGCTCCTGATCTATGTCACTAAATAAATATGAGGCCGTTTTCATGCAGGTGACAAAATTGCATGATATTCTCGTGATGCGAGAGTGCTACAAATCGCATGCATGTGAAGCCCATGCTTTCCAATGGGTTCCTTCACATTAGAGATGTTTTGTCTGATGCGATGTTGCGAGAGTAAAAAATCGTGGCATACTCTATACTGCCGCGATTTGCAATGTTTTGTAGCCCATGTTTCCCTATGGAGCCTCCTTGTTTACTTCATCTCATGAATTAACGATTTTCATGAGATGCGATGTGTTTTTTTTTCCTACCCCTAAAATAAGCTATAGCTGCATTTCTAGGGAAAAAAGGAATACTTACCTAGCAGGCATTGTACGCGTCCTCCTGCTGCTGTCCAAAGAGCAGTGGGAGGACTTGGACTGAGCCTTTTAGGTAAGTATTCCCCTTTTTTTCAGGGAATTCAGCTAGGGCTTATTTTAGGAGGAGGGCTTACCCTTCTTGCGATAAAATCGCCGGCAGCAGCAAAGCGATGCACGATTTTTCACAAGACAAATGCATTACTGATGCTACAAAATTGCCGGGACACTGCTACGATATTGCCGCGATTTTGTAGTGTCAATATCGCTGTCGCCCGTGTGAAAAAGAGGCCCAAAATTTTGGAGAGGAGAAAAAGCATTGTGTAGAGTGAGTGGAGAGAGAGATGGAGAGGCAGAAGGAGGGGGGAGGATGTTTGCAGTCAAATGAAGCCATCTTATGGGCTTTTCCTTTCCCTGTGCTGTAATTGGAAAAGCTAATTAAAAGTTCAATAAACACAGGGTGGAGATATAAACAATCGCCCACTACAAGGAAAGAACTCTGCATTGGTCTTCAAAGCCGGAAATCCTACCAAGTCATACCTTCCATCCTGCTTTCATTAAGCAATCAGCACAGAAACAGCCCTGCAAGCTGCAGAGATCAGAGATTCTCCACACGGCCCACTGAGTGAGAACTGGAGAATATTGGCTTGTGTTTTCAGGCTGGAAATTGCTGCTGGTCGGGGTGATAAGAGTTTTATAGGGGTTTTTATCAGTCCTAATCATTGTCAGTCTCTCTATAGCTTTCTCACATCTCAGGTGCTGCCTCTCCAGAGCTTATATAACCGTGTATCAAGGTTTAAATTGTGTTTATGCAAGTTCTACTGTCTAAAATCCTTGTAGACTTCCATGTTCAATAGTAAATGATGTGCCTGCAATTTACTCACATATGTGTATTAGTCTTATTTCTCTGCCAAGATCTTTAAGTCAGGCACTGGCATCACGTACATCTAATTCCATTAGTCGTCCATATCCTGTTGTTTACCGTCATCAGTCCACAAGATTACATAGAGCGCGCTGCACTTTTCGCCCCCATGACATGGCTCGTCAGCCACTTCTTAGAAACCGCTCAGAGAGTGCAGGCCTCTTCCCGCTTGTCTCACGTTGCGTTTCCATTGCTTTCTATGTACATAGACAGTTAGTTTTACAAACTGTATCATTTCCTTTGCAGATTTGCACAATTTCCTTCTATGCAGCTCCATATTTCTTTGCCAGGCTTCTTTGTTCTTCCAGATGTTCATACTTAATTTCTACTATCAGTGACTCATACATTTCAGCTTCTTTCAGAGGTTTGCAGAAACCTTATATATGCCCTTTTAGATTGTTACCCTTAAGCCCCTTAGTGACTTTTCCAATTTTGGACTTTAGGACATGCCAATTTTTGTGGGATTTTCATCTCTACTTTTCAAAAGCCATAGCTTTTTTATTTTTCTCTCAACATGGCCGTGTGACGGTATATTTTTGCGGGGTGAGTTGTAGTTTTTAATGGTGTCATTTTTTTAGTACATATAATGTACTTTTTAACTTTATAAATCTTTTTCAGAGGGAAGGGATTAAAAAAATCAATTCTGCCTTCCTTTTACAGCGTTAGTCATGCAGCATAAATGACTTCATAAATTGTTTTCTGTGGGTTGTTACAATTACGACAATACCAAAATATATATTTTTATGTTTTTCCACGGTTTGCCCAATAACTTGTTTTTTTAAATACTTTTTTTGCTGCATTCAAAGTATAACTTTTTATTTTTCAATTGACGGAGTTTGTTTGAGAGCTTGTTTTTTTGTGTGACGAGCTATAGTTTTTTTGGTACAATTTGGGGTACATATAACTTTTTTGATCGCCCTTTATTGCATTTTTGGAGGCAAAATGAACAGTAATAGCATTTTTTCTTTTTCTTAAAAACAAACATTTCTATGCAGCATAAAAAGGGTATTCAGTTAATTGTACAGGTTGTTACAGATATGATGATAGCAAATATATGGGTTTTCTGATTTTTTTCTTAAACACAAGAGGGAAAATTTACAAAAAAGGGAATTTTTTAAAAATGCTGCATATACTCGAGTATTAGCCGACCCGAGTATAAGCCGAGACAATAAGTTTCCCCACAAAAAACTGGGAAAACTTATTGACTTGCGTATAAGCCGAGCTATAGTCGAGTATATACTAGGTGAAAATAAAAACCCTCCATACTCGCCTCCCAGCGGCATCTGTGTCTGTGCACCAAGCTGCTTGAATTCTCCCTGCTGTAATCCCCCGCCGTCCTCTCTGCTTGGCTCTGTCAGTGCTGTTTAAGTAAGCACTGTGATTTGAATTGGCTGTGAATGATCAAGCACCGGCTGTGATTGGCCGGCGCTCGATCCAATCACAGCTTCTACTTACACAGCGCTGACGGCGGGGGACGACAGAGCCGAGCAAAGAGGACGGCAGGGGATGACAGTGGACAGAATTCAAGCAGCCTGCCACACCGCCGCCAGAGACACAGAGGCCGGCTGGGAGGTGAGGATGGAGGGTTTTTTTTAAAGCCTTCCCTGACTCAAGTATAAGCCGAGGGGGGCTTTTTCAGCACAAAAAAATGTGCTGAAAAACTAGGCTTATATTCGAGTATATACAGTACTTTTTTAATGTTTTTTTTTTTTTACTTTTATTATTTTTATTCATTTATTTTTCTACATTTTTAATATCCCTGTAGGGGAGTTGAAACTCCTATGATCGCACTGGTAATACATTGCAGTACTTCTAATAGCAATCATAGGCATAGGCAGACCTGGACTTCTCTATTTGCCATAGCAATGCATTGTCTCTCTGCGTTTACATGGCAGAGGGCAAATGACGTCACAGAGACAGCACTCCCTCTGTGAGCCATTTTACATGCCCCAACAGCATTGATGGTGGCATGTAAGGGGTTGACAACAGGAGGCTTGCTTTCTGTCACAGTTGGCTCTTGCTACATAAGACATGCATAAGACATAAATGTATCTCCGTTTGTAAGAACTGCTATCCAGCCAGTGTGTACATTTATGCCCTGGTGCAGGAAGGAGTTAATTCTTAGACTGTACTCTCCAAAAATTTGGAAGCGCCTTCATAAAAAAGTAAAATTGGGAATAAATTGTGAAAAAGTATTTAAAATGTACATCTTTATTGAATTATAAAAATAAATAAAAACAGCACAAAATACCACTGACTTTTGGAATTTAGAAGTCACTTAGTTTTAGACTCCTTGAAATATCCACCGTTTGCTCGTATGACAGCCTTGCATACTACTGGCATGTGGTTAGATCAACTTGGTCAGGATGCATTTCCATTGTTGGTGGAGAAACCTCCCAGAGATGTTTCTAATTAGTGGTTTGCTTTTTAAAACGTGTGGGTAAGAGAGGGGGTCCAAACTTCTGAATATTACTATACATTTCTATTACAAATGATAGTAAAGTATATTGATTAGAGATGAGCGAGCGTACTCGTTCGAGTATTAGCGTGTTCGAGATGCTCGTTACTCGAGACGAGTACCACGCGATGTTCGAGTTACTTTCATCTCTGAGACATTAGCGCGCTTTTCTGGCCAATAGAAAGACAGTGAAGGCATTACAACTTCCTCCTGTGACGTTCAAGCCCTATACCACCCCCCTGCAGTGAGTGGCTGGGGAGATCAGGTGTCACCCGAGTATTTAAATCGGCCCCTCCCGCGGCTCGCCACAGATGCATTCTGACATAGATCAGGGAAAGTGCTGCTGATGCTATAGGGAGAGCGTTAGGAGTTATTTTAGGCTTGAAGAACCCCAACGGTCCTTCTTAGGGCCACATCTGACCGTGTGCAGTACTGTTAAGGCTGCTGTGAGCAGTGTTGCACTTTTTTTTTTCTTTTCTATATCGGGCGTGCAGAGCATTGCGTCCTCAGTCTGCAGTCCTTGTACATAGTATAGGGCCAGTACTGGTGAGGCAGGGAAAGAGATATACTGTCTATATAGGCAGTGGGCTTTTTCAAACAAATTTGGGAAAAATACTATCTTTGGGCTGCCTGTGATCGTCTTGAGTGTACTGCGTCTCTGCTGGGGGTAGTAGTCCTAATTATTACGCAGCTAGGTGTTACAGCAGGCTTGCACAAAATTCTTTCCTGGCTCTGCGTTGCCCGTTACATCACCGCCGTCATCCCGTCCAGAGGGAAACAGTATACATATATACGCTGCCTACAGTATCTGTCTGCTGTCTCAGCTCAGCCTTTAAAAAAATAGAAGCAAAATACTTAAGGCCTACTAGTGGCCTTTGGACACTTGACTGCTTCTGCGCTGTGAATTCCACTAGCTCAGTCATACGCACCTACGTCTCACTACAGGCTTGCGCAAAATGCTTTCCTGGCTCTGCTGTGCGTTCCGTAAGCGAAGTCAGCCTCCAACCACAGGCCAATAAGCGGCACATTTAATTACAGCGTTCTGTTTCTGCACTACTGGTAATACACCATGCTGAGGGGTAGGGGTAGGCCTAGAGGACGTGGACGCGGGCGAGGACGCGGAGGCCCAAGTCAGGGTGTGGGCGCAGGCCGAGCTCCTGGTCCAGGTGTATCGCAGCCGACTGCTGCGGGATTAGGAGAGAGGCACGTTTCTGGCGTCCCCAGATTAATCTCACAATTAATGGGTCCACGAGGTAGACCTTTATTAGAAAATGAGCAGTGTGAGCAGGTCCTGTCGTGGATGGCAGAAAGTGCATCCAGCAATCTATCGAACACCCAGAGTTCTACGCCGTCCACTGCTGCAACTAAGAATCCTCTGGCTGCTGCTCCTCCTTCCTCCCAGCCTCCTCACTCCATTACTATGATACATTCTGATGAGCAGGCAGACTCCCAGGAACTGTTCTCGTACCCCTGCCCAGAATGGGTAGCAATGGTTCCTCTCCCACCGGAGCAGTTTGTCGTGACCGATGCCCAACCTTTGGAAAGTTCTCGGGGTCCGGGGGATTAGGCTGGGGACTTCTGGCAACTGTCTCAAGAGCTTTCAGTGGGTGAGGAGGACGACAACGATGAGACACAGTTGTCTATCACTCAGGTAGTAGTAATTGCAGTAAGTCCGAGGGAGGAGCGCACAGAGGATTCGGAGGAAGAGCAGCAGGACGATGAGGTGACTGACCCCACCTGGTTTGCTAAGCCTACTGAGGACAGGTCTTCAGAGGGGGAGGCAAGTGCAGCAGCAGGGCAGGTTGGAAGAGCCAGTGCGGTGGCCAGGGGTAGAGGCAGGGCCAGACCGAATAATCCACCAACTGTTTCCCAAAGCGCCCCCTGACGCCATGCCACCCTGCAGAAGCCGAGGTTCTCAAAGGTGTGGCAGTTTTTCACTGAGAGTGCAGACGACCGACGAACTGTGGTGTGCAAGGTTTGTCGTGCCAAGATCAGCCGTGGAGCCACTACCACCAGCATGCGCAGCCATATGATGGCCAAGCACCCCACAAGGTGGAACGAAGGCCGTTCACCGCCTCCGGTTTCCACCACGCCTCTCCCCCTGTGCCCCAACCTGCCACTGAGACCCAACCCCCCTCTCAGGACACAGGCACGACCATCTCCCGGCCTGCACCCACACCCTCACCTCCGCTGTCCTCGGCCCCATCCAGCAATGTCTCTCAGCGCAGCGTCCAGCCGTCGCTAGCGCAAGTGTTTGAGCGCAAGTACGCAGCCTCGCACGCTCAAGCGTTAAACGTGCACATAGCCAAATTGATCAGCCTGGAGATGCTGCCGTATAGGCTTGTGGAAACGGAGGCTTTCAAAAACATGATGGCGGCGGCCCCACGCTACTCGGTTCCCAGTCGCCACTACTTTTCCCGATGTGCCGTCCCAGCCCTGCACGACCACGTCTCCCGCAACATTGTACGCGCCCTCACCAACGCAGTTACTGGCAAGGTCCACTTAACGGACACGTGGACAAGCACAGGCGGGCAGGGCCACTATATCTCCCTGACGGCACATTGGGTGAATTTAGTGGAGGCTGGGGCCGAGTCAGAGCCTGGGACCGCTCACGTCCTACCCACCCCCAGAATTGCGGGCCACAGCTCGGTGCTGGTATCTGCGGCGGTGTATGCTTCCTCCACTAAACCACCCTCCTCCTCCTTCTCCTCCTCCTACGCAACCTCTGTCTCACAATCAAGATGTGTCAGCAGCAGCACGTCGCCAGCAGTCGGTGTCGTGCGGCGTGGTAGCACAGCGGTGGGCAAGCGTCAGCAGGCCGTGCTGAAACTAGTCAGCTTAGGAGAGAAGAGGCACACAGCCCACGAACTGCTGCAGGGTCTGACAGAGCAGACTGACCACTGGCTTTTGCCACTGAGTCTCCAACCGGGCATGGTCGTGTGTGACAACGGCCGTAACCTGGTGGCGGCTCTGCAGCTCGGCAGCCTCACACACGTGCCATGCCTGGCCTACGTCTTTAATTTGGTGGTTCAGTGCTTTCTGAAAAGCTACCCACGCTTGTCAGACCTGCTCGGAAAGGTGCGCCGGCTCAGCGCACATTTCCGCAAATCCAACACGGACGCTGCCACCCTGTGCACCCTGCAACATCGGTTTAATCTGCCAGTGCACCGACTGCTGTGCGACGTGCCCACACGGTGGAACTCTACGCTCCACATGTTGGCCAGGCTCTATGAGCAGCGTAGAGCTATAGTGGAATACCAACTCCAACATGGGCGGCGTAGTGGCAGTCAGCCTCCTCAATTCTTTACAGAAGAGTGGGCCTGGTTGGCAGACATCTGTCAGGTCCTTGGAAACTTTGAGGAGTCTACCCAGATGGTGAGCGGCAGTGCTGCAATCATTAGCATCACCATTCCTCTGCTATGGCTCTTGAGAAGTTCCCTGCAAAGCATAAAGGCAGACGCTTTGCGCTCGGAAACGGAGGCGGGGGAAGACAGTATGTCGCTCGATAGTCAGAGCACCCTCATGTCTATATCTCAGCGCGTTGAGGAGGAGGGGGAGGAGCATGAGGAGGAGGGGGAAGAGACAGCTTGGCCCACTGCTGAGGGTACCCATGCTGCTTGCCTGTTATCCTTTCAGCGTGTATGGCCTGAGGAGGAGGATCCTGAAAGTGTTGCGTACAGGTACCCTGGCACACATGGCTGACTTCATGTTAGGATGCCTTTCTCGTGACTCTCGCGTTACACGCATTCTGGCCACTACGGATTACTGGGTGTACACACTGCTCGACCCACGGTATAAGGAGAACCTTTCCACTCTCATACCCGAAGAGGAAAGGGGTTCGAGAG
Organism: Eleutherodactylus coqui; assembly: GCF_035609145.1. NCBI lineage: Eukaryota > Metazoa > Chordata > Amphibia > Anura > Eleutherodactylidae > Eleutherodactylus > Eleutherodactylus coqui. Next base: position 156,098,352 of record NC_089839.1, on the reverse strand, counting down.
TGATGCTATACCACAGGACCCTGGCGGACAAACTGATGGTAAAATTCCCATCCGACAGCGCTAGTGGCAGAAGGCGCAGTTCCGAGGGCCAGGTAGCAGGGGAGGCGCGGAGATCAGGCAGCATGTACAGCACAGGCAGGGGAACACTGTCCAAGGCCTTTGACAGTTTTATGGCTCCCCAGCAAGACTGTGTCACCGCTCCCCAGTCAAGGCTGAGTCGGCAGGAGCACTGTAAAAGGATGGTGAAGGAGTACGTAGCCGATCACACGAACGTCCTCCGTGACGCCTCTGCCCCCTACAACTACTGGGTGTCGAAGCTGGACACGTGGCCTGAACTTGCGCTGTATGCCCTGGAGGTGCTTGCTTGTCCTGCGGCTAGCGTCTTGTCAGAGAGTGTGTTTAGTGCGGCTGGGGAAATCATCACGGATAAGCGTACCCGCCTGTCAACCGACAGTGCCGACAGGCTTACAATCATAAAGATGAACAAAGCCTGGATTTCCCCAGAGTTCTCTTCTCCAGCAGGGGACAGCAGCGATACATAGGCTGCACCCTAAACAATACATAGGCTGCACCCGCGGATGGAAGCATCGTTCTCTATCACCATCAAAAATGGGGACCTTTTAGCTTCATCAATTTTTCTTAGGCCCACAAGGCTCAGTCATATAACTTTTGTAAACAATGTTTATACGTTTCAATTCTCAATTCAATAAAGCGTTGAAACTTGCACCTGAACCAATTTTTATTTGAACTGGGCTGCCTACAGGCCTAGTTACAAATTAAGCCACATTAACCAAAGCGATTAATGGGATTCACCCGCCCTCTTGGTTGGGCATGGGCAATTTTTCTGAAGTACATTTGTACTGTTGGTACACCAATTTTTTGGGCCCTCGCCTACAGTGTAATCCTAGTAATTTTTAGCCCACCTGCATTAAAGCTGACGTTACCTCAGCTGTGCTGGGCACTGCAATGGGATATATTTATGTACCGCCGGTGGCTTCCTGGGACCCACCCATGCTGTCGGTTCACACGGAGTTGTAACTCCATGTGTCCACTTCTAAAGAACCCTAGTCTGACTGGGGCATGCAGTGTGGGCCGAAGCCCACCTGCATTAAACCTGACGTTACCTCAGCTGTGATGGGCACTGCAATGGGATATATTTATGTACCGCCGGTGGCTTCCTGGGACCCACCCATGCTGTTGGTTCACACGGAGTTGTAACTCCATGTGTCCACTTCTAAAGAACCCCAGTCTGACTGGGGCATGCAGTGTGGGCCGAAGCCCACCTGCATTAAACCTGACGTTACCTCAGCTGTGATGGGCACTGCAATGGGATATATTTATGTACCGCCGGTGGCTTCCTGGGACCCACCCATGCTGTCGGTCCACACGGAGTTGTAACTCCATGTGGCCACTTCTAAAGAACCCCAGTCTGACTGAGGCATGCAGTGTGGGCCGAAGCCCACCTGCAATAAACCTGACGTTACCTCAGCTGTGCTGGGCACTGCAAAGGGATATATTTATGTACCGCCGGTGGGTTCCAGGGAGCCACCAATGCTGTCGGTCCACACGGAGTTGTAACTCCATGTGTCCACTTCTAAAGAACCCCAGTCTGACTGGGGCATGCAGTGTGGGCCGAAGCCCACCTGGATTAAACATGACATTACCTCAGCTGTGATGGGCAATGCAATGGGATATTTATGTACCGCCGGTGGGTTCCAGGGAGCCACCCATGCTGTGTGTCCACAGGGACTTCACATTAGGGATTTGTACCTGGCTGTGTCTATGTATTAAAAACCCCTAGTCTGACTGGGGCATGCAGTGTGGGCCGAAGACCACCTGCATTTAATCGGACGTTACCTCAGCTGTGATGGGCACTGTAATGGGATACATTTATGTACAGCCGGTGGGTTCCAGGGAGCCACCCATGCTGTGGGTGCACACGGAATTCCTATTGCGGAGTTGTAGCTGCCTGTGACTATTTTGTAAAAAACCCCGGTCTGACTGGGGCATGCAGACACCTTGACAGAATGAACAGTGTGTGGCACATGGGTTCCCCATTGCTATGCCCACGTGTGCAGCTCCTGATGGAGGTGGCACAGGATTGGATTTCTCATTGCTTCTGTACAGCATTATGGGCTATCGCCCCGCCCCTTTTAAAGAGGGTCGCTGCCTGGCCGTGCCAACCCTCTGCAGTGTGTGCCTGCAGTTCCTCCTCATGGCAGACGCACTTATAAATAGACATGAGGGTGGTGTGGCTATGAGGCCAGCGTGTGGCATGAGGGCAGCTGAAGGCTGCGCAGGGACACTTTGGTGTACGCTGTGGACACTGGGTCGTGCGCGGGGGGGGGGGGGTTGGGCAGCATGTAACCCAGGAGAAGTGGCAGCGGAGTGTCATGCAGGCAGTGATTGTGCTTTGTTGGAGGTAGTGTGGTGCTTAGCTAAGGTATGCCTTGCTAATGAGGGTTTTTCAGAAGTAAAAATTGTTGGGAGGGGGGGGGGCCACTTTTGCCGCTATTGTGGCTTAATAGTGGGACCTAGGAACTTGAGATGCAGCCCAACATGTAGCCCCTCGCCTGCCCTATCCGTTGCTGTGTCATTCCCATCACTTTCTTGAATTGCCCAGATTTTTACAAATGGAAACCTTAGCGAGCATCGGCGATATACAAAAATGCTCGAGTTGCCCATTGACTTCAATGGGGTTCGTTACTCGAAACGAACCCTCGAGCATCGCGAAAAGTTCGTCTCGAGTAACGAGCACCCGAGCATTTTGGTGCTCGCTTATCTCTAATATTGATGCTTCAAAGGTAAAAGTGATAGTAGTAGTGGTTTATGTAATGAAAATATAATGATTATTAATTATTTTGTCAGGATCAGTGGATGTGGATCCACAGACTGATTTGGCTTTGGGCCAAATTCTGAGGGGACACATGAGGTGCCCTGGTCTTCACCCTTTAACCACACCAATCATGATGTAGGCTTCATTGCAAAGTCCCCAGGCCTTTACTCAGGTAGTGTTCCCAATATAGTGGCAACAGACGCTTCTTAAAGGGGTTGTCCCGCGAAAGCAAGTGGGTCTATACACTTCTGTATGGCCATATTAATGCACTTTGTAATGTACATTGTGCATTAATTATGAGCCATACAGAAGTTATCAAAAGTTATTCACTTACCTGTTCCGTTGCTGGCGTCCTCGTCTCCATGGTTGCCGTCTAATTTTCGCCGTCTAATGGCTAAATTAGACGCGCTTGCGCAGTCCGGGTCTTCTCCTTTTCTCAATGGGGCTCCGTGTAGCTCCGCCCCGTCACGTGCCGATTCCAGCCAATCAGGAGGCTGGAATCGGCAGTGGACCGCACAGAAGCCCTGCGGTCCACCGAGGGAGAAGATGCCGGCGGCCATCTTCAGCAGGTAAGTAAGAAGTCACCGGAGCGCGGGGATTCAGGTAAGCGCTGTCCGGTGTTCTTTTTTAACCCCTGCATCGGGATTGTCTCGCGCCGAACGGGGAAGGGGGGGGGGGTTGAAGAAAAAAAAACCAGTTTCGGCGCGGGAAAACCCCTTTAAGGCCTAGGTCGCGGTACCTGAGCGTGTGAACAGGAGCATAGTCAGACAGTCCGGATTAGGCAGTCTGAGGTCAGACATCTCACTATCACCTTGAGCAGACCAGACAGACCACAATACTCAGGTACCCTCCACAGGGCAAGGATGTCTGACACAGGCAAAATTCTATGATTGGCAGGGTAGTGTAATGTTTAGTGTGCCCTGACCCTTTAATAATAAATAATAATAATCTTTATTTGTATAGCGCCAACTTATTCTGCAGTGCTTTCAAGTATGGGAGAACACAGACCATACAACAATTACATGTGATATACAATCAGTTTGAAACAAATGGGGTGGGGCTGATATCAGTCGTACAAGGGGGGAAATAAGGCATGGGGGAATACAGGCAGTATGGGAATTACACGTGGAAATCAGTTATTATGAAGCAAACTGGGTGGGGGCGGTAAGGAGGTGCAGGGGTAGAGGTTGTATGCAATAAGCAGGGTGGAAAATGTGGGGAGCTATTGGGAGGGGCAGGGGGACACTGTTAGGAGATTTGGTATGCCTCCCTGAAGAGGTGCATTTTTAAGGCGCGTCTGAAGTTCCGTGCATCGGGAATTGTCCGGATGCCTTGGGGTAGAGCGTTCCAGAGGATGAGTGCTGCTCTGGAAAGATCCTGGAGGCGAGCATGTGAGGTTCGTATTAGAGGAGTGTTTAGTTTGAGTGTGTTAGCCGATGGGAGTGAGTGGGCTGGGTGGTGTACAGACAGGAGGGAAGCGATATATGGTGGCACAGCACCAAGGAGAGCTTTGTGGTTGAGGGTGAGGAGTTTAAATTTAGTTCTACAGTGGATGGGCAGCCAATACAGTGACTGGCATAGTGCAGAGGCATCTGAGAAACAGCTGGATAGAAAAATGAGCCTAGCTGCCGCATTTAGTATGGATTGGAGAGAAGAGAGTCTGGTGCGTGGAAGGCCAATGAATAGCAAGTTGCAGTAGTCGAGTTGGGAGTCGAAGAGGACAACAATGAGTGTCTTTAGCGTGTCCTTGGTGAGGAAAGGATGGATTTTAGCAATATTCCAGAGGTACAGGTGGCATGTTTGAGACAGAGATTGGATGTGGGGGGTAATGGAGAATTCAGAGTCTAGTGTGACCCTAAGGCAGAGGGCGTGCTGTCTGGGGGTTATGATGGTGCCAGACACTGGAATGGAGATGTTGAGGGGAGGTCGATTGGAAGGTGGAAAGATGAGAAGGTCAGTTTTAGAGAGGTTAAGTTTGAGAAAAGGGGTGGACATGGTGTTAGAGATAGCAGACAGACAGTTGGTGATATTTTGGAGGAATGATTCAGAGATGTCACTGGAGGTGGTGTATAGTTGGGTGGCACCAGCGTAGAGATGATATTGGAGGCCGAATGTGCGGATGGTTTGTCCAATTGGGGCTGTGTAGATAGAGAAGAGAAGGGGACCAAGGTCCAATCCCTGAGAGACCCCGACAGCGAGAGGAAGTGGAAAAGAGATAAAGCTAGCAAAGGAGACGCTGAAAGAGCAGGCAGAGAGGTAGGAGGAGAGCAGTGTCCTTTAGGCCGATAGAGCGGAGCAAAGTGAGAAGGAGGTCATGGTCAACAGTGTTAAATGCAGCGGACAGGTCAAGGAGGATTAGTAGGGAGTAGTCTCCTCTAGACTTTCGTCATCAGGTCATTTGATACTTTTGTGATGGCAGTTTTAGTCGAGTGTAGAGGGCGGAAACCGGACTGGAGGGGGTTGAGGAGAGAGTTGTCAGAGAGAAAGCATATTAGGCGGGAGTAGACCAGGCGTTCTAGTAATTTGGAGATGAAGGGGAGATTTGAGACAGGCGGGTAGTTAGCAGCGACGGTCGGGTCAAGGGTTGTTTTTTTTATTAGAGTGGATATAATGGAGTGTTTGAGTGAGGAGGAGAAGGGGCCAGAGTTTAGCGAGCTATTGCAGATGGTGGTGAAGTGGGCAATAACAGCTGGGAAAAGGGACCAGAGGAGGTGAGAGGGTTGCTAGTGCAGGTGGTGGGGCGAGTGGCGGAAAGCAGCCTGGAGACTTCTTCCTCTCGCGTTGGTTCTAACATTGAAAGCGAATGGGTGATGAATGCAGTGCTGAGGAAACTGGGGATTGGGGCTAGTGATGCAGTTTTCTGAGATTTCTGTTCCGATGTTCACATACCCTCTGGGTGGGAGTCACACACAATGTAAACGCTGGTTACCGACATCTGCAAAGAGGTAACCTGAATACATGCCACGGCCACTAGGATGGGTAAATTACCAGCAACAGATATTCAATTGCTTTTCTCATTTTTGAATATTCTCATCCACAATGAATTCAGTGTGGATGAATTTCAGGCAGACCGTTCTGAGGAAAAGATGGGATTTAAGTTGAACTTACACTTAAGATACCTGTCATTCACAGCTTATTCCTCTCGATTCCACCATAAACATGCCCTTAGCTCAGTTGAGTGTTCATGTTTTTTCAATGTGGATATGTAAATTAGCTGAGAGACACCATACATATTAGGTAGATGGCTAAGCCAGCTGATGTAGCTGCGGTTGGCAGACATTCATGCAATGTCACAGCAGATAGATATTTTATTCTGTCAGAATATCTGTAAAAACATGGCATCATTCTTTTTGGGGGTGAAAAATCTGGCAATTTACGGCCATCTTTACAGTAAATAACTGGCAACATCGACCTCAGCGATATCATAACGTCAGAGGGAACAACCTCCCTCTGCTAACCTCCTACATGCTGTATTCAGTATAGAGTGCAGCATGTAAAAAGCAGCGGGTATCGGTGCGCTTAACTATCCTCGCTGTTCCTGCAGGAGACTGGCTGTTAGTTACAACCAGTTCCTGCTTTTAATGCCACAGGCTCAGCTCCTCAGCCCAATAAAGTAATATAAATTGTATTAGATTATCAATGATTTTCTTTTCATACTGAATTATCAGATCTAGCCAATGTATTATCCCCGCACTCTTCTACAAAGTGGAAAGGATATAGTCTGAAACACTTGCATAAAGCGAGCATTCATTTGTATTTTGTCTTTTTTTTTTTTTTTATTTAATTGTATTGAACTTTTTTAAAACGTTTCCTTTTAGTCCCACAAGTGGATTTATGTGATCGGTTAGATAGTAAACTGCACTGCATCTCTATTCCAGTGTTTTGTGCGGTATTCTATTGGGCTAATTCTGGTGGGCCACTCTTTCAACACACAGTAAGCTGCTTGGCCTGTCTTGCTTACAGACTGTACTAATAGGTGAATTACAAGGCATCACAGTTAAGTGGCAGTATGCACATAGAGGTGAGCACATGGTAATGGATCACTTAGATGTTTACTTACTTTTTCTCCCTGCACTGTGGTTGTTTACTTAATGTGCTCAATGAAAGGCGTGAACAGTTCATCTGTTTGAATGTTATTAGTAAGATTGTGTTTGTCATTAATTGTGATTTAGATAGCAATCAGACCAAATTTTATTACTAATCAATGCAAAGATCCAGGTATTTCCAAAGGGGTTCACTTACTTTTTCTTGCAACTGTACAAGTTTGTAGTAAATATTCTGCATATCATGATACCATAGTTTTGATGGTTTCCGTCTATTATTTTGATGTATTTACTAACTGCTATATATACAGTAAACCCTTGAGTAGCATTGCTCTTAAGTAAAGCTGTTTTCAACTAAAGTCGATGTGTCAGGGCAGCGGCGGTCCCTCAAATAAAGTTGCATTCCTCAGATAAGGGCGCCAACCGCTCCATGACCCTGGGCGCCACTCAATGAGCCAGCGCGCAGCTGATGCCGGTCACTTCCTGCTTCTCCTGCATCAGCGCGCGCCTACTCCCCCTCCCCTCTCCACAGTGCACAGTGCCGGCTGAACGTTGCTGTGTCTGCCTGCCTCCTGACACAGTACAGCAGCTGAATCCCCAAAGTGCCGGCTGAACGCTGCCTGCCTCCTGAATCTCCACTGCACTGCAAAATGTAAGTACTGTACAGATGAGTACAGTAAAGAAACGTTTGCAAATAAATAGTGCAGTCCTATGTCAAAGCACAGATAACACAGTGATGCATACTGCTAATGATGTCCCTGCAGTCCTATGTCAAAGCACAGATAACACAGTGATACGTACTGCTATATTGATGTCCCTGCAGTCCTATGTCAAAGCACAGATAACACAATGATACGTACTGCTATAATGATGTCCCTGCAATGTTAATTTATTCTTTACAGTTGTGTTTTATATTCAGTATTGTTGTTGTTATTATTTTTGGTAGTAAAGACCAGAGTTATTCTCTATTAAATGGGGTTTGGTGTGTTTTTTGGAACATCTAGAACCAATGAATTGGATTTACATTAATTCATATAGAAATAATGTCCTCAACTAACATTGATTTCTACTAAAGTCCATTGCTTTCGGGCGGATTTATGACGTTAGTTGAGGTTCTGCTGTATATATTAATCTCACACTTCTCAATGATCATTTTGGTTTTATCATTATCCTATTGCAACATTGTCTAGTAGTCTCATCAGATAAGATCAGGTTATTCATGCAGGTGATGCAGTAGGTGGTAGGAAACACAAGTTCCAGGATACGAATCAGACACTCGAGAACAAAAATATATAATTTTTTTTATTGTAACAGGTAACTATGGAAGTAAAATGGTTAGTCAGGGGCAGTTGATGAGCTAAAATCACTAAGTACAGTTCCGATTCTGAATCCTAACTACTAGAGATGAGCGAACGTACTCGGATAAGCACTACTCGTCCGAGTAATGTGCTTTATCCGAGTACCTCTCTGCTCGTCCTGAAAGATTCGGGACGCGCTGCAGAGCGGGGAGCTGCAGGGGAGAGCGGGGAGGAACGGAGGGGAGATCTTTCTCTCCTTCTCTCCCGCCCGCTCTGCCCAGCTCCCCGCTGCGACTCACCTGTCAGCAGCGGAGCGCCCCGAATCTTTCAGGACGAGCGGAGAGATACTCGGATAAAGCACATTACTCAGACGAGTAGTGCTTATCCGAGTACGTTCGCTCATCTCTACTAACTATCACTAACGACTAACATAAATACGATTGTTTGGGTTCACAATGATGATCCTGCACTTCGAGCAAGGAATAAATGGTAAACCGATGAACAGCATATGGTAATACAACAACAGCGGTTTGCCGCACACTATCCGTAGTAGGAGCAACATGTGTTAACCCAACTATAGCGGCTTGCAGCAAACAGCCTGCAGTAAATGTTAGTTCATCTAGAAGATCGTCCTGAAGTGAACAATAGTTGTTAAAAATTTGCACAGAAAAGTCTTTGAATCATAAACAGGGAAGCTTCAGTCTCTTTCCCTAAGCTGAATAATACTATGAATTCAGGAGGTTTGCTTTACTCTCCTTAGTTTTTATGCAACTGTGTACACTCAGCTTTTACTGATGCCAAACCTCACTTGTGACTTCCTGGAGTACTCTGTACAGTGCTGTGGCGGAGTGGACTCCCAGAGTTTATGGTGATCTCTGATCCCATAAACTGTGAAATGGCGCATCTCTCGCAACTTCAACAGTGGTTCCTCTGGCTGTAACCTCTGTAGTTCTGCAGTAGGATCTCCTGCAGCCTTGCACTGCTTGCTGGAGACAGCTATAGTTCAGGCAGCCGACACACATGGTTCACAGGCTGCCCCTTTTCTATTGCAGCTGCTTAATTTTGTCCAGCACAGAGCCCATTACAATCTTTCGGGCGGCTCTCCTCAGCCTCTTTCCTTCTCTTCAGCTGACTGCACACACACAGCCTCTCAATGGACTCCGGTCATAGAACACATGACACACAAAGCAGAGAGAACACATTAACCCCTGCCAGCTCTCCAGGTTCTATGATCTATGTCTATTAAAGGAACAGGTACACCACAAATCATAGCAGACAAAAATATCATATGACATCGTATATACAGATTCCTGCAGTTAGATTTGTTATCTAGTCAAAATACTAACAACCACCTGTCCGTGAGTGAGTTACATGCTCTGGCCCTGATCACATGACGGTGATGTCATTAAAGGTCCTAAAACATAAAACATGCAGAGCCTGACAGCAGCCGTGAGCTTACAGGACTTGTGATGATGTCACCGTCATGTGAGCAGCCACCTGGGCTCTGTGTCCTTGAGTGAGTGCGGCCTCAGTTGCTATGGAATACTAACGACCACCTGCCTGTAAGTGAGTGACTGTGTAAGTTACATGTGAAGATGCCACCGTCATGGGATCAGTCATCCGGGCTCTGAGCTCCACCTCTGATCACATGACAGTGACATCATTACAGGTCCTTCACTTTATTTAAAACCTGCAGAGCTGGACAGCAGCCTTATGCTTACAGGATCTGTGATGATGTCACTGTCATGTGGTCAATCACCTGCGTGGGAGGAGTCTGGGGTCACATGACCAGGGGTGATCAGTGTGTGCAGGACTCTGCTGTGCTGGTTGTGATCCCTGTTGTAAGGGATGAAAAATCTATGTAGCCGTGCTATATGTGATGTTCATGTATCAGAGCTGTGTGTGTGTGTGTGTGATGTGCATGTAGTAACACTGGTGCTAAAATTTCCTAATAATTACTAGTGTTTTTAGTATAGTGGACCTGCATATCCTAATGTTATTCATTGGATGGGTTCATAGTTTAGAAGCTGCCTTTTTCGAGCCCTTAATAGTGTGATTGGCTCATTCAAGTCACCTGATGATTCAGGGTTGCTGCATTTGCCTTTGATTTGCTTAGAAGGTATTTCTTTATATATTTAAAGGGGTTGTCCCGCGGCAGCAAGTGGGGTTATACACTTCTGTATGGCCATATTAATGCACATGTGCCGATTCTAGCCTCCTGATTGGCTGGAATCGGCACGCGGGGCGGGGCTACGCGATGACACGTAGAAGGGGCGGAGCCAGAACGCCGCTCGTGCCCGGACCGACCAGAAGGGAGAAGACCCTTCTGCGCAAGCGCGTCTAATCGGGCGATTAGATGCTGAAATTAGACGGCACCATGGAGACGGGGACGCCAGCGCAGGGAAGGTGAGTGTATAACTTCTGTATGGCTCATATTTAATGCACGATGTATATTACAAAGTGCATTAATATGGCCATACAGAAGTGTATAACCCCACTTGCTGCCGCGGGACAACCCCTATATTTAAGGTAGATACATGTATTTAGCTCAACTCATTATTCATATATCATGTGACTTGTATTTTGTTACATCATTGGTTAACTGTGAATGTAACTTTTTAGCACCATAGTATTATCAGCTATGAATAAAAGCCGCAATGCTCAAAATGCTCTAGCTGTTATGATGCTAACGATCATTTTAACATGAAGTAATGGACTATTGAACATTTTAACCAGGAGTGCTGGATTTGACAAATTCCCCTTGGATATATATTCTTGGCTCGCTAAACCACAAATATGCATGCACTGTCTATATTGCCTACTTTTTAAAGTTTTCTCCCAACTATTTTTGTTGGCCCCAGCTTCTGTCAGTTTAGACCCACCTACAACTTGGGACTACTTCGACATTTTTTTCCAGGGCCTCTTTAAGTTCCCAATACGCCCCTGATTGTGTCATGTGATGTAATCCTATTACAGCCGGTCATACATTTTACTTACACAGTAAGTAAAGATCACTTAAACAGGTTAATTGCATTGCAATATTGATAGCCTTGCTTTGATAACATCAGGTCCAAGGCATAGATAGGCTCTGCTCGTTTGTTCGGCAAACCGTGTCTGTATCTGCCATAGCTGCAAGGAAACCTGTGATCAGATCCTATCACTTATCAGCTTTGCAGTACTGTGAGCAGTTACTGTTCTCTTGCCTGTTTGAGCCCTCTTTCTCTCTGGTCCCCTGTACAGTTAGGGGTGCTACAATGGCAGTCTGTTTACTCCTGACATGCTTCACAATTAAAGGCGTATTCTTATGTTAAACATTTTATGGAATACCTTGTCAATGAGGGTGCTAGAAAGTGTTAGTGATGGGTGATAATGCAAGTCCCCAGTAGAATTCATTGGGGGATTACTCAAATAGTGGTTACCTGACACCCCGCTTCTCAATGTAGCTGACATACACAATGGGAATTAGGCATTTTAGCCTATCCTGAATATCTAAATATCCCCCCAGGAGTTTTGGGCAAACAGAGCTTCTTCTACTTTAAACCGTTGCAGCTCCGGCTCCGGTTCTAACAGGGCTACCAACATGCTTTTGGTGTAATTTTAAAGCTGTTGGCTTTAAAATAGATGTACAACGAATAGTTGCAATCCCTTGAGAGGTTGTATTCATGGTGCTAGATCTTAGGCTACACTGTCTATGGCCCACACACTTGTAGAACAAGATTGACTAGAACGCACTCCACGATCCCAATGCAGAAAGTGAAGGTGTTTTATTGAACAACTTCAGATGTCAACAGTAGACTTTTGGAGCTGTTCTATAAAATACCTACACTTTCTGCATTGGGGTCTTGGGGTTTGTGCTATCCATCCTCCTGTTATTGTTCGCTTTAAAAGCAAAAGCATGTCTGCAGCCCATGCAGAACTGGAGCTACAGCCGTTTTAAGTTTAGTGGGGCTTACTGGATTTACAGCTGTCAGTTTTAGTCAGTGTGTGTAGAGAAGACAGTGGGCAGAGAAGCTCTGTGATTCTCCTGTATATCTCCTTGTCCCAGAAGAGGAGTGACATGAATTTTTGTTCATGTTATATCCCCCACATTACTCAGAGAGCAAATTTGCCCAAATTGTCACATATCCCCAGAAAAGGAGTCAAACAAAGATCTAGTGATCTGATCACTCTACATTATTTAACCCCGCAGATGCTGCGGTCAGTGCCGACTGTGACATCTAAACATTTTTTGAAAAGAAAAAAAAGTAAAATGTTTTTTCCTCACACAAGGCTGTAAATATTGGAAGAATCAATATTGAAAAGTTGCATATACCTCAAAGTTGTTTTCCCTTCTTTTCTTCAGCTACAGCTTATTTTCGGGGTAGGGCTTGTATTTAAGCCCCCCCCCCCCCCCTGCATGCGACTTTATAGCTGTACATGCGACTTTGTAGCACTACAAAATCGCGGTATTGCCGCGAGAAGAAGCAGTGATATCGCACGGTGCCGTGTCGTCCGTGTGAAGGAGGCCTATGGCGACTGAATTCTGCACCAAATATATTTACATGAGACATGAATTCAAAATCTACAATTAAAATAGTGAGTCCAGTTCTCTCGTGACTGTAGGGGGCTAAGAAGGGAATACCCTTCTAAAGCTTGATAGAAGATGGTTCATGAGTTCTACATTTGTTTCTGCAAACCTTTTGCATGTTTGTTTTTTGAAGTTTGGATATTCTACATTAAATGATCTGCCTAGAACGAAGACGGTTTCAGCAGTAGGAGAGTTAATGGTCAACCAAGGTAAATATGCAGAGTCCTCAGTCATGGGTGTGTGATACGTGGCAGGTCGGACTCCAGCCAGCATTCAGTTACTGCAGATCTTTTCCATATGTTTCCTGTTCTTAGCTCCCTTTGCAAACATTATCCTTCCACAGAGAGAGAGTCAAGAAAAGTAAGCATTCTCCTCAGTATAAACAACAGCTGATTACTGGACATTTCCACAAACATCTAGGCATAATTCAGGACATTTCTCAGGTAAAGGTACAACGAAAAACATGAAACCCTGTTCCTGCCCAAATTCTAGACTGATGGTATATTCATTATTACTTTTATATTCCATTTCTGAGGAGTAAAATTCACTGCATACAATGCTGTAAGCAGGCCCCTTTTCAATTAATGGGGGGATACAGATGTGTCCTCCCATAACTTGACCCATAACTGACATATCAAGATGTGTGGCGTAAGATAAAATAAAACCATCTGATGGATGGCATCCACTGGCCATCTGTTACATTAGACACGTAGAAGTTTAAAGTACAACTGTACTTTGAAAATACTTTTGAATGGCCCCATGAGATGACAAAAGGTTTTTTGACCATTACACTTTAAGGGCTTATTCACACGAGCGTATATATCGGCCGCCGTTTTCATGGCCGGCTGATATACGCTACCATCTGAGCTGTCTTCCCCTTCCCTCCCACTCGCTGGCTCACCTCCTCTCTCCTCCCCTCCAACTGTTTGTAATGGGAGGGGGCAGGACGGAGCTAAGCTCCAATCCTCCCATTGCTAACTACGGACAAGGGGAGGGAGTTTAGCTCCGCCCCTGTACCACCCCCTCCTATTGCAAACGGCCAGAGGGGAGTAGAGACGAGATGAGCCGGCGAGAGGAAAGGAGGAGACAGCGTAGATGGTAGCGTATATCGCCCAGACTTGAAAACAGCGGCCGATATACGCTTGTGTGAATAAGCTCTAAGGTATATGCTTTTTTTTACTGGATGTAACTTTTTTTATCCTGAGAATTTGGAGCGTTTAACGAAATTTAAGCCAAAGGGCTGGACACATCTCTATACAGTTTAGCAAAATTTCAGAAATCTGTATGGAGAGTATAAAAATCAAAATTATTGCTTTTTCTTTCATGACTAGAAATTTGTTTGCGTTTTGCAATCCTATGCAGTGAATTGCACTCGATGAGCAATATTTGAGAAAAACCCATTTGTTACCAGCCCACTTGTGTTTAGCAAAACTATACCCCAAAATAAATATTCCCATATGTTTCAATATGGATTACTGTGTCAGGTCCATATATGTTAATTGCAGTTTCTTTCACTAGATATCAGATTTGTCACACGGAGTCCATTGCATACCAACAATCCAGTTTTAGTGACACTTTAAATGTGTGTCACAAACTTCTGTCCCAGTTACTTATGATCATTAGATCAGTAGCCATGTACCTGTGATACAGATAATTATGATCTTTCAGTTAATTTAGACGATGGAGGGGTAATCACTCTGTCCTCCTTGGGCAAAGTCAGCTTTAGAATTTGAACCCAAAGACGCTGTATTCCAGGAAGTAGCTGTTCTCCCTGAGATAGGGTCTTGCTGGACAGCTCTTTTGCTGAATCCATTGTCTAGGTCCCCATTCCTCATCTTGTGTTCTTCATTATCTTGGACTTCCTATGAAAGCCTAGCTGTTCTACATCCTCCCTGCACGATCTAACTTCTTGCTCCTTTACACTATATCTGTGTACTGACCACACTTCTGCCTTTGTCCCCTATCAACATTGCTGTGTATACTAGTATACTAGTACTGAACTGTGGCTGAATTATTGACCAGGGTTCTAGTGTGTATTCTTATACTACATCTGTTAGTCTTTGTGGAGGGTTCATTTTATGCTTCCATTGGAGGTGTACACCAGCAGTATTTCCCAGTATATACCTCTGACGGAAAGCTCTGATGTATGCGGTGCCAGATCATAATACAGTCTGTTTGGGCAGCGGACTGTGACTATGCAAATAGTCCTCGATCTTAGGACTGCTCTAGCTATGGCTGCTAGGTATGCTGCGGCAAGCTGTACATATGGTAAGTGGGAGTGGAGGAGCATGGCTTTCTGCTTGCAGGTCCTCTTGTTCACCCGCCTGGCCAGAGCAGGTTGTCTCCATCTTTGAAAAGGGGCAGTAGCTTACTGCTTATGTGAGGAGACTAAAGACAGAGAAGCTGGGTGTCTACACCATGCAGGCTAATGGGAAGGGGGGCTCCAGGTAAATGAGGGTAGACAGAGTACATATATATGTCATAGCATAGGGTATAAGTGAGGTGCACAGTGTATGTTTGGGTTAGGCATTCCATAGGGTAATTACAAATTATCTTCCCAATTTGAAACCCTCATAACTCACGTTTTATGACATTTAGATACATAAATTTGCTATCAATGGAACCAGGAAAGGTTTTGTTGCAGAACATCAAAAATGTTTTCTGCATTAGAGGTGATCAATGTGACCCCCTTTGTCATTCGACACACATCAAGCCTGTTGTCAATTTTCTGCTATATATGTTGTAGCGGATCACGATTGATGCAATGGCTTCTGTGTTGCTACAAATCATATAATGGATACTTCTTGTGGATGACCGCACCGGCTCACGGGATAAAGTTGCAGTAGTCAATCACTTAAACATTCATCATTTTATTGTACAGAAATGAAGCCCAGTATGTACCACAGCATTGGCAACGTTTCGACAGCACCACTGTCCTTGTCAAGCTCATATTACAACAGTAAAGTGCTCCCTTAAATAGTGAAGATACCTGCCCATAAAATCAAACAAACGATACAAATCACCTGAATCCCGGGTGGTGCGTGTCCATCACGCCCTTCCAATGTCTTCCGGCGTCCCTAATCGCTAGGTTATGTGGAACTGGAAGTACGTCACACTCTGCCTCCGTACCGGGCGGAAGTGACGACGCGCACAGCGCATGCGCAGGTCATTCACATCCGCATTACCACAACCACGCATGTCTGTGACTTCAATAGGAAGTGTGTCATGCCAGTAAGAAGCCCTTAAGGGCAACAGCATCCGGAAGTGGCTCCATAATGAATAAATTTCCTTGTTATAACACATATAAGCCGGTTTGATGTGTGTAAGTCTACAGTGTATTAGAACAAAAATCAAAGAACTTACCCCACATAGCTTTGGTATGGGGGGCATGTAGACTCCAGGGAGACGCTTGCACACTCCATGTAGACTGGTGTGTCTTCCCTTCCCCAGATTCTGACTTTATGTTTGTTAACTGTGCCTAAAAGGTTGAAGGCTGCTTCATCACTGAACACTAAAGCTGCCATGAAACTATTGCTTTTCATTACAGTTTGCATACTCTCACAAAAAGAACGTCACCGCGCTTTGTTGTCTAGTTTTAATGTCTGTAACAATTGCAGTTTGTAGGGATAAAAAGCATTATAGCAAGTATGCTCTCTGATTAATAAGAGTGTTATGACATGAATAAATGCCCAAAATGCCCATGCTTACTTGCTTTATATAATCCTTTATCACACCTAGAGAAGCGATCTTGGTCTTAATTTAAAGTTAAGATACTTAGTAGCAAAATCAAAGCTCTATCTGAGATGCAGCTTTGGATAGGACATGTCTCATACACCTTTGGCTACTGAAGTTTCTCTCTCCATGGACATATGAGAAACTAGCTGATGTACCCAGCTTCGCCCAAGTTAATTTGGTACAGGTGTTTACCTGTTGTTCGCATTGAAAAATTTATGAAGCCGTTGGTTACTTCAAAAGAGACTTAAAGATAAAATATATACTGTATACACATAGAGCAGTGTTAGATTCTCCTCAGGCTGCATGTACCAATGTCTCTCTGGAGAATGTGCCACCACTCCCACTCAGTTGCAACCCCCTTTACTCTTTCTATTTAAGACCTAAAGAATGGTCGTGCCAAATTTCACGTTTGTATGCCACGGGAAGTTAGATAATTAGTGGCTTTCGCCTATATATCTCTGTGTGTATTATATATATGTCCCTGGCAGGAAAGGGGTCAAAGGGATGTCCCAGTTTCAGCAAATAAAGCTTACTTATTATAGAATTTCCCTTTTTTTTCCTATAATAAAGTAATTTTTTATATACTTTTGTGTATTTGTTCTTCTGTTTTCAAGAGCTGTGTTTGTAGTAATTGAATGGTAACTTTTTTACTGCAGATAATAGGAATCAGCATAGTTAACTCCCTTGGATCTGTAACACACTGTGCACCTGTATGAT
This sequence comes from Eleutherodactylus coqui, assembly GCF_035609145.1. NCBI lineage: Eukaryota > Metazoa > Chordata > Amphibia > Anura > Eleutherodactylidae > Eleutherodactylus > Eleutherodactylus coqui. The sequence goes on along the minus strand of NC_089839.1, from coordinate 156,081,156 downwards.
TGCAACATAGACCAGGACACTCTTAGGTCAGTTACCCGTGTCTGCCGCCCTTTTGCGGTCCCAGGCAGACGCAAGCACTGCCCTACTCCTCCTGTATGTATGGACTCTATTTTCTACCAGCATTGAAGGAATTACCCAGTTCCCTTGCGCTCAGCCCAGCTACAGGGATAATAGGCATTACTCTCCTATTTAAACTGGGCTGATGCACTTCCTGTTGGCCTGAATATTTTTTTGTGTTTGACACCCAGCATTCCTAGGTCACCTATCTCTGAATTCTGTCTGTTTATCCCTGTACTTATCTGTATATCCTGCTCTTGCGTTTCCCCTGTTTTGGTGTTTGGCTCTGTCTTCCAGCATTGCCTTCCTATTTCCGACTTTTCTGTCTGACCTGACCTATATCCTCTATGTTAGCTGCTCCCTGACTTCGCATGTTATCCTGGTGTGGTCCTGCGTCAGTCACCCAGCATAGGTCTCCTGTCTGTAATATTTTGTCTTCTGCCAAATCCTGTCTTTGTATTGTACCTGGTTCTGTGGGGTGTATAGCCCTGACCTGTGTCCTGCACTGCTTTCCTGTGTCCCGTAAGGGATAGTCAGACTCAAGAGGAAGACTGTAGTGCTGTCCTTGTTTGGACGCCTACCCTGCTTATAGACAGAGGTACCCCCATCTCCCTTAATAACAAATGTCAAGATTTCCCATCTGTTATTGCTCATACGACGGACGGTTTCCCAGTGCCTTCTACCGGTAGCTCTGACCACCGGGTGTCAGCTGCCACATCAGGAGTAGCCCAAAGCCAAAACGGTTGGTTGGCCCAGTGGGTCCACACCAGCTGGTCGTAACAGATGCAAATATAAAATAGTGGAGCAGCAGCAAAGGTGCAAAACAGATGATAGGTGATCAGTAGTTGATCTGCTGGGGTCCGTCGCTTGGGACCCCAACTGATCAGCTGGGCGAGTGCATGCTCTCATTGAAATCAGCATGAGCTGTACCTGCAGTTACAAGCAGCAGCCACTACACAGAGATCAGTGTGAAGAAATCCACTGCTTCAGCTCTGACCAGTGTGTATTTGCTCCGCTGACAGCATGCGCCCGCTCAGCTGATCAGTCAGTGTTCCGAGCTACGGACCCCAGCCGATCAACTACTGATGACCTATCCTGCAGCTAGGTCATCAGAAGTATTCTACCTGGAAAACCCCTTTAAGAGTCTATTAGGTGTCCTGAATAGGAACCTCTGCATGCATGTTCGTACAGGGAAGACTGCCAGTTACTGAGCAGAACCACACATTGGCCACATAAGCACAGAAGGAGCAGGAATTTCAATCAATAGGTTACTAGTTTTAAATCATTTTGCACGAAACTATATATCAATTTACTCTTCTCATGCTGCTGGCAGATCAGACTACTTGTTCAGGTTAACAGGTTCCCAGTGAACTAAGTTTGTGAGTTTGGAAGTTGGATGCAAGATTATACCGATAAGCTTGTCAATCATTGAGAGAGACCACCCCCAGAAGAGAATGATAAGTTATACCAAATCCTTTCCAACAAAACTATTTGAGTCTTCTCTGCTTTTCATGTTATCGTTGTGCTGTGGCGACTGGCATACAACAATGTCTATGTCCTCCTCTGAGACGCTACTGTGCTCCTGTATCCCTATGCTGTACCTGTGGGTTGTGACCACTCATCGGCTACAGCCTATTGTAGATGCCCCTGACCCCATTCAATGCTAATGTGCCCTGGCTTTTTTAAAGACCCTTTCCACAGTGCTTTGGGCCTGAGCAATAGTGTCCATTTGGTTCCTGCATCCGCTGTTACCAAAATACATGTACCTTCTTTACCTGACCACATCTATCCGTCTCCTGTCTTTCCCGACCTCTGCCTGCCTTGATTCATGTCGATTATGATTCCTGTCTTCTGCCTTGATGCTATGTCTTCTTGTCTACTCTCCATGTATATGCCAGCATGTACTAAACCTTTTTTGTTCACAAAGACAAGAGAGCTGTCTGAGCAGACCAGAGATACTGTTATTAGTAGGCACAAGTTCTCTAAAGGATACCAAACTCTTGGCATACCAGCTTTTACAGTTTAAAATCCTATCAAGAAGTTTGCTACTCGTCAGTTGGAGGGAGGCGGAGTCACATCTCACCAAGCAGTTGCTTGAGAAGTCATTGATCTTGCAGGAATTTCAGTTTCTTCTTAATAAAAAGGATGACATTTTGGGAATTAAAAAAAAAAACAGAACCTCAAGACCTCCTTTTCCTCATCTGTTGGAGGTGTTCCAGGGATATTTGCAGGAGGTTATTCTCCCTTCTTTGATGAGGAAAACTATTGTGGTTGTCCTCCCCAAACTGGGTAAGGGCCCCTGAAATCTCAATTTTTACAGGTCTGTTTCATTGCTAGCAACAACAGATGTTAAAGGTATTACTGAACAGTCTGCTGGCGTCTCATAAATGATGATCAGTTGGGATATATGCCTGACAAGTCCACATCCATTAATTTGAGAAGGCTATAAATGAATATGCAGATGAAACTTATTTTGTCTGGAGGCAGGGCGGTCATCTAACTCAATACCCCCAAAGGTCCCGTCTCAGATCCAGCTGCAACTACCAGAAGAAAAAGCGTTGTTTGCAGTGCTTGTTCTTTAGTCCCAAAACCAACTGGATGGAAAGTGGGTGAACCCCATTATAGTCAATAAGGGGTCCACCCAGTGCTGTTCAGTTCTGCCCAGCGATGGGGCTCTTCAGCTGCAGGGATTCCCCTTTCCTGCTCCTCGAACTGAGCAGGATAGCGTGTTCCCCCAGCACAAGTGTGAAAGTACCGTCAGGAAACCTTTTTGGTGAATGTATTTGGATATACTATTAAAATATTCAAATGATACAAAATTAGTGCATATCCACCTATTTGTGAATATATTGGCTTTTTATACTGAACAATCAAGGATGCCAATAATGTTGACTTGAATGTTCACTGATGGCCGATAGCCAATGATAAGTTGCTGTGCCGATATACTGCTTTGCACTTTTGTAAAGGTAGTCACATCCTTAAGATTCTTGTCAGCTGAATGAAAAAGCAGTCTACTATCTATGTGCCTGTCAGAAGGATCGGAAAGGTTGGGCTTTAACCTGTTTAGCCTTAATTCTTCAATTAATTAGTGGCAACGTAGATGAATGATAGACAATCCGCTTTCCCTATTGAACTAAGCATGTATGTTTAACAGGTCGGGACATGCATGTTTATAGGGCAGTTAGGTTTAATAGCGGCTCATCCAACAGCTATAGCTTTAGATAAGCAAGCATAGAAATTATAGTAATCTTGCAAGAAGCATCAATATAAAACATATGCTATTGCCGAACAAAAGAAAAATGTTTTCTTTAGAAGTATGCAGGAAATTAAAAAGCTATAAAAAGAGCTTTAAAGTTTAAAAAAAAATCAAAAAAATTGATTTAGTTATCAGCTTTATGGTATACAGTACTTCAAGCAGACTTCATAGCCATACATTGATTTAAAGCATATGGTCTGTTCTACTGATCGCTTGGACTATGGAGCGGACACTGATTTTTTTAATACATTCACTGTCACGGTGTAATACAGATATGGCAACATTTAACCTGCAACAAGTTATCTTAACACAAGAAAGTAATTAAAAAGCAATAAAATTTTCTGTGCCACAGTTTATTTAACACATTTTTGCTAAATCTGTTCATACATACGACATCCATGCTGATTATATCTATATAGACCACATACTGTATCTTGTCTATATAGCATCATACATAAATACATATTCGATTACATGAACTTTGTTCACAGGTGTAGCAAACCTTAAAGGGGTTGTCCCGCGAAAGCAAGTGGGGTTCAGCACTTCTGTATGGCCATATTAATGCACTTTGTAATATACATCGTGCATTAATTATGAGCCATACAGAAGTTATTCACTTACCTGTTCCGTTGCTGGCGTCCCCGTCTCCATGGTGCCGTCTAATTTCAGCGTCTAATCGCCCGATTAGACGCGCTTGCGCAGTCTGGTCTTCTTCCTGGTGAATGGGGCCGCTCGTGCCGGAGAGCTGGTCCTCGTAGCTCCGCCCCGTCACGTGTGCCGATTCCAGCCAATCAGGAGGCTGGAATCGGCAATGGACCGCACAGAGCCCACGGTGCACCATGGGAGAAGACCCGCGGTGCATCGTGGGTGAAGATCCCGGCGGCCATCTTGCTAAGGTAAGAAAGAAGTCGCCGCAGAGCGGGGATTCGGGTAAGTACTAAACTGTTTGTTTTTTTTAACCCATCCCTTGTGTTTGTCTCGCGCCGAACGGGGGGCCTATTGAATTTAAAAAAAAACCGTTTCGGCGCGGGACAACCCCTTTAACCCCACAATTAAAAGATTTAAAAATTGATGCCATACTTTTCATAGCAGCTTCCTCTGGGTACTGCAGCGTCCTCTCATGACAGTGAATCAGACTACGCTGCAGTAATCAGGACAGCTTCTAGAGCCCCTTTTAAGCAGTAAATGTACAGTTGCAACACACTTTAAATTGACACTTGAACCAATCACCAGTTCCAAGGAGGGTGAACCACTTGCATCTACAGAACAGCAGAGAAGAGCTTATTCCAAGGCTTATTTTGTTGTAGTGAACAAAGCAAGCATAACATGCAAAATAGACTTTTGAAGTTTTGTGCACTCTGAGCTGATAGCTCCTGGACAGTCTGGTCGGTGGGCTCAGACCAACTTTACTGCACTCACTGCCCTGCATAACCTGGCTCCTTTCTCGCTCAGTGATGTGGATGATGTCTGCTGTGTCATCCATAGGACTGTCCAACTGCTTGTGCATATCCTTCAACCCTTTTGTTAGCAGATTCAAGTGACTCTTCTACTCATGCACTGGTCAATGGTTTGGGTGCATGTGCGAGATTTGGCACGTTCCATGGATGTCATAGGAGATATCATCCACATCACTGATCAAAAGAGGGGCCGTGTTATGCAGCGCAGTATGTCTGCCTCCATAAAAGTCCAAAATATCAAAATATTGCATTATTTATCACGTACACTAAACATTATAATTAGAGATGAGCGAGCATACTCGATAAGGCAAACTAATCGAGCGAGTAGTGCCTTCTTCGAGTACCTGCCTGTTCGTCTCTAAGGATTCGGGTGTCGGCGGGGAGCGGCCGGGGAGAGCGGGCAGGAACGGGGGGGAGATCTCTCTCTCCCTCTCCCCCCCTCCCCCCTGCTCACCGCCGCAACTCACCTGTCACCCGCGCCGGCAACTGAATCTTTAGAGACGAGCAGGCAGGTACTCGAATAAGGCACTACTCGCTCGATTAGTTTGCCTTATCGAGTATGCTCGCTCATCTCTAATCATAATGTTAGAATTATGTTTTTTAGTCACCTCACCACTCAAAAAAATTGAATAAAATGTGATCAAAAGTTATTATACACATTATACATGTACCAATAACAACTATGGCTCACCCCGCAAACAAGCAAGCTTTTACGACGCCACATTGATAGAAAAATAAAAATGCTATAGGGGGTCAGTGTGGTGACAAAAAGCATTTTGTTTCTTTAAGCTTTAAATTTTTGGAAAGTAGTAAAACATAATAAAAAGTATATCATTTTGGTATTGTCTTAATCATACGGGTCCCCAGAATAAAGTTAACATGTTATTTTTACCGCACTGTACTATACAAGCAAGACTCCTACCAGCAATGGCACCATCGCGTTTTTTTTACATTTCACCTTATTTAGAAATTTTTGAAAAGGTTTCAATGAATGAAATGTTAAATTAAATCATACCATTAAAAACACAACTCGTGACGCTCTGTTGACAGAAAAATAAAGTTATAACTCTTAGGCTGCCTGTCCATGGGTGTTTTTGCATTGCGTTCCCCGCGGCGATAATCCAGCCGCAGGGAACGCAGTAAATGCTTTCCATAGCGTTGCTATGGAAAGCACAGTCCCCTGTCCACGAGCGGAGAATCAAAGCGATTCTCCGCTTATGGACGGCAAATCGTAGCATGCTGTGAATTGCCACGATTCTCCGGGGTGAGCCTATGTGTCAGATAGGCTCACCGCAGAGATCCGTCAGCTGGCTCCTGCTCCCCGGCCGCGTGGATTCCGCAACGTGACGAATACCGCAACACCCATGGACAGGCAGCCTTGAATCGCGGGGATGAAAAACGAGAAAGAAAAGCAACAAGTGGCTAGTCATTAATTGGGTAGTCACTGTAACAACTGGTTTGTCTAATGATAGTGCTTGAATTGTATTAATGGGGTTGTTTGAGTGCTGAGGACTGTGATTGGCTCCTGCAGCCATGTAAACGGCATGTAACAGGAAAGACCGAAACTGCCACGAACTGGAGAAGGTGAGTGTAAGCTTGTTTAGGCATGAGTATCAACTCTACTGAAAACAGTGTCCAGCTGCCTACTAATAGAGAAACTTCCATTATTACAGGCCTATTAAATAAATCAATGGTGTGATCCCCTGAAACTTAGACTACTTGGTACAATTGCACATAACTTATTCATCTCTGTTAGTCTGCAGCCATTAACAAATCCAGTGATACAGTCTCTAATTCCTGTTTATAAAGAGCCACTTTGGTGAACTCTTTTTAATTCATTATGTAACTAGTCCCTCAGTATACAAAGAGGGGACAGACAAAAATATGGAAACACCGTACGAAATGTATGCCTTAAAATAGATCTCCATATGTCTTATTGAAATATGATTAAAGGGGTTGTCCCGCGCCGAAACGTTTTTTGTTTTTTTTTCAATAGGCCCCCCGTTCGGCGTGAGACAAACCCGATGCAGGGGTAAAAAAAAAAAACGGATAGTACTTACCCGAATCCCCGCGCTGCGGCGACTTCTTACTTACCTTGCTAAGATGGCCGCCGGGATCTTCACCCACGGTGGACCGCAGGTCTTCTCCCATGGTGCACCGTGGGCTCTGTGCGTTCCATTGCCGATTCCAGCCTCCTGATTGGCTGGAATCGGCACACGTGACGGGGCAGAGCTACGAGGAGCAGCTCTCCGGCACGAGCGGCCCCATTCAGAAGGGAGAAGACCGGACTGCGCAAGCGTGTCTAATCGGGAGATTAGACGCTGAAATTAGACTGCACCATGGAGACGAGGACGCTAGCAACGGAACAGGTAAGTGAATAACTTCTGTATGGCTCATATTTAATGCACGATGTACATTACAAAGTGCATTAATATGGCCATACAGAAGTGTATACCCCCACTTGCTTTCACGGGACAACCCCTTTAAGGCCCCCTGTACACGGGTGAGGCGAAATATCGCCAGCGATATTCTACCGAGAGGGGAGAGCTGTCAGGTCTCAGCGGTGAGCCTATCTAACAGATAGACTCACCGCGGAGAATCGTGAAATGCTGCGATTTAAATCCCACGAGCAGAGAATCGGTACGATTCTCCACTCGTGGACGCCGACACTGCGCTTTCCACAGCAACTCTATTGAAAGCTTCATACAGCGGAATCGCCGGCGGATCATCGTCCGTGGACAGGCAACCTTAGAACCCCATGTTACTTAAAGGGGTTCTGCAAAAAAAAAAAAAATAAGAATAGGTAAGTATAGAATTATTTTTTTTCTAATGACAAAACCACTTTAAGTGGAGTTAATATGGCACAGATGTTGAACATCTGCCTGAGCAACAAGGTTCTGTTGGTCAGGGGTTGGAGCCACTCAGCTGCTGTTACCAGTTGGCTCCCAAACCTACCCAGAGCAGGGCAAGAGGTGAAGTAAACACAAATTTGGTGGGAAGGCTTTCAGCCAAGCAGGGGTCAAAAGTGCTAATGATTAAATCCCATGCATTTCGTACGGTGTTTCCAATCTGTTGTCTACCCCCTGGAAGTCAGCAAGTGTTATCTTGTTCAGTTATTCCTTTCTTTCTGAAACTTCCTAGAGTTCTTCTCTTCAGATGGATCATGTTATCTCATTCTGAACACCAGAGATCTACTTGGCTTTATGTTCTCTCAGTTTTTCTACCAGCAGAATCCCCGTGTGATGGATCCTACCACACAATCTCCTTAAAGGGGGGGCACAGAAACTCCTATCACAGTTAGTGCTGATGATTAGAAACTCCTGTTACACAGTTATAATGAAGGAGATAATGGTTCATCCTACTGACTATATTTTTATGGTCTGCAGCTTTTTTAGGGGACTATAGAAGGTAATGTGATGATTTGCTGATGCATCATGGGATTGATAGCACAGAATAGTGAAAAAGCAGGGACAAATCTCAACATCAATATGGTGCCTGATAAGAATCGGACAGGAGGCTGCACTGCATGGAAGTGAGTGCAATATATATTGCAGACCTCCATAGTATGACAGTCAGGTGAGGAGTGCAGATGGTCACATTTTGTGTTAAGACGACTGTTTTCTATGCCATAATCATTGTCAACTGAATATGAGGTTCTGTTCATTGTGTTATACTATATGCTGGCAGTGGGAATGAAGCAACCATGTATCAGTACAAGTAATATCAACAGATGTGACACAGCACAACACCGCTGCTCTCCTGCTCCTGGGGTTGTGGACACCACCAACTGTCACATGTAGCACACATCTCCTTTGCTTCAGCTTACCCCAAGGCCTCTTTCCGTAGAGCTTTAGCATGCTCCTGTTCCCTTTCTTAAAAGGCCAGCACGCTCTGCTTAATACCACCAATCACCAGCCATCCACTGCTATAGAAAGCCCCTCCCCCTTTGTTATGGAAGATGCCTAAGCAATTTAGTCTCATTAGCTATTTGAGACATATGTGCTCGTTGACCACAGCAAAGTCAGTATCCCATTTAGAGGACTCAAGCGTGAAAACTGGGGTTCCCCAGGTGCTGCCACCTCAGATAGCCCAAAGCCAAACCGGTGTGGGACTGGGCAGATCCACATCCATCTACCTGACAAGATGTTTTACATACCTTACTTCTCTTTTGGTTTACATTAGTGTAGTGGCCATAGTGCACCTATAACTAAAATTCAGAACACATGAGGCTGTTCACTCCTCTCACACCTTAGGCAATGACCTGGTCATCCTAGCGATGTGAATGAAATACTCTAATACACTTCTGTAATCTCTTCACTGTACACATCACTAAGGTCAAATTAGTGCAAGTGCTATGTGCAGTAAGTCTTGAACTTAAGAGTCACCTGTCAGCCCCAGGGTGCTTAAAGTAAATGGGCACACAATTCTGGATTCTGACATGCCATATAGACATGTTGGAAGAATTTTCATGGTGGTTCAAGTGCTGAGACATCTACAGATTGCCCGAATGGGGGATTGTGGCACTCCTCTGATCACTGTACCCCTTTTGGCCTGGTTTTCCATCTTAAAGGGTTGTCTGAATGTAAGAGGATTTTTCAAAATATGGAACCAAGTCTGTTAAAACCGTAAAAGCAGCAGTACTTACCCGTCCTTACCCGGCGATCCAGCGCTGCAGCCCCGTGCTCTAGGATCGGCTACCACCTGACTGCTGTAGCCAGACAAAGGTCACATGCCATTCTCCTGGAATCACCGCTCAGATGCTTGGAACCATGATGCCAGGAGAACCTCTGCAGCAGTCAGGAGGCAGTCATTCCTTAACAAACTCTGGAGGACTCAGAGGATGCGGGTAAGAAGACGGGTAATTACCTCTGCTTCTTTATTTTAACCGATTTGTCTACATAGTAACATAGCATGTAAGGCTGAAAAAGACACATGTTCATCCAGTTCAGTCTATTACCCCCAATGTTGATCCAGAGGAAGGCAAAAAACAAACAATGAGGTAAAAGCCAATTTTCCCTTTTTAAGCAAAAAAAAATTCCTTCCTGATTCCAATCTGGCAACCGGAATAATCCCCGGATCCCGGACCCTTCTAAAGATAATGATTATAACGTAATATTGTACTTTTTTTCTTTAAAAAACTTTCACACTCGGACAACCCCTTTTAAGGGAATGCAATCTGTACACACTATGTATGGGTCAGCTGCTTGCATAGTTGTATGAACACCTGTGAACTGCAGTGCCACATATTCCTTTATGGCATCGTTCACACAGGATGGAATAGGCCGCACGATGCACCCCAAATGGCGGTAAATTCCACACCAAAATCCACAGGCTACTTGCTTATTGTAATGTTGAATTGAAAATGGCTTTGAACCTGCCTGCAATTCCATATCCAAATCTAGTGTGGAATTTCGCAGCTGCGGATTTGGCTGCGCCCGTCTGGTGTGAAAGGTCCCTAGCAGTTCTTAGGATTCAGCCTCTCAAATGCAGTGCTGACCAGCTGGAGACAGTCATCAATTTCCAGCCACAGATTCCAAGCAAGATGTGATTGTAATGCTAAATAGACACGTGGCAGATCATTCCCTTTGTAGCAAGCCTTAAAGGGCGCACATGTGTGAGGGCCCCCCGGTATCCATATGTCTGCGCTCTGTACTATGGGTAGAAGTGCCTTTCTTCTTCTTTATGTGATTGATTTCCCAGCTGACATAATAAAATGGCCAATTGAAATTTGTATCCAATGTAATCTTTAAAGCACTGAAAAGATCCTGAACTAAAAGCTAAGCAGTTTGAAGTTCCTTGATCCTACAAATGAAAGTATGAGGTGGGTGCCAGATTGTATGCGGGTGTCACAAGGTTCTTACATTTTATCCAAAATACATCTTCAAGTTTATTGAATTACTGTAATGTGAGCAGTGTGATTTCAGACTACTTGCAAAGAAATGTTTCAGAAAGCATTAGACTGCCATCATCTGGTAAATGTCTAGTATTACATCTTATGGCGTACACTCTATTTAAGAACTATTAAACATGTGTGGTTCAGCCAGAGCAGGATGTACGTAAAAAAAAAAAAAATGTGCATAGACAACATGGAGCCGTAATTCATGGAAACCAGGCAGATAAGATAATGTGCTTAAGGCCGCCTTCACAAAGTCGCGCAATTTATTTAACGCGTTGCGGCAGTGCTGCAAATCGCATATATCTGAAGCCCATGCTTTCCTATGGGTTCCTTCACATTAGCGATGTTTTGTAGCATGTGACATTGCAAGTCAAAAACCTTGTGGGTTTCGTGATATGCACACGACTTTCGAGGTTTTGTAGCCCATGTTTTCCTATGGAGCCTTCCTCTCTGTTGCATCGCATCGCACAAAAACACGATGTTCGTGCGGTGCGATGCAACTTTGACAGTAGGAAATCCTACTGTCAAAGCCCTGAAGTATGCCCTAGCTGCAGGAAATGTTAAAAAAAAGTACACCTAAGAAAGACTGTGATCTCTGTCGCGGGTCTACCCTGAAGCTCCCCGACAATCGTCTTCAGTCTTCTGCCAACCCTTCCTGGATTGAAGGATCAAAATCCCAACTTCCAGGAAGGGCTGGTTGTGATTGGTTGGCCAGTGCTCATTAAACCAATCACAGTCATTCAATGAATGAATGGTTGTGCTTGGTTCATCGAGCGCCGACAATGATTGGCTGAGCCAGGGCGCTCGTAAACTAATCACAGCTAGCCCTTCCTGGGTTTTCGCTTCAATCCACTGATCTGGTTGATAACGAGGATGTGTTGCCTTGGGAAAGTCTCAGGTCACACAAGGTAAATGCTGTTGATAACAGTAACGGATGGAGAAGCTAACTTACTGTGAAACTAATGTGGTAGTTAGTGGCAGCTAGATGTCTATGGTGTCTCCCGGTAACAACTAGTTATGAGATTGTGAGCTTGCAGCATCATAGATGACTCTGGTCTCCCTGTTACTATGGGTGCAGTGTATATGGGTATAAGTGTATAGTGCTGAAGTACTGTATAGAGCAAGTGACGTATGTACGCTGGTGCGTATGTGCTGGGACATTACTGAAATATTACAGCAAGAGAGGAACTTCGATGGAGTAAGGTGACGGCCTTTGTCAGGAATTAAATAATGTAGCAGAGCTGATACTTCAGGACAATCCAAGGTGTGTATGGGCTGTTTGGTTTGGTACACTCAGGGAAAGATGAGTGGACAAAAAAGTCTGAGTTGTTTTTTCCCTCTGATCCTCAAATACAAGGATCTGAGCTGTTAATGAACCATGGTATAGAAGGTCTGCAGGTTACTCACAGTGCTCTTCCGCCTGCTGACCACAGGCACTGCCAGTCTGTGGGAGTTACAAGTGTTTGTGCAAATACTCACTTGTGCAAAAATTTATAATTTTTTTATTCCAGCAACTGGTGTAAAACATTTTGTAAATGTGCCCATGTATTTAGAGTTAGGGTGGCTACCCACTACAGTTCTTTTTCACAGCGAAATTCGCAGCATTTTTTTCTCCAGGTGTCTATGGCACTTGTTAATGTTAAAATCGCATTGCACAAAATCGCAATTTCGCGGTAAATAGCGATTTTGCCGCGATGCGTTTTTAACATTAGAAAGCCCCATAGACACCTGGGAAAAAAATGCAGCAAATTCGCAAACGCTAGTGGGTAGTCACCCTTAAACCCCTTGTTCCAACCATGTTACACTGAAAATGGCGACCCTCTGAGCTATTATTATTACTTGACAACTTCTTACACCATCTTAAGCTGATAAGGACTAAGCGCTGTAAACATACAGTTCTTAGTTCTGGGCTTTAATCCCCTCCATAGAAAAATATGGCTTGGGAATAAAGTTCATGTTCTTGCAATCTTGAATCTTGCAGGAGCAGGTCGGGTCCTCAGCTGTCAATGATGGTGTCAGCTGTCAGTGACAGCCAAGCATATAGCAGAAGCAGATTTTAACCTTTTCTTTTGTGGGCTACATGGTGCTCAGTAGGTGCTATGTAGTGAATAGAGAAAACAGAGGTACTCCCTGGCATGTTAGAGCTGCAGGGTCTTAGCAGACCCAGATCAGCTCTGCCAGTGACTGTCTCTAGGGGTAAAAGGAATATTTTCCCCTATAACTAGGGCTCCTATGGATGCCCCAGTTACAGTTAAAAAATGGGTAATAGAAAAAAACTTACATTGTGAAGGGGACATAGATGGTGAAAAAATAGTTATAAAAGGAAGTTAAAATAAAAATTACAGAATGAAATAAAAAATATATAAAAAAGAAAACTAGCCAATGCAAATCTAAACCATCCCTGTATCCACTCTGTAATCCAAGACTATAGAAATTATACATCAAAAGGGAGAACCCATTTCTATACTTTATTTTATTGTAAATGTACTAATTAAAAAAAAAAAACAAGTTTGTTGTTTTCAATATTTTATCCATAAAAAAGCTGGGGGGAAAAAACACAGTAAATATAATTTTGGTAGCTGAAGAAAAAAAAATAGGACTTCAAAACCACCACATGGGTAAAATTCCTAAAAAGTGTCTGGTCCTTAATGATTAACAGTAGGATCAGTGATATTGTACACAGCCAAGGGGTTTTCAACTGACCAGTACAAGGTTCATTCAGATGTGGTAAAAACTGTAATTTAAGGACTACTTGCCACGGGCGGATTTCCGTGGCGTTGCCCCGCAGCTATTAGGTTCTATTGAACCCAATAGCGCAACGCTCATGGTGCAGAATTCCACCGTGCGTAATCACCTGCGGCATGTTCTATTTTCTGCGGGCGTACGCGCGGACGGCTTCCATTGCAGTCAATGGAAGCCGTCCGTCACGCTATCTTCCGCTGTAGCACTTCCCCGCCCATCGACGCCCACGTCATATGACACCACCGGCGCGTCATTCGCTGTACTGCGCATGCGCGCCGGCACAGGATGCGGGACATTGGGCAGTGGATCCGGACTTGAGTATGGGGTCTTTGGGGGGGCCCCGTGACGGACTCCGCTGCGGAATTCCACCTTTGGAGCCTGTCACAGCCGTGGGCACTAGGCCTAAAAGGCGTTTTTTGCAGTGGTCTTTGATACAATTTCCGTGTATACCAAAAAGTACAGTAAGAATGCGTGTTTGTTTTTGCTTTTGAAGTGTTTCTTACCATGTCCCAACCACAGCATCTAAATGCACACGAAGGGCTCCTGTTACACTGGCGAATGCGATATCAGGCCGTGAATCCTGCCTGCATATCACATTTGCCACCATGTGAAAGCCCCGTGGATGCCAGGTATTTTCATGTGCAAACAGCTTCACATCACTTTGGGGAGGAAAAGATCCTCTGGCACAGCTGTCACAGCCGCAATAGAGGATCGCGGAGTTCTCCTATTGCTTTCAATGAGGCTGGTGCTGCTGCTGCCAGCCCCATTGCAAACAATTGGCAATATCACAGAAAGATAGGACATGCTGCAATGTGTTTCCAACGTCGTGGTGCCATGCAGGAAAACATTGCTAATGCAAATGAAACCATTCATGAGAATGGGGTTCATATTTGTGCGCCTTAGGCTAACTTGGTATCATTGTATCTTGACGCCACCAGGGAGTCCTGGTGGAGACACGAGTGACAGGGGGTGACGCCCCCTGTTGCTGATTGGCTGCCCAGATATCTCCCCTGCAGGTCCTGGCAGGTCAGTATGATTATCCTCCCCCTGAAGTGCATTGCTGCTTTGCTGATCACACTGCCCCCCCTCCCCTACCCACAATCGTGCTTTCACACTCACCCACCCATGCTCCCGCTGCTGTGCTCCTCTGGTCCAAGGAGCGTGCTCATGTTCTGGACGCAGCTGACACTCGCCCTCTTCCTGCTGTCCCCAGTGAGTTGCAAAGCTGCTCTGGTCCTAGGAGCCTACTGATGTTCTGCCCGCTGCCCTCCGCTGCTGACAGTATACACCCCAACCCCCTCTATCGGGCATGTGTAGCAGCGCTCCTCTGGTCCTACGGCTGTGCTCAGCTCCTCAGCTGTCAGCCCCCCTTTCCTCCCAGCGCTATTGGCCATTAGTTCCACGGGTCCTCCGCTCCCAGCAGCGTGGTGATCTTCACCCCACTGAACTGCTGTGCTCCTCCGCTGCTCACAGTCACCCAGCCCACTATGTCAGTGCAACTGCATGGGGGAGGACAGCGTCAGTACACATTGTATCTTGGGCTGGAGGGTTAGGGTAAGTTTTGCTTTCATTATTTGCTGTAAATTCTTGCATGTTAAAGCAGTAACATAAAAGCATTTACACCGAATCATTAACGCCGAACAGGACGGCAGGCACAAGTCAGTACCTTCAAGCAGCTTCACAAATTCTGCCAATCGGGAGGTAGGGGTGTGAAAGGGGCATTCCTTCTATCAAATCCCTAGCTTCCGGTGATGTCAAGGTATAATAATACCGGCTAACTTCACACAGGTGAGTGCGATATCGGACTGTGAATTGCACTTGCCAACATGCAATATATCCACGGATGCATGGCATTTTTATACCCAAACCGTCTTGCATCACTTCGGGGAAGTAGTGATGCTCTGCTGCGGCTCCCTGCCACGACGGAGGATCACAGAGTTTCCCCCATTGTTTTCAATGAGGAGACCTCAAGTCACATTGCACTCGCATACACCTAGCGAGGTGTGATCCTGCCGCTGGCCCCATTGAAATGGCAATGGGGCAATGCGAGTGCACACCCAAAGATAGGACGTGCAGCAATTTGTTTCCCGCATCACGGTGCAGTGCAGGAAAACATCACTCCTGTGTATGAATGGGGTTCATATTTGTGCGACATTTGTGTATCTTACAACGCACAAATCTCGCCCACTTTTCTCACCTATGTGAAGCCAGCCTAAGGGAAGTGACCAGGCAGCTGATAGTCTCTCATACAGTAGAATTTCAAAAGGAGGACCAGCACACTGGATAACTTTACTTAGAAAATTCTTCTTTTATTCCCCAGTAAAAGAGCATAAAAAGACTGCGACGTTTCGACTTCACATACTAGGTCTTTATCAAGCTGCTTGATAAAGACCTAGTATGTGAGGTCGAAACGTCGCAGTCTTTTTATGCTCTTTTACTGGGGAATAAAAGAAGAATTTTCTAAGTAAAGTTATCCAGTGTGCTGGTCCTCCTTTTGAAATTCTCCTGCTTGGTTTGAGGATCTACGAGCCCGGATCCATTGCTGAGGAACGTGCACCAAGAGTATATCCACACTTCTTCACTAACAAGGTTGTGCTGCATTCCACTTTTTTCTGTTTGACAGTCTCTCATACAGTAACACAAAGTTGTGCAGTCTGCTAGTTCTACTGCAATGTGGTCTTCTATAATTGAAGGCCAAGATATTATGTATGGATGATCTTGTTACTTTCATTCATATATTCTTCTCCAATCTAGAACATCTAACGCCAATAAAAGGGAATGTATTGTCAGAAAAACATGTAGTATTTAAATCATGTTTTTGCTTTGACCACAGAGTCGGATTATAGACTTAAACTTCTGTTCTGTTGATATCACTTCTCAGCAGTAATCTGTTTATCACCACAGGCAGGATTACATTGAAAGGTAACATAAATAGATAACAGGATTCACAATTCATAATAAGTGGTCACACTTCACCTCCTCCCCCTCTCTGCACTGGTCAGAATATGCACCCAAAAGCTCTTCTATAGACATCAGTGAGTACTATACACAGCAATTTCCTATGTCCACATGGCTGCGCTAAAGCATCTATCTGAAAGAGACTGGTTGCTCATCAGATGGCTGTCCCTGCAACCATGAACAGAAAACAAGGTCAGAAAATAAAAATGAAAAAATATTTTACTATCTGGTTTTAACCCATTAGTAATATCTGATGGACATGTACGTGAGATATCTGTGGGGTTTGTATGAGTTCCATACACGATGGGTGCTGGCTGTGTTTTAGAACTCTAATCTTGGCTATTAACCATTTATATGTCACTGTCAGTATGGACAGCAGCATTTAAATGGCCTCACTGTAACCAGACACAGACCACATGTGGTTCACAGGGTTCTTTGGGCCCTGGATAGATTTGCTGCTGGATTGAATGTAATACTCAGGGGCAACCTTAGTCTGTTTTTTGACCCAGCTGGTTTGGCTAAGCTGGTGGACCTGTGGTGGATCATCCATCCCAATTCTAGGGACTATAGCTACCATTCGCTAGCCCACACCACTTACAGCAGGTTGGTCCACATTTTTGTGTCACATAACCTGTTAGTCTCCTCCCCTCATTTCTCAATAGATACGGTAACTTTTTATGGTCCAATCATGCCCCAATGTGTGGCGCCCTTCAGGGTCTTCTGCAAGGTGCACATTGTTCTAACTGGCATTTGAAAGATAATCTTCTCCATAACACTTGGAGCTTTGCTGAGATCCACTTGGCTATTAAAGAGTTTGGGCAGATCCATGCTGATGGCAACACTGGCAGCTACGTGCCCCGGGAGTCTCTCAAATGCATCCTTAGGGGGATTTTTATTGCTCCTGAACTTAGTGGCAAGGCTAGCTATAGTGGAAGCCTCTAATACGGCTCTTTCCTCAGCCTCTTTTAATGCTGAGAGTTCGACCTTGCATCAGCAGATATTGTCTATCTTGGGCCAGATAAGCTTGTGTTTTAGGTACAAACTCTGTAAGGGTCGCTTTGAGTATGGTAATTAAAGTGGCAGAGGGTTTGTGAGGGCTATCCATTCTAGATCCCCCAATTCTCACTTCTTCTCAATCAATTTACCCACTAAAGGCTTAGTTTATTCTACCTCAGGTGTCCTAGAGAAATGTCTTACATATTATGAGAATTTGCACAACATTAGAGGACGTTCAGATGACCCTCTGATCCCAACGTATATATTTGACTACTTATCCACTTCTGGCCCTGACGTTATCTCAGCGGCTAACGCTTCAGCTTTAGACCATGATTTTACAGAACAGGAGGTGGCCAAAGTTATTAAAGCGGTTAAAGTAGGAAAGAGTTGTGATCCAGATGGTTTCATGCCAGATTTTATAAACTATGCAGCGACTTGTTTGTTCCCCATTAACTCCGCACTTTTAATTCCATCTCCAGCGATTGACTATTATCCCTACAGGCCTTTCAGGCTATTATATATTCAGGAATTATCACCCAATATTATTGTTCAATGTGGATGTGAAATTATCTGCTAAGACCCTGGCCCATTGTCCCAGCCCTCTTATCCCATGTCTGATCCATGGGGAGTATGTTAGTTTTGTCCCTGGACATGAGACCAGGGACAACACCATCAAATCACTATCTTTAATATCTAGAGCTTGCCATGCTGGGGTTCTCCTCTGCTTTCTCTCTGCTAATGCTGAAAAAGCATTCAATAGGTTTCATTGGAGATTCCTGGAGACAACCTTATAGAAAATAGCTTTACGCAACCTCATGAGTTTGTGACATATTTTCAAGGCTTTCAATGAAAATATTATTGATCCATAAATGACATGACTAATGGAGGGGGCTCCTTCTGTCTCCTGAACAGCCCCTCATGACAAGATCGTGAGGTGGTGTTAGGTCGACACACAAGCCTGGGGCCTTACGAAGGTCTCCGGAACTGCCAAGGAGTTTTAACTTTTAAACCCTGCCCGTGGCAGAGATTAATAGGATGCTTGCAAAAGTGTATTATACTACAATACGGAAGTATTACAGTACATTGTATAAGCAATCAAATAATTGGAAGTTTAAGCCCCTTAGGGGAATAAAAAAAGGATTAAGAAAACAGTTTTTACATTGCTGATTATAATCAACTCAAGAAATTGTTACAAATTTAAAATTTATGTAGTATTAATAATTTTGTTTTCAGATTTCATTATAATAGTAATACAGTTCTGTATGATCTGTGAATTATATAACAGTATTGCTTAGGGATTGAATGGTAAAATTGAAATTGTGCCAGAGGCATCGTATTCTCTAAAACTAATCTTGTCTATGCACAAACAAAAAGTATGTTCCATTTTGGGGATGTTGACCATGATGACCTTTTGAAATTATACATGTTTATAACAGAAGCAACCAAGAATATGAATGTCCATAAAAGAGCACAAACCTACAGGCTACAGAATACAGTGGTGACTAATTCTCTTAAAGGGAGTCTGCCAGCCACATTTTTCCACCTCTGCTTATCCTGACCATGGATGAGAAAAATGGAATGCAAACCTAACCATACCCTTTCCCTTATTCCCACTACTCCTATGGTCCATTTTCAAGCTCCACCCACTGTATGCAAATAAGGAGCTGACCGTTGGATGGGCTTTTCACCCCTTGGGAATATTCTGGACTCTATCCCTCTACTGTTGATCCAAGCTTGCTTATTGTCAATTGATTGACATCTCAAGCGGCCATGCGTTACAGACACTGCTCATGCACCACACCTCCAGGATAGTTGCCTATGCAGTGACATAAGGCAGGCCAATGCCTGCTGAAAGCTCAGGTACTGCGCATGCTATGCTGATCAGGAAAGTTCAGTGCAAACGCTGTATCTGGAATACTTGGCATCTCCAGCTAAACTGAGCTGGTGAATGCCATCAAATGACAATGGGCAAGATTGAAGCAGCAGGAGGGGGAGAAATCCGGAATCAGTCCCAAGGACTAAACTGACAACCGGATAGTTTGTTCTTATTTTGCATGTGGCATGCAGAGCCTGAAAACATGAATTCTGGGGCCATTCAGCTAGTAGGAATAAAAGAAAATGTATAGTTAGGCTTTGGCTTAATTTCCTCCATCTATGGTTAGGATTGACAGATGGCGGAAAATGTGGCTGTCAGACTCCCTTTAAATATTTAGAGTGTATGTTATTGCTGGTAGCACAGCTTGGCTGCAGTGCCACCTCGTTGTTTGAGGCTGCGAGCATCCTCTTCATCTTTTCATCTTTTTCAAAAAAGAATTAAAGCTCTGCTGCTGCTGGGTCACATCAATGCAAAACAGTCCTATAAATAATGTGCTAATTAGTAAATTCTGTTAATGAATGGACTGCTATATACATCATTGTATTTTCAGACCTCATTCTGCTAGCAAATGTTTTACTTACAGAAAGTCATGTTTTACATCTGTTTGTGTCCTAGAAGGAAGAAGTGTGCAGTGTAATTGTTAGAATACATCCTTCTCCATTTATGAAGATTAACCCTTTCTAATCCGATTTTGGATTCACGGTTTCCTAAAAGGCTTTTTTTTTTTTTGCTGTTATATAATGGTGCCATCTGCTGGCTAAAGCCAGTGTTTGTGCCCTAGAGAGGCTCTGACAGAGTGGCTGGCAATAGACGATAAGAATACCCTGTCAGACGTGTTCTGACATTGGAGCTGTACAAACTTCAATCAGAATGTAGGAAGGCATCAGACAGTGGATTGGAAAGGGTTAAACTAAAAGGCTACAGAGCACTTTCATTACACCCATCACGTGTTATTGGCATATTCAAATATTTTTCATAAATTGTTAGATTATAATTAGTCATTTAGTTGTTAAAGAGGGTAAGTCAGGTCTCCTCACATGTCTGTTTCAGTATATACTTGTAATCCACATGAAATAACATTTCTGGAGCATCTTTTCTTACAACTCTGCATTGTGTCATTCCTCTGTTATCCCTTATGAATATTCATAACTCAATTAGCCACTGGGCATTACTATTGTTGAAAGTGTGTGTCCCTACATGTTGGGCAGGAAGGCTTTCATTTCTACTTAGGGAGAGCACATCGAAGGTGTGTGAAGAAAATTATAAGGCCATGCTCCACTGGGAAATATGCAAATTTATACTATGCTATAAAATTATGTCTCCTCACTAGGGATGAGCGAGTATATTCGCTAAAGCACTACTCGTCCGAGTAATGTGCTTTAGCCGAGTATCTCCCTGCTCGTCCCTGAAGATTCGGGGGCCGCCGCGCAGCGGGGAGCTGCGGGGGAGAGCGGGGAGGAAAGGAGGGGAGATCTCTCTCTCCCACCCGCTCTCCCCTGATCCCCGCCGCAACTCACCTGTCAGCTGCGGCGGCTCCTGAATCTTCAGGGACAAGTAGGGAGATACTCGTCTAAAGCACATTACTCGAGCGAGTAGTGCTTTAGCGAGTATACTCGCTCATCCCTACTCCTCACACCTTCTAGGTGCTCTCCTTAAGGAGAAATGATGCCCTTCCTGATCCCCGTCTATAGACCTCTCACTGGCCAAGCCAGAAACCTACTGCGCACTGATGAGGGATAATCACCCCAAACAGCTGTCTGTGTATGGTATTCTGGCTTTGGCTAACAATTCCCAGTCATTGTTATAAAGACTTGCCTAAAAAGTCTAAGGCCTCATGTCCACGGGGAAAATCAGATCCGCTGCAGATTCTACATGGAGAATCTGCAGCGGGTCCCTCCTGCCCCGCGGACATGAGCGCTGAAAATAGAAATTTAAAAGCATTTACCTTTCTGTAGCGGGCGGCGAAGGTCAGCTGTTCCTCACGGCCGGATCTTCATTTTCGGCCGGCGGATGAATTCCTGACGCCGGCGGCACGTCGTCGACGTGCCGCGCGCATGCGCCGGGCACATCCGCCGAGCCGAAGCAAGGGAGATGCGGCCGTGAGGAAGAGAAGAGCTTCGCAGTCCGCTGCGGGTGAGTAAATGCTTTAAATTCCTATTTTAGGTCTCCCGCGGATCCGGACGGCTTCCATAGGCTTCAATAGAAGCCCGCGGGAGCCGTCCCCGCGGGAGACCCGCATGAAAATGGAGCATGGTCCAGATTTTTTCATGCTCCATTTTTTTTAAAATCACTTTTATTGACGATCCGCGGGTATTTATGTACCCGCGGGTGGTCAATGCATCCCTATGGGGTGCGGATCCGCATGCAGGAAATCCGCTGCGGATCCTAAATCCTATTTTCCCCGTGGACATGAGCCCTAACATTGACTTGCAGAAATGCTGCCTTCCAATAGATGGCGCTGCAGAGTTATTCTATTTCCCCATTCCCTGCATGTTCTAACACTGTCTACACTGTCAGGTACTGTTATTGTTCCTTGCTGGACAGGGAACTTCTGGATGGAGAGTGCAGCTCTTCCAGTTTTCGAGTACACACGTATGCTCCCACATTACAAAAGCAAATGCTTTGGTTTATTCTCTTCCAAGAATGCTTATGTATGTCATATGAGTTAATGAAGTTAATAGGAAAAATTGTGCACATCTAAGGCCAAAGAGTATGTATTCTGTATATAGTACTAGAATGCTTAAAGGGGTTGTCTCATTGGGCATTTGGGTAGATGGCAGTTGCCCCATGCAGGGCACATGTATGGCCAAATATGGCTTCAAGAGCTACTGATCACTGGGCTGATTCTTATTTAATAAGGGGTTGTTTTTACGAAGACCACCCCTTTAATATCTAACTTATGAACAACTTAAAAGAAAGCACAAACCAGTTACTGTTTTCAAAACACTTTTATTACTAAACAACCATATAGGACTATATAAGATTTAATTTAATATGCTCAGAAAAAAACAAATATACAGTAACTAGATATAGTACAACATAGCATATTTTAACTTTAATTGGGATGTTCTTTTAACTTTTCGTCATTTAAATGACTATATTTGTAAAGGCCAGACTACTCGGCAACCTTAGCCGTATGCCACGTTGTAAAAAAAAAATCATATAGGAATATACAGAGTTACACAATGCTTGAATCAATAGGGTCACAAGAATGCAAAACCTCTATGGATGTCAAATATGTATACTGTTACCAATGACTTCATGCTACTGCATGCCACTTATGACCAAATGTAGGCTGGTTATTATGTGGCTGCACTTGCATGTAGTCCAGGTTTGATATACGATATTTAATTCCCTTTTTACAAATGTCCACCCTTCGTATATTCTGAAGAGCCTGTAAAATATGGCATTTTGGGGAGGAATGTATGCAAATTTGCATTTTCAAAATTCAAAGAAATTAAAGATTATAATAGGGACCTATAGTATCAGCAATAGCCAAATATACAGGCAAGAGCAATTCCAACAGAATGCCTGCAGGGCTGCAATGAAATACTATTCCTAGACACTGCACTGAAGTTGCAGTAGGCAGAATTGGAGTGGTTTATAGTCTGCTGGCAGAGACCTTTGTGATATCCTAATGGAAACAACCATCACAAAGCTGCTGATATTTCTAAAATCTATATATTGACATCTTCTGTAATTACTTGCAGTTTATGTAATTAATCTATTCTGCCACTAAAGGGAGCCATTGATTTATGCAAAGATAGTAATAGAAAAAAAGCAGCAGCAGAGTTAAGATTAGCACCAGTTTAAATGCACACACTTTACTACTCTGATATCTTCCATTTGCCTGGACAGAACGGGCTAATTAAGAGCTGTACATTGTCAACTATCAGTTCTCTTACCCAAGTTTCAAGTATTTATTGCTAAAATAGATACATTTCATGCAATTACTCTGTAAACATAATTGGCCCGCTAAGGTTTCTGTTCCTTAGGCATAATAACTGAAGAAAATGCAAAAATATGGCACAGTCCTTTTTATCGATTGCTTGTTCCTGAAATGTTCTGAAGGACTGACTGCCCAGCGCACTGGTTTTTACTTTCGGAAGTTCCCAAGTTGCACGCTGTTCCTACCCAGGGTGCAGCGAAAGGTTGCAGGTTGAACTTCCCAGTACTTTACAGGATTCCCAAAAAGGCTTATTCCACTATAAAGTGACTTCTTCATCCTGGGTGCTATGGGACAGAAATCATTCACCTCCACCTTTCCGATATTGTTAGAGTGTAGGAACAGGACCTAAGTGTGAAGAAAAGGAATAAGGTCAGAAGCGGTGTCGTGTAACCTTAAGGAGAGCACCCAAAAAGTATGTGGAGACACCTAGGGGGTGAGTGGATCAGGGGATGGTATAGTCTCTCCCCAAGGAGAGCACCCAGAAGGAGTGTTGGGAGACCTAAAAGCTAAATAAGGAGACTTATAAGGCAATGCTCATCGGGGAAATTTATGCAAATAAGAAAGATGGAAAAATACCTCTACAGCGCCATCTGTTGGATGGCAGCATTCCTTCAATTCAAAGCGACCCTATAACAAGTCATCAATGATTGGTTTCTGACTTAGTTTAATATTCCCATTCATTGAGGACTTGATATAAGGCCACTTTAAATTGAAGGAATGCTGCCATCCAATAGATGGCGCTGTAGAGGTATGTTTCCATCTTTCTTATTTGCGAAAAGGAATAAGTGAAATAAATAAAATGCATACAAGTATAACGATTCAGTTTTTAAATTTTTATACTGTAGCTTTGGTAATACCTTGCTTTACTTATTATCTTCTATTGACTTTGAATTCATGTCTAAAGATGGACCTGCTGTAGTGGTAAAGATCTATCAGCAATATCACAAATTATACTCCTTTCATATTAGACCCCCACATCCACCGACACAATGATATATAATAATATTTTGCTATGGTTGTAAGCATTTTCCCAGGCATTGTTCTAGTTAGGCCAAAAATGATGACAGTTGTACTGACTAACTTATAGAAAACATGACAGATTACTCACCTGCAAATATTTCAGGTCAGGAATTCCAGGAGGAACCTTTTTCAATTTGTTACTTTCTAAATGAATTTCTCTTACTTTTGGTATACTGGCAAGACTTCCATTTTCAACTTCTTTGATTTTATTATGACCTAAACCAAGCCTAAAAATGAAAAGATCAGGTAAATCATTAATTGATGTTGACTAAGCATTTCACTGCAAAACAAAACAAAAAATCACTATTACAGCTAGCAGAGGCATTCTTGCTCAGAGTTACACAGTATAAGGGGCCTTTCACACAGGAAGAATTTTCTGCAAGTCGTGGTAAATTCCACCCCAAAATCTGCATGGCTACCTTAAATCAACCTGCAATTCCACATAATAATCCACACTTAACCCTACAGATTTTGAAGTGGGATTGCACAGCAGCCAATTGTGCTGCATCCCTGCAGAAATATTCATCCTGTGTGAAAGGCCCTTTATACACCGAATAGCCATAACATTAGCAGAGGTTAAGGGAATAGCATCTTATGACAGTGGCACCTGTCAAGGGGTTGGATACATCTAGCAGAAAGGGAAGTCTTTTCTTACTGTTGATATGTTAGAAGCAGGAAAAATAGGCAAATATAAGGATCTGAACAAATTTGACAGGGGCTAAATTCTGGTGTCTAGACAACTAGTTCAGAGCATTTTCAAAATGGAAAGTCTTTAATCATAGAATCATAGAATGGTAGAGTTGGACGGGACCTTCAGGGTCATCGGGTCCAACACCCTGCTCAATGCAGGATTCACTAAATCATCCCAGATATTTGTCCAGCGTTTGTTTAAACACTTCCATTGAATTAAACTCCCCACCTCCCATGGTAACCTGTTCCACTCATTGATCACCCTCACTGTCTAATATCTAATCTGTGCTTCCTCCCTTTCAGTTTCCTCCCATTGCTTCTAGTCTTTCCTTGTGCAGATGAGAATAGGGCTGATCCCTCTGCACTGTGACAGCCATTCAGATATTTGTAGATTGCAATTAAGTCTCCTCTCAGGCTTCCTTTTTGCAAGCTAAACATTCCTTTTAGGCTGTTCCTGATATGCAGTGGTTAGTACCTACCAAAAGCAGTACAAAGATGGGCAACCGATGACAAGGTCATGCGTGCCCGATGCCCATGGAGAATGAAGACTGACCTGTCTGGTCTGATCTCACAAAAATTGCTGAAAAATGTAATGCTGGCTGGGTGTGGCAGAAATGTAGCAGAACACAAGATGCATCATAGCTTGCTGACTGGTCGGAGTGCCCATGCTGACTCTTGTACACTTCCGAAAGCACATACATGTGAGCATCAGAGCTGGACCACTGCACAATGGAGTCAGATGAATAACATTTTCTTGTGGATGGCCAAGTGTGCGGAGAAGAGATGTCACCAGAATGCAATATGGGGAGACGACAAGCCGGTGGAGGCAGTGTGATGCAATACTGTTTTGGGAAGCCTTGGGTCCTGGCATTCATGAGGATGTTACTTTGACAATACCACTAACTATACAATTTTTTTAAGCAGGCTGCTTTATACTGCTGTGAAAAAGTACTTAAATCAAACCTCTTCCAGGAGTTCTCTATTATTATTGCCCATGGAGTAGTTTCTGCTCTTCCTCCCCATGTAATATTAGACAAGGGGAACCTGACTAAACTCAAAGCAGTTTTTCAATGATTACAGAATTTATTGAGGAACAACGTCACCCAAATGGGTACCATCTACAGAACACTATGCCACAATCAGAAGGAGTTGCAGAAGAGATGAAAGGGATATTGGAATATAGTCAGAAAAGTATTTTGAAATGATTTTAAGGCTCTTGAACTCCATTGAATCACTGTAAGACCATATGGAACAGGGATGAGTTTCCTAGGGGCAGCAAATACTCGACAGTTCCTAAAGCACCATCAAAGGACCACATGCCTCTCCTGGTTCAGCAGAGGTCAATGTTACTGACCAAAATTGGGATTCATGGTAGGAAAGATTACTATCCAAGAGACATATGAATAGGAGAGAAATTCCTTGTACTCAAACAAAGCAGTTTGGCTCTTACTGTATGGGGAGAAGCAGTCAGCAATGGGGTGGGGATACTTTGTGGTCTCTGGGCCTGGACATTCTTGTTGTTTTATAAATCACAACTTGTAAACTATAGTAGAAAAGTCATCTGCCTGCAAACTGCAGAATGATTGGGTATGCAGCGAGATCTAAACGCAAATGTATAACTGAGAGGCCGAGGAAAACAAAATGAACATTTTGTTGGCCTAGTGAAAACCCTTTGAAGCCGGTCATATAGCTGAGATTTTTACTGGCCAGCAGATGGACCACCACAAATATTTATAAACATTTGTAACTAAATATCATCAGATGTAGCAACAAGCAGAAGTAAAACAAATCTGAACACATCACTGTACCATGAACTGTGGACTGTGGTCAAGAAACACCTGGCCAGAAAACGTCGAGAGAGAAACTCCATATCATCATCTTCTAATATAAAATAGCCTACAGGCTTTTTCTTGCACCACACTTTGACCCCTTTGCGTGACCTTTGGAGGATGATTTTGGTGTCATTAGATTTGTGACATCCTCACCACCTCCGTAAAATCATAAAATGTGAGTTTGATACATTAAGTGACTTGTCAGGCAAAGTCAAAGTTCCTGTGTGAAGTCTAGCAGCGCTGTTATGCTTTAGCCAACAGCGCCGCTAGGGAGTCAAGCACATTCATATCAAGTGCTGACCAGTTTGACTGCTGCCTTGTCAACAAAACGGGGAAGACCAAGCCGTGGATGGCGAACAGCTTAAGATGAACCCTCGGCTCAACAGTTCTTAAAACATTTCCAACCATTCTTCCAAACATTTTATGTTCGCATAGCAAACAGGTCAATCTAGTAACTATAACATCCTGTATAATAGAACTACGTGTTATTTATGGTGAACAGTACTTGGGGCTAGAGCTACAGTACTGGACACAAACCATGCTACAATTTAGGGCTCATGCCAATGTATGGATGCTTAAAACGCCATGGGTCCAGTTCAGATTCAGATTCAATGTATTGTGTATGGTAGGTGTATCATACGCAGCACATACAGGGCTCACGCTGTGTACAAACGCAGAGAAATAGAGGATGTTGCGATCTATTTCTCTTGCATATCTACACGTAGTGTCTGCACACACGGGTATGGATCAATGAAAGTCCATTGACTTTCAATGACCACATATCATGCGTCCATGCAACACACACATGATACGCGGTGAAAGCACGGTCATGGACTTAGAGCTCATACACACGGACATATGTCACACGTTGTTCACGTGAGTTATCTGCAATGCTTGGGGTCCATTTTTTGTGTTGGGCCACTAACCCCTACGCTTTTTAATGAGGATAATTTGCAGAGTGTCCTATTTTGGTGTGTATTATACTCAAATCTAGGCAATGGAGATTTAACAGTCCCAGCAAATATGCATATACATGCGGATTTACTGTGTATTTTACTTGCGTGTAAAATATGCAGGTAATATACGGTACACATGCACCTGTGTGAGTGAGCCCTTAGATTACGGACAACATTTACATGACGTGCGTCTGTTCTTTCTATGCTTTTGTAGGTTTCCTCTTTGTACTGCAGTTTGCACATCCCAAAAAGATACTGAAACCTACTCGTAAGGGCAGTTTTATTCCCAACATTTATCCTCGTTTTTGCTGTCATTTTTCATGTCTCCAAAGGCTTTTTTATAGAATTTTAAAAATTCAACACCAAAAGACCCATCTACTGCATTTTATGGGTTAGCTTACAAATTAAAATAAGATCCATCATTTCTCATGTGGACCACCATACAATGTGATGTTACCTCTGCAGTTCCTTGTAGCGTAGAAAGTCTTCAAGCTCTACTGATGAAATTTTGTTGTGGTCCAGGTGGAGCTCATAGATTGATGACGGCAGGCCTGCGTGGAAATTGACAGTATTATTGCTTGTAACCCTTCTAGAACAAAGATTTTTGGGGTGTTTTTCATTGTCATTTATTTCCTCGCCTTGCAAGAGCCATAATTATTTTTATTTTTCTATCAAAATAGCTGTATGAGGGCTTGTTATTTGCAGGACAAGTTGTATGCTTTAATTGTACCACTTAATGGCGTCTGAATGGCTGCCAATACACCGTGTGCTCTAAGTGCATCTAGATGAATTCATGCCATTACACTAAATAAGGTTTGATGATTTCTCTTTTGTTCATTGACAAAAAATGCTATTTTTACTTTACTGAATGTTTTCCACACCTGCCTAAAACTTTTTGCACTGTACATTAAAAACATGACACCTACATTGTGATCAGTATATCTGATTTCTATAACTTATTAATTAGATATTTATAAATGCAAACCTAAAACATATGACCAACCTTTAGGGATGGATGTCAGTTTGGCTTCTGCAATCCTCACGTGGAAAACGGTCAGTCCTTCAAATGCTCCTGGTTCTATTCCTTCATTTTCAAGAGGATTTGCACTCATTTCTGTCAAACATAGATGCTCATTATCATTATGATATGCAGAGTTGTATTAGCAATGTATTTTCGCAGTGGTAATGTTGTGTAAATTGGTGGATCCAGCTGATACTCTAATTACTAGCAACAAAGCTACTACCATTAGTAATGTACTTAAAGGGATTGTCCCAACATTCCATATTACATTTTTTTTGTTAGATCATGTAAAAAAATAATAATTTTTAAATCAAGACTTCCAAAATTGTCAGATTTTTTTTGCAGTTGTCTTACATTGTCCATGACTTTTTCTCCTATAGGATTTTTGTTAATGTTGTGACTTTATTGTGATTGTGGCAACCAGAAGTCACTGCAGAACCCTACCCACACTGACAGATGCCACCATAGTAGCTCTGACATATCGACCCGTAGACCCCGGAATACCTTTCAAGGTGTCTTTTGGTATCTTGCACCAAGACCTTAACAGATCCTTTCAGTCCTGTAAACTGTGGAAGAAGTCTCCTTGGACCGGACCTGGTTTTCCAGTACAATACACAGATGTCTGATTAGATTGAGATCTGGGAAATTTGGAGGTGAAGTCTTCACTTTTCCTTGTTCCTCAAACAAGTCCTAAGCAATTTTTGCAGTGTGACAAAATGTATTTTCCTGCTAAAAGAAGTCACTTCCATTAGGGAATACTGTTGTCATGAAGAAGAGGTACTTGGACTGCATAAATGTTTAAGTAGGTAGTACTTGTCAAAATAATATCCATGTGGATGCCAGGATCCAAGGTTTCCCAACAGAACGTTGACCAAAGCATATTGCCTTTGCCAGCTTGTCTTCTTCCTATAGTTCATCCTGGTGCCATCTTTACCAGGTATCTAATACACACACACCTGGCTGTCTGCGTGATGTAAAAGTAAACCTGATTCATCACACCAGGGCACCTTCCATTTTTCTGTGGTTCCGTTTGATGTTCACATGCCGTAGTGGATAGGTACAGCAGGGGCACCTTTCTATTGTAGCCAACATGTTTTTCATCAGTTTGTCAGAAAGGATATAGTTTCCCCTTAAAGAGAGCACCTAGGCGAGCGAGGAGACTTATAAGGCCATCCATGCTCCTCTGGGAATATGCAAATAAGGAAGATGGAACAAAACCTCAACAGCGCCAGCTATTGAAAAGCAGCATTCCTGCAAGCCAATGTTAGACTCTTGATACATGCCTTATAACAATATCTTAGTCATTGTTATAATACTTGTATAGAATCATAGAATGGTAAAGTTAGAAGGGACCTCCAGGGTCCTCTGGTCCAACCCCCTGCTCAGTGCAGGATCCACTAAGTCATCCATGAGTATAAAGAGTCTAACATTGGCTTGCAGGAGTGCTGCCTTCCAGTAGGTGGTGCTGCAGAGGTTTTGATCTACCATCAGTTTGTGTAACAGTAGCTCTATAGGATTGGACCAGATGCTTAGCATTTGCTCCCGACATACAACATGATACTGTTACTAGTTCACCAGCTGTCCTGCCTCGGACCACTTTTTAGCAAATACTTGCCACTGCATACCAGGAACATCCCACAAGACCTGCAATTTTGAAGCCACTCTGAACCAGTCATCCAGCCATCACAATTTGGCCCTCATCAAAGTCCTCTAGATCCTTACACTTGCCCATTTTCCTTCTTCCAACACATCAACTTAATTTGCTGTTTACTTGCTGCCTATTTTGTCGCACCCCTCGACACGTGTCATCGTTACAAGACTATCAATGTTATTCATTTACCTGTCAGTGGTTTTTATATTGTTGCTGACTGATGTATATATTTTGAGATTTAATATAAGCCATAGCTTAGAGTATTATCCTGAAAAAAAAATCCACTTGAAGCATCTCTGTAACGTGAGAGCAGTTCAGCCTACATTCTTTGTCTCGGTATATAGTGTACAGTACATGTCTGTAATCGTTCTCAGTAATAGCAGAATGTTTTACATTGTCTTTCGGCAAATTAACAAAGAATGATGCATCTGACAAATCCGTGCAGGAACAATGACTGTTACAAGCTTGCCATAAAATGTGAGATGTTCCTGCAAGGTCTTGAAATTCCGTGACATGCTTTCTAATTAATAATATCCCCTGGAGACAACTTACCTAAAACGTGTAAAGACGCCATGCCTTTAAAGGAATCCTTTTGTACTTTTTTAACTTTGTTGTCATGAATTCTCAACTCCGCTAAGGATTTTGGAAGGTTCGATGGAATTTCTGTGAGCTGATTGTGGGACAGGTAGAGCCTCCGTAACTTGTTTGTTGACTGGAAGGCTTTTGGGTGAACTTTGTACAGCTTATTGTTGTTGAGAAACAAGGCCTAGATAAATAACAGGTACAGGTTAGAAAATCATTCTACTGTCAAGGCTGCCACAGATGCATATGCAAAATGTTTAAGGTTACATATTAGTACAGATCTCAATCTAATAGTTAAACTTTGGATGAAAACCATATCTGTGTTTTTGGGAAACTTGTAAATAAGGAAGACGGAACAATACCTATGCAGCGCCACTTATTGGATGGCAGTATGCCTTCAAATCAATGCTTGACATTTATACAGGTCCGTTGAGCAATGATTGGAAATTTAAAACCAAGCCAGAATCGATACACAGACAGCTGTTTCTGGTTGTTTCCCCCTCATCAGTGTGTAGTAGGTTTCTGGCTTGGCTAATGAGAGGCCTGTCATGTGGGTTAGGAGGGGTAACATCACTCCTTAGAGCTCCTGCACACTGGCGAGAGCGATATCGGGCCATAATTCACGGCCCGATATTGCTCTCACAAACCTTCTAAAAACCCCTGTATACAAGACGTTTTCATGTAAAAACAGCCTTGCATCACTGTTGGGGGTTTCCTTTATCCCGTTGCTTTTAATGGAACGGCAGCTCTGGCCCCATTGAAAGCAATGGGTGAACATCGCAATCTCCTGCCGCTATTGGGCAGCAACGGCAGGGGATTCCTTCATGTCCACAGAGAGTCCCCTTATCACTGAATACCCTGCCGCTGCTGTCACGGTGTTCAGTGATGAGGGGACTTCCTGCGAGGATGAAGGAATCACCTGTGACAGCAGCAGCAGGAGATCGTGATGTTCTCCTATGTTTTCAATGGGGCCGGTGCTGCTACTGCCAGACACATTGAGAACAAGGTTAAACCCCTGGTTGTGACAGGGGTTTAACCTTGTTATGAATGAATCGCGATCTTCTCCCATTGATGCCGCCGGCTCCATTGGAAACAATGGGCAATATCGCAATATGGTTGTGACAGGGGTTTAACCTTGTTATGAATGAATCGCGATCTCCTTCCATTGCTGCCGCCGGCTCCATTTGAAACAATGGGCAATATCGCAAAAAGAATAGACATGCTGCGATTTATTTTTTTATTTTTTTTATTTTTTTCACGCAGCATCGCAGGAGTGAAAAACATCAAAAATAAGAATAAAACCATTGAAATTCATTGGTTTCATAATCATGCGTTTCCACTCCCGCAGCGTGAGAAAATCGCCCGATTTTCTTGCCAGTGTGAAGGCAACCTTAGGGTGGACACCCACTGGCGATTTTTTTTCTCCACAGCGATGCGAGACTAAAGTTAAAGTCTCGCATCGCAGTGCGAGAAAAAAATCGGCATGGCGCCGACATATCGACAGTCTTATCAATGGGGCCAGCGGCAGCAGCGCTAACCCCATTGAAAAGAGATGGAGAATGCTGGGGACTTCTGCCACAGCTGTGGCAGGAGTTTCCTTCATCCCCACGGGGACCACGGGGATGAAGGAATCCTCTGTCACAGTTGTGGCAGAAGTCCCCGGCATTCTATTCCATTGCTTTCAATGGGATCGGCACTGCTGCCGATGCCATTGAAAGCAATGGTTTCAGCCAAGCCCCGCAGAATGATTATCGGGGAAGGGCTTGAAATATAAGCCCTTCCCCGATAATCATCAATAGGGGGTAAAAAAATGTAAAAAATTATTACTCACCTCTCCTGCGCTCAGCCGCATCTTCCTGCTGGCTCCCCAGCACTGCTATTAAGCTCTTTCAGCAGTCGGGGATTTAAAAATCCCCGCCTCCTGAAAGGGCTGTGCAGATTGGCTGAGGGCTCAGGCAATAGCAGCTACTGCTAAGCTATTGGCTGAGCGCTCAGCCAATCACACATAGCTCTTAGCTATTCATTCATGAAAAGCTATATCTTAGCTGCTGAAAGAGCTTAATAGCAGTGCCGGGGAGCCAGCAGGAGGACGCGGCTGAGCGCAGGAGAGGTGAGTAATAATTTTTTTATTTTTTTACACACTTATTAATGATTATCTGGGAAGGGCTTATATTTCAAGCCCTTCCCCTATAATCATTCTGCGGGGCTTGCCAGAAAGCATTGATTTCAATGGGATCAGCAGCAGTGCCGATCCTATTGAAAGCAATGGAATAGAATGCTGCGGACTTCTGCCACAGCTGTGGCAGAAGTCCGCGGCATTCTCCCTATGCTTTCAATGGAGCTAGCGCTGCTGTCGCTGGCCCCATTGAAAGCACTTGCGATATGCCGGTTCTATACCGGCCTCTTTCTTGCGCTGCGATGCAAGAGTTTTTTTCGTGCTCTCGCAGCTCAAGAAAGAAAATATCGCCAGTGGGTGGGAGCCCTTAGGGAGAGAGCCTAGGGAGATTCTGGCTTGGTTTTAAATTCCCAATCATTGCTCTGCAGACCTGTATAAAGACCTGATTCATTTAAACCTCTGCTCATTCTGAGCTGAACAGTCCAATGGGCGGAGTGATTAGTGATTGACAGCTGTGTATGACTGTAGATACAGGGGTAGCTGTCAATCGCTAATAGGACCGCTTATTGGACTCTTCAGCTCAGAATGAGCAAAGGTTTAAATGAATCAAATACAAGTTCTATTGAATATTTCCTCCGGCTCTATAACATGATGCCTGCAGTTTGGACAGGACGTTTCAGTTGACAGGTTCCCTTTAAGTTAGCGGGATCTTTTGGGATCAGTTAGCAAATGCATCATAATAAATTCATTATAAGTCATGGTAGCCAAGTGTGAATAGCGCCTCTAGTTTTTCTTAAAACAGCCTTGTGTCCCCAGAAGAGAGAAAAAGGAAAACCTTTCTGAAAACTTTCCTAAATTCTACAACATAAAGGTTTTTGGTTAAAATGGAGAATACAAAGCAAAAAAAAAAAACTCTAAAGATTGCATAGCTTACCGAAAGAGCTGTAAGGCCTTGTAGATCCTTTTCTTTAATCTCCTTTATTTTGTTGTTCTGAAGATCTAATAATTTCGTATCAGGAGGAATTTTGGTTGGTACAGATGCCAGACCTGTTCATTGTACAGAAAAATGTAAATATATGAAATTGCTAATATGTAGCCGTGAAAGCGCAGAGTAGTAAAGATTATGCAATACAGACATACTGAACACTTAATGGAGTGAGAAATTGGCATTCTTACATTAGATGATGTTTTGCCATTCTCTATGATAAATTGGCTAAAGTTATACATAAACAGTTTTACTATGAGGAGGGGCAATGAGCGGGTCAAATGCTTGCAGTGATTGCTAATCTGCAATTACCAGTGGATAATGAGGTCCTAAGAGTAGTATGTTCACTAGATGACCATCACTCTGCTTGGTCAGTATTCTGGACTGTCCATTAATTGGGATAAGTCAGAGCTCTTCGCGGTTGATGGAGAATTGGTTAGTATGGTTGGTTTTCTTCCCCACCTAAAGTGCTTCTTAGTTATCACATATCTTAGAGTAAGAGTCTTGGTAACTATGAAAGATTATGAGCAGCTGAACTTGCCTCTTCTTTATGTAAGTTCAGACAAAAAAGGTAGATTTAGTCTAAACTTCCGCTGTCTATCGTGTCGCAGTTATACTTGCTACATAGGGTCTATAGGACGCCAACATTTTTGCGTGACATTGGGCTGCGTGACTGTCCCCTTTGTAATAGATGCATGTTAGATATGGCTGACCTACTTCATATGTTGTGGCTCTGCTCCAGGCTGGCATGTTTTTAATTGGAAGTGCTAGATGTTCTCAACTCTGTATATCATGGTAATATTGTACCAACGGCGTATGTAAGTATCCTTGGGTATGTGGATGATTTACCTGTCTCATACTCGGTGAAGATAGCTGAGGCCAGATGGCTAGATAAGTCATCGCTTCTAAGTGGTTACAGGAACACCCTCCCACTGTTAGAGAATTTAGTGGTAAAATTAATTGGCTTATATCAATGGAGAAGCAGATATTTCTAAAGAGAGGAACTATATGGAAATTGGGGGATGCATGGTCCATACTGCTAGAGGAATCTGGACTGGCCACGGCAGCCTTGACCAGAGACAGCGTTTTCTCTCTTAGGCCTCATGTCCACGGGCAAAATATGATTTAAGATCCGCAGCGGATCTCCCGCATGCGGATCCGCATCCCATAGGGATGCATTGACCACCCGCGGGTAGATAAATACCCGCGGATGGTCAATAAAAGGGATTTTAAAAAAAATGGAGCATGAAAAAATCTGGACCATGCTCCATTTTCGTGCGGGTCTCCCGCGGGGACGGCTCCCGCGGGCTTCTATTGAAGCCTATGGAAGCCGTCCGGATCCGCGGGAGACCTAAAATAGGAATTTAAAAGTATTTACCCATCCGGAGCGGACCGGGAAGGTCTTCTCTTCCTCACGGCCGGATCTTTCTTGCTTCGGCTCGGCGGATGTGCCCGGCGCATGCGCGCGGCACGTCGGCGACGTGCCGCCGGCGTGACGAATTCATCCGCCGGCCGAAAAAGAAGATCCGGCCGTGAGGAACAGCAGACCTTCCCCGCCCGCTACGGATAGGTAAATTCTTTTAAATTCCTATTTTCAGCGCTCATGTCCGCGGGGCAGGAGGGACCCGCTGCAGATTCTACATGTAGAATCCGTAGCGGGCCTGATTTTCCCCGTGGACATGAGGCCTTAGAGTGACCTAAAATGTGACTAAATGATAATGTGGTTCAACTCGGGCAATGTAAATTGGGGCTCTATTGTTACCTTAAAGGAGATGTCCCGCGCCGAAACGGGTTTTTTTTTTTTTTAACCCCCCCCCCCCGTTCGGCGCGAGACAACCCCGATGCAGGGGTTAAAAAACCCACCCGCACAGCGCTTACCTGAATCCCGGCGGTCCGGCGTCTTCATACTCACCTGCTGAAGATGGCCGCCGGGATCCTCTGTCTTCATGGACCGCAGGGCTTCTGTGCGGTCCATTGCCGATTCCAGCCTCCTGATTGGCTGGAATCGGCACGTGACGGGGCGGAGCTACACGGAGCTACACGGAGCCCCATAGAGAAGAGGAGAAGACCCGGACTGCGCAAGCGCGGCTAATTTGGCCATCGGAGGGCGAAAATTAGTCGGCACCATGGAGACGAGGACGCCAGCAACGGAGCAGGTAAGTATAAAACTTTTTATAACTTCTGTATGGCTCATAATTAATGCACAATGTACATTACAAAGTGCATTATTATGGCCATACAGAAGTGTATAGACCCACTTGCTGCCTCGGGACAACCCCTTTAATTTCATATCCACTGTGTACGTATTTGGATACTGTGATGCACCTTATCTTAGGGGGAAGGGTTGAGGGAGGGGGTTTGTTTCTCCTCTTGTTATATGTTAAAAAGAAAAAGCATTAATAAAAACTATGTGATAAAAAAAACTTTGTTGCAAGAATATCTGAGACTTCTCCATTCACTGGAATGGGACCTGCAAAATGAGCATACATGCTGCAGAAACAACCCTATTCAGATATATAGGATGGATATTAAGTTGCAGAAATCTCTGCACCAAATCTGCTTCATGTGAATATACTCAAAAGGGCAGATGTACTAAAGACTGGGGGTCTTACACCGGTCTTTACCAGCACTGAGCAAAGTTATAAAAATGTTTTCGGTCATCTTTGGATGTCCATGTGCTGTAAATACAAGTATTCACCAGTGAATGAAGCGGCAGCGTGCTTGCCTGACCATTGCTGCATTCAATCTCCTACCTACCTCAGGGGTTGCAATAAGCCTACACTGAGGAAGGACACAGGACCACCTTTCTCAGAATCTGTGGGGGTCTCAGCAGTGAGATCCTTACTGATCAGCAAATTATCTCCTACCCCATCCTGTGGATTGGGAATAACTTGTGATACTGGTACAATCCATTTAATGGTCTAATAAATGGATATATCAGTGATATGCACACTCATACACAGATAGGACCGCCCACTGGACCCTTAGGCCAAGAAGAAGCTGAGATATAAATGAATGAAACACAAGTTATACTGAAAGTTTCCCAGAAATTATATATCAATCTGTCCAGCTCCTCCTGCTTTGTAACATGCTGCCTGTGGTCTAGACACCATGTTCATGCTGACACACTGTCTTTAATGAGTCTGTGATTCACCTCATGTGTTAAAGGTGCCCTCTGGGCAGAACTGACGCCCTCTGTTATGCCTAGTGCAGGGCCTAAGGGAGTAGTGCATAGCAGAAGGATTGTCTCCTTGTGGTCCCCTCAGGCCTTTCTGTAGTGTTGAGAGTGTTTCTTCCTCTTCTCTCTCCTAATATGACTTTGCTAAGACATACAAAGCTAGAAAAGTCTTATATCGTATCCTGTTATTTAGAATAAGACCTGTGCACAAGTTTGTTTGGGCTGGTATACTTGGTTCGGGTCAGCAAACATACTGCTCAGTGTATTCCTGTGTCTCTCCACACTCATCACCTCGTTTAGCAGACCAGAATGATAGTGATTTGTTTTTATAGCTGATCAGTTTCTGGGAAACAACCCATATGGTTGCCATTATAACTCATATAAGAGCTGTAATAGTCTTCTCAGACTATTATATGGAAGAGTAATAACAAAGTGTAAAATATAAAGGGACCAACTAACTCTTGATGATCCTTCAGTTTTAGCATAAAATACTCTTTATGCAAGTTTCACCGGCAATGATTTGTCAATGAAATGTGGTCTCACCAAGGTCAGAGCATTGTACCACTTTTAAATAACATTGACATCCAAATGGACATATTGGGTGAAAGTCAAACGGAGGTGGAGTGGGTCGAAGTGGCACGTTCCTTTTAAATGGGAATAACGAATTTTTGTCGTCATCATCGTCGTCGTCATCGTCATCATCATCATCATCCATGTCATTCAGCATGAGGTCAGTTAGTGCCATGTACTTTGGAGGTAATACAAATGGCTTGGCAGAGCACAGAGCCAGGAAGTAGAAAAGCACACATTCCTTCATGTTGTTGTCTTTAAAATCCAAATCCTGTAATAGAAATCACAAGCTTCTTACATATCAGATAATGGATATAATCACTTTAATACATGATGTAAAAATGATCTAACACAGAGTTCTAGAGCTGTACAGTTGTTAATGTGTAAGGGAGCCTCAACGCTCTTATAAGGACATCATTTTGGAACACACGTAATGTATTGTGGAACTTATTTCTTTAGGGATGGGTTGGAAAACAACAGCAATTCTGCCATAGAGACGTTTTCTTGGCAGACTGTTTTTGCAGGGTGGTTTGCCATTGCCTTCCCCAGTCATCTTTATTCCCCCGCAAGTTGGGTACTCATTTTACCGACCTCGGAAAAATGGAAGGCTACCTGAACCTTGTGCGGATTAAACCCGCAACCTTCAGGTCGTGAGTGAGAGCTTAAGACGGCATTCTGCTGCCTTAATGTCACACTAGGGGAATGGTTTCTCCTGTAACTGGAATACCTAAAGATACTCCAGATACACTGGAAAAGTGTGAGAGGGGACATAGAAAAAAATTGCAGAATAAAATACAAATATGTATAAAAAAAAGAGAATGACCCCACACTGAGGCCAACCTAAACTATCTAACGTCTCCAGGTCTGGGTGAATTACATCTTGGGACACCGAAGGAGATAGCAAAGGGAATTGCTCAAGCACTCTCTGTAATCTTTAAAAAATTCTGGAGATCACAAGAAGTCCCGAAAGACTGGAAAAGGGCAAATGTCCCTAACTTCAAAAAAGGGAAGAAAGTGGATCCAGGAAACTATAAGCCTGTGAGCCTGACTTCTATACCGTGAAAGATCTTTCAACAATTTTTAAACCACATATATGCAAGTACTTGGACAAGAATGCAGTAATTAACTAGAGCCAGCATTGGTTTATAACAAACAAGTCATGCCAGGTGAATCTAATTTCCTTCTATCACAAAATCACGGACTGGGTTGATCAGGGGTATGCGGTAGATATTGTATACCTTGACTATAGTAAAGCATTTGACAAAGTACCTCATACCATTCTTATTGAAAAAATTACTAACTGTTCGGTGGATTCTCAACTGGCTCAATGATCGTATTCAAAGAGTGGTCATAAATGGCTACACGTCCAATTGGAAAAATGTCTCAAGTGGGGTACCACAAGGATCTGTCCTGGGCCCGGTGATGTTCAACATTTTTATAAATGATGGAATTGAGGGGAATCTGATCAAATTTGCAGACGACAGAAAAGCTAGGAGGGATAGTTAACACTATAAAATAGAAAGTGGGGATACAAAAAGAGCCTCGTGTGGCGCAGAGTGTAAGCTCTCACCTACGACCTGAAGGTTGCAAGTTTGATTCCCGCATGATTCAGGTAGCCGGCTCAAGGTTGACTCCGCCTTCCATCCTTCCGAGGTCGGTAAAATGAGAACCCAGCTAGGTGGGGGGTAATAAGTAATAATTACCTGAAAGCGCTGCGGTATGGTGGGGGGTAATAAGTAATAATTATGTGGGGGGTAATAAGTAATAATTAATAAGTAATAAGTAATAATTAGTATGGTGGGGGGTAATAAGTAATAATTACCTGAAAGCGCTGCGGTATAAGTTGGCGCTATACAAATACCGAGATTTATTTTTTCATTTATCTAGACAAGCTTGAACAGTGAGTAGCAACTAACAGAATGGTATTTAACAGGGAGAAATGCAAAGTCCTACATCTGGGTAAAAAAAATGAAAAAAGCACATACAGAATGGGAGGTATTGAGCTAATTAGCAGCACATGTAAAAAAGACTTGGGTATACTAATAAATCACAGAATGAACATGAGTCAACAGTGTGACTCAGCAGCAAAAAAGGCAAACACAATTCTGGGATGTATTAAGAGAAGCATAGAGTCTAGATCACGTGAGGTAATTATCCCCTTCTACTTTTCCTTAGTCAGGCCTCAAATACAGTGCCCAGTTCTGGGCACCTCAATTTTAAAAAAAGATATAGACAAATTGGAGCAAGTCCAGATAAGAGTTACCATAGTGGTGAGCGGTTTGCAAATCATGTTTTATAAAGAATGGTTAAAGTATGTGAAAATGTTTAGCTTGCAAAAAAAGAAGCCTGAGAGGAGACTTAATAGCTGTACACAAATATCTGAAGGGCTGTCACACTGCAGAGGGATCAGTTTTATTCTCACAAGGAATGACTAGAAGCAATGGGATGAAACTGTGAGGAGACACCGATTAGATATTAGACAGTGAAAGGCCTCTTCAAACAGAGGCTAGACAGACAATGATTTAGTGAATCCTGCACTGAGTAGGGGGTTGGACCTAATGACCCTGGAGGTTCCTTCCAACTCTACCATTCTCTTTTATGGTTCTACCATCCAGCCAATGATTGACAGCTCTTTGCCTACTGCTATGCATAGGAAAATAGGTGTCAATCCGTGGCCAACGGGTGGAGTGGGCACTGATTGAACTGCAACTCATTAGTATAGTCTAGTTCTCCCTCTTGTCAGTTGTATTCAAAGGATTAACTGCTGGAACTGGAATTGTCTCCCATCCCGGCAGTTGTAGCCAGGTGGCAGCTAGCAAATCAGTTAATGGACCGGCCTAGCTACCTGGCCTGCTCTATACAATGGCATCCAACGAGTGCTGTACGTGTATAGTGCTCGCCATTAAGTGTTTAAAGGGGCGGTCTCATCTTTCCAACCACTTTTTTAATTGAAACTGGCCTAACATTGGTCCAACATAAGGAAGCAACGGCTTACAGGGCTCATTGCAGGGAATGGATGACCATGTATTATAATGTGATAGGTTTTGTCAACTTTAGTGAGAGCATTCTTTTGTTAACAGCATCCTCAAACCCTGGAAGGAAAAGGGGTTGTTAAATTGAGATGACTCCTTTATGATACATTGTTTCTGTTGTGAATCTTATCTTTAGAGAAAAAGTTTCCCAGCTATATTCTTCTTTGCGTTAATATTTGGAGGTATTTATTAGTTTGCAAATCAAAGTGTGTGGCATGGATTCCGGCTATCTAACATCTGCGGGTTATGTAACAGTGTTTTTGGCATAGCCTGTGCTGTGTGACTATGTCAGACAGCATGTATCACAGCCAGAATAGTCACTAGTTTCTCAACCATAATGTCGGCCAAACAGTATTCATCTTCAGAGACTTGAACTGCTTTTTGGAGGAAATGTATTGCAGAGAACAACTTTGCATGCACAAAAACATTGGTAATGGAGCTCTGAGAAAATACTTGCTTTATAACGTAAACACACAGAAAAATGCTATCCAAGGCTTCATAGAGCTAGCCATCTGTATGTTATATAGTCATGGCTGCCGGGAAGATCTCATTAAAGCATAATGACTTGATGTCGTCTATTGTGTTCTCAATAAAGGCTTTGTATGCTGTTTTGGGCTCAGATGGAAATACCCAATATATGATGTAATTACAATTTATATAGCAGGTATGTGGCTTCATACAGTTTGTATTATGTAATTTGTAATGGGGAGCAGTATATTGCTGTAACGTAAAACTAACTTAGATTGTTTTATAATTAAAGTGAAAGTGAGCTGGTCCTGCAGTACCGTGTTTGGCCACTGCAAATGTATGGAGCCATCTGTTTCTGGTTTAGTAGACTCAAACAGCAGTCCGATAAACAGAAGATCGTGAGGGTCCCAAGTAGCAGACCCCCACCAATCAGCTATACGTGGCCTATCTTGAGGATGGCCTAAAAAAGAACAAGGTAGATAATTTCCTTGGGTAGTATATCTCAGGTACTTGAATAAACAGGTGCTCACATATATACATCATCTGATCCACAGGTTATGCAGCAATCACTAGGAGCCTACACCTGACAAACATCAAGGCTCTGGTATAGAATAGTGACTGGGGCCTCTGCCCCCTCTGTGCAATGGATTCTCAGAATAGTATTAACATGTTTATTGCCAGTGACAAAGTGCCAGCAGTGACATTTCCCATCTGGATTCACATATCGCAGATGTGTCTCCCAGTAATTGTGACGGCGTTTGCGTGATGCTGCACACTGCTTATTTTCACCTATATATGTATGTAGTGCCCCGTTTAGACGTGCCGATTCTCCTTTCATTGAGCGAGCGACTTTGCCGCTAGCTCGTTTGTACTTGGGCAGCTTGTATAGTCCGGCAGATCATCATTGAGAATTGTTCAGTGTTTCGTATTCCTATGTGAGCGGGAGGGTTCAAACGCAACCAGAAATAAACGTGCCAACGACGATTTTTAGTCCTACTGAAACTAAACGATGAACAGAAAGCAGACGACTCTCGTTCGTTCGTTGGCTCGTGGTTACATTGAACAATTACCGTTCACTTTCGCTCATTTTAACGATTTTTTTTTCACAATAAGTGTTTCATGTAAACGCAGCTCAAGTGCTTGTTTTCATCATTAGATGTAATCTGATTGCGTATTGTGTTGAGATTTTTGAACGGATTGTTACGCTCTAGTATCAGGAAGTAAAGTATATTGTAACCTTTGGTAAGTGTGTTTTGCTATTGACAGCAGTCAGTTCATTTGATGTCACCTGTGCCTGCTGATCCGAGGAAGGAGTTTTCACTCCAAAACGCGTCATACATTGGCCGTTTTTACATAAACATGTTATTACTATTATAGGAATGATTTTGTGACCTGCATCGCGGGAGTGCAGGCCCGAGTCATGTTATATCTGTTATCACTATCTTGATGATGGTTCACCAACCTATTGGAGCCGAAAACCCCCGTAATACTCTGAACTATATGATGGTATATGGGATGTAACTAAATGGCTAATGCCACCTGGGTAATGGTTCTGCAGACACACTCCTCATACCAGTCCTAGTTATACTCCGTTACGCAGGGTTCACCCATATCCTGTGTGTATATATATTCATGTTTATTCAAATTATATCCTGCTGGAGGATTCAGCTGCTTTTCTCAGCTTTTATTGGCGTGTTTCTCTGCTTATTTCTAACTTAGCTTAATGCTGCTCTCACACAGGGCTCTTTTTACTGCCCTTAGCGCGGCGTCCCGTACGCTGCGCTAATCGCAGGATGACACTCTCGTTGCTATCAATGGGGCCTCCCAGACTAATGTTCGAACGCAGCAATTTTCAAGTGCTGTCTGCCCTATTTTTGTGTGTTTTAGTGCTTTTTATCACATCTCATCACCCATCACAATGATGGGGTGCGTTAAAAACGCTGTAAAACACATTAATATCCATTCAAAAGCGCTGATCAGAATCACAATTTAGAGTTCTACAGTGTTTTTAATGCACCCCATCATTATAAATGGTAATTAGGTGCGTTAAAAAGTGCGAAAACGCATGAAAATAGAGCAGACAGTGCCCTAACGCTTGTCTGCAAAGCCCCTTTGAAATCAATTGGGGTATTGTACCGTGATTAGTGCGGCGCTCGGGGTACCGTGCAAATCGCGATCAAAAGCGGCCGGTGTACTATAATAGAATGTAAACAACATTTCTTGACTCAGATTGTCACCCTGCTTCTACTTGGACAAGAAAAGAAACT
This sequence comes from Eleutherodactylus coqui, assembly GCF_035609145.1. Taxonomy (NCBI): domain Eukaryota; kingdom Metazoa; phylum Chordata; class Amphibia; order Anura; family Eleutherodactylidae; genus Eleutherodactylus; species Eleutherodactylus coqui. Next base: position 156,037,601 of record NC_089839.1, on the reverse strand, counting down.
TTTTTAAATCCCTCATGGGTAAATGAATCCCTGACTGGGAGATGCAACAGACAAGAATGGCAGGTCCTACAACCAGCACTTCCCATCTAATGCTTCCAAGTGGAGAGATGGCCGTGTATGTGTGTGGCACTCTCTATTCACTACTATGGTGATCGCAGAAACAACTGATCACATGAGCTCGCCCAACTCCCCTTGAAGTGAATGGCGAAGAGAGGCATGCACATGTATGGCTTCCTCTCTACGCCTTTCTCTGCATGAATGCAGCACTGGGATTGGGGGCCCCCATTCTGTATATAGACGTTGGTCCCAGAGCCATGGGCATGACACACTTATCTATCCTATGAATATGCAGTAATATGACTAAAATGGGAATCAGATGCAGTGCTGAAGGGTTTAGTCACAGCTTTTCTGTACTTTTTATACAATGGAAGCCCATGGCAACACAATAGGTGTCCGGTTACATTCGTTCACATGGGTTCCGATGCATATTCCACACTGAAAACCGCATACACTTGGATGATGTGTCATTTATTGATGCTGGTTCCACATCACGTAGCTACATGCGAATTAGTCTCACTGAAGAGCGTGGCAGTGCTAACAACACATCTGCAGCAGAAGACCAGGGCTCCGCGCGGCAGATTGTGCTCGGATGACCCTACCCTGAGAGTGAACACTTATGTACAACATAGTAAAGCATATGTTCCCTAATGATATCTTTGGATATTCCTCACCAGACTTCGATTTCCATTTGTTCCTACATTTTTTTAGTATAATTATGTTTTGTAAAGCCAAAAATGTGTTTAATTGCCTAATATTGATACTTTATGATTTAAAGGATGTTTGATTGAAATGACATACAAACTGTTCCCTAGCCGGTCAGCCGCTGCACGTCTTCCTACGGTAGATGTGTGGCTGATGGTTTTCTCAGCTTGTTGTGGTATTATGGGATAGATAAATGGAGCCCAAATTACATTTTTAGACAGAAAAGTAAGTTTCTCAGGCGCCATCTATGTGTTTATAAATCCACAAACTCCTAAAGAATGACTTCTCTTTACCCAAACTAACCATTTCTGGTTTTCAACAGAGACCACAAACACGCCGCAGAGTGGAACCGTATGAATTACATAGAGCTACAAGCATGAACGCTTGGGGATCATTATTCTGTACTGAATCTTGATGTCCCGTTGGCTCATAACATCTGCTTCCACCTTCATTTCACAAAAATCCCTATTGGAAGAGGAATATTATTTTCCAGCTAGCTACTCTTACAAAGTGTGTCTGTACCTCATGTACTGCTTCTTGTACTTGTGCTGCTCCTCTTCGGAAAGGACAGCAGGTTCTCTCATTTTCATAAAAATCAGTTGCTTTTAACCTATTTTGGGTTTAAAGGTGTAACAATTTTTTCGAGATTTTCATCGAAACTTTTCAAAAGCCATAACTTTTTCAATTTTTCCGTCGACATGGCCGTATAAGGGTTTGTTTCTTGCATCACGAGCTGTAGTTTTTATTGGTACCATTTTTGTATTATTTTTACATTTTAGCTCAGTTTTTTATGCTTTTTGTGAATTTGTTCTATGCCGTATAAAAAGTACGTTCAATTAATTGTACAGGCTGTTACGGACGCACGATACCATACATGTGCATTTTCTTTCAAGTGGACAAACTTTTTTTACAGGTTTCCTTTCCACTTTAAAAAAAAAATCACATTTTTATTTCTCTGTAGGGCACTTGAACCTATGATCATATTATGATCGCTATGATAATATATTGCAGTACGTCTGAACTGCATTCTATTATCACCATTGCTAGCGATCACATTCCATTGCAGACTCGGGCACCAGCCCATGGGTTCCGGTTGCTATGGTAACACATTGGGCTGATGACATCACAAAGTGAGTGTGCTCCCTCCCTTTATATGCTAGGATCAACATTGTTTGCAGGATGTAAGGGGTTAACAGTGGGGATCGGATGTTCTCACCGATCCATTCTGGTGCAGCGGGAGGCTGGCTGTCAATTGCAGCTAGCTGCTGCTACAGATGGATTAAACACCAATATGGCTATTCTATAAATGCGCTACAGAAAGAATGCACTTTTGATCGAACTAAAGTATCCTCACAAGCACACAAAGATCGATATGATCCACAACGTGATAGCAGTTGAGCCTTGAATACAAAAATGTACTACGTATATGTTGTTATGAATGCTTACAAATTCACCTATATGCTTTTACTAGCAAATAACTTTTTGCTCCCGCATCAAGTAAATTGCGTCGATTTGTAGAGTATTTGCGCAGGTGTACAAAGATTAGTATAGCCAAATATAGTAGCAATTGATCCACTTGACACACATATAATAAATGTTCTTAAATACTGTTGATCTATACTGGCGCATACAAATTCACTGGTACGTTCTTAATAGCGAATGACCTTTGGTGTTTGCATTATAAAATCAGCATCTAGTCTTAGCAAGCGTAGGGTGTTATTTGCATGCGGTACAGATCAATAGATTCACTTAAGCAAAAAATACCAATATGACCATCAATGTAATAACAGTTAATTAACGCATGGAAAAATTTAACAAGCATACGTTTGAGTGAATATTCTTATGCACCTTCACTAGAATGTTCTTAACAGGGAATAACTAAACATAAATGCGTTTGCTGAGCAGCATGTATTACCTAGGGATATAAAATATTCACCAAGAATATAGACTTAAACCCCTTTTCCCAAACATCCAATACTATAATTGACTTATACATTTATGAATTAATCCATCGATAAACCAGGGATAGACATCCAAATCCATTACCATTCTAAGAGCATCACATAATTATTAACCCACCGTGTATGGTGGATATATGGAATAATATGGTGTGGCCATATTGGCTCTCTTTATACCACATGATGATATCTTAATACTGCAATCTTCAAAATGAGGTGTGTAAAATACCCATATTCAGTATATCGATTACTCTGCAGAACCAATAACCAGAAGGGTATTTAAAAAGCTGGATTTATTTATAGTTCTCCACTGGATGTGGTTTCCAAACTGTCAGAGTATAACCATTGATCGACCATGAAAAAGTTTACCGTAAGACTCTCAAACCTGATGATAATGAGAATATATCAAAACAATCAGTAGTTGTTTAGGTGTTATTCAAGAACCTGGGCTCATGGCATATGGAGTCTCACACATACATCCTTATTATGTAACGGATACAATCAAAGAATGCTGGGCCCACACATGTGGTGTCTTAGAAGAAGCCTGACGTATCTGCCAAATTTTATGTTAGATAAGATATTAATACATACAGTTATCCACCTGCAATCTTAGGCTGGGTTCACACGGGACGGATTTGACGCTGAAATTCGGTCCTGAATTTCACTGCAGCTGCTAATCCCGCGATTAGCAAGCCATGTGGATGAGATTTGTCAAAAATCTTGTCCACACAGGATGGCCAACCCGTCGCAGCAAAGCCGGCAGAAGACAGATGGGAGCGCCGTCTGCAACGGAAAAGCATGCGGCCAAGCCCCTCCAAAAACCGCGGCAAAGTGCTGCGGGTTTTGAAGCAGTGATTTCCCGGCCGAAATCTCGCGTTTTTTTGCTGCAGCAAAACCGTGAGATTTCTGCCGGAGATATGTCCCATGTGACCACAGCCTTACAGTACTAGAGCCAGCCTTATACCATGTCTTTACAAAACAATGGCACTGCACAAACATTAATAGCTATAAATTTCCTAAGTCCTTTTGCAATGCTCAGCTGATCTGGCCGGGGTCCCGAACGACTGACTCGAGACGATCAACTATTGATGACCTATGCTGATGATGGGTCATCAATAGTATTTCCCTGGAAAATCCCATTAATTTATATTAGTAATATAATAAGTGATGGTCACAGCTCACCTCCTCTCTCTACACTAAGTCCTCTGCACAGGTCACCTAAAATACTTGCCCTGTCCCTTCTGTCTATGGCCCATGAGGCTCGACCTGCTGTTTCTATTGAAGAGCCTTTCTGTGTCTGATCCACGCTCATAAATATTGCAAGATGGTCAAATACACTCGGCCTTGTTTTTCTCTTTGCTTCGCTGAATATGCAGCAGGAGGCCTTGTTAAGTAACATTCGGATTGTATGAAAATACAAAACATATTTTTGGTGTTTTTTTAATTTAATCTTGTATTCTGTATTTTAACGACATTTTAACGAGATCCTTAAATCCTGCAGCTTTTACTTTGACTGCTAAGTTTAATAATAGACTGACACTTCCTGTCCTATAGAGAAAAAGGTTTTCAGTAGTCATCTCATTAGTATCACAGACAGGGTTACAATGAAAGGTCAACACTTTTGTATAGATAACGCTGGATCCAACTTTCACAATGTGTGATGCTCATGGCTCACTTCCTCTCCCTCCACAATGACCTACAGGTCACAGACCATACCTAAAATACTCTTCCATAGAACTCAATAGGTCTCATCTTTTCCCTTGTGTCTATGGTCCATGAGGCTGCTGTAGAGCATTTCTCTAAATGTTAACTGGAGTTCAGGAAAGATAGGGTATTGTTGCATCTTGTCTCCACCGGCACTAGGGGTGGAGACAAAGATTTGGCTTTGAGCTGCCAGTTCACACCCCCATTTTGTGATTGGCTACCGTGCTGCAGTCCAGGTGTTGCCCCTGGTGCAGGACCAGCAACAGCGCCGTGGATCGTAGTCCCGAATGAGGAGGCTGTATAGCGGTGCTAGGTGCCGGCGATCCCACACTGTCACTAATTGCTGGGAGATTGGGTGCTAACAGTGACAGCGCTGTCACTAGCACACAGTGGAGGCCACCAGGGAGACACCCGAAGATATGAGGGTGCCGGGGACTGTC